>NC_057814.1:225728778-226063595 GCF_018294505.1 Triticum aestivum | reverse complement strand
CGATGCGGCTCGAGGCGGCGGCGATGCGGCTCGAGGCGGCGGCGAGAAGAGAGGAGAGAGAGATCGGGGCCCGGGGCTCCGGCTTTATAGGAGGGCGGGGGCGGGCTTCGAGGCGTGGACGAGGGGTTGGAGGAGGAGTCCTCCTCGACCACGGCGGCGGCGGCGACGTACGCTGGCTGGAGTGCGAGCGGAGCTCAGGGACGAGCGGGGCGCGGTGACGGGCCGGCTGGGCCGTGGCTTGGCGAGCTGGGCCGGCCCGGTCCGGTCGGTCCAAAGTTTTTTTTAAACAGAGGGAAAAGAAAACGAAAACGAAAATAAAATAAAATATTATATAGGCAAATAATATATCAAAATTTTCAGAAAAATATTTTCTACAACATGCACATTTTTGTAAAGTCAAATAAAATCCACAAAAATTTGAATAAATCAAACAGTGCTACTGCCTTTATAAAATCCAATAAAAATAATTTTAAAAATACCAAAATGATTTCAAATTTATTTCTCTCCAATTTTCTTATGTAGGGAATCATTTTACCATAATTTCCATATATTTTATTTTTGGAGAAAAATAATTTGAATAAAACTCAAATAACTCCAATATTGAAAATAATTTCAAAATGGATTTTTAATTTGAGTTTCTTTGAAACTCCCAACTCATATTTCATATATTTTGAAGAAGTCATTTTATCTTCTCTCGTGAAAATCATTGAGTTGCATAAAGTTTCAGAATTGGGAAATATTTTCAAATGAAATTCAAATATTTTCAACACCCCTTGTCATTTAAATAAATGGAAGAAGTCATGTCATCTTCTCTCCAGGGTTTTGTGATGAAAAGAATTTGAATCCATGGAGATCATAAAAGCAAAATGAAAGTTTGGGAAAGTCCTTTTATTCCCTCTCATTTAACTTTCAAAAGATTTCGAATTCACTCACTTTCAGTCAATCAATCAAACAATCAATCCAATCTATCTGTTTATTATAACATTCCAAAATTTACAATTTTGGGATGTTACAGGTCATGCCAAATTTCCTTGTTCATTTTTTTTTGATATGGTGTTGTAGTAGATCTCTTCATTTTTTTTACAGGGATTCATACTATAAGTGCTAAAGTTTTGGCAAAATGTTGATTTATTTCCGCTTCGCCAAATTTTTAGCTCTTAATGTGTCCATTTTGATGCAGAGGTCATGCCAAATTTCCTTATTTATTTTTTATTGATATTGTGCTGTAGTAGATGTCTTTAATTTCTTTAGAGGGATTCATACTATAAGCACTAAAGTTTTGGCGGAACGTTGATTTATGTCTGTTTCGCCAAATTTTTAGCTCTTAATGTGTCCATTTCTATGCAGAGGTCATGCCAATTTTTTTGTTTATTTTTAATTTAGATTGTGTTGTTGAAGATTTCTTTGGTTCTTTCGCCAAATTTATTTATCTACATGTTTTAAGTCATTTTTTTCCCGAAATGGCGGACAACGGCAGGTACCGTGGTGTTGTTCGGACGCCTTGGGGGAAGTGGGGCGCCCAAATCCAAAACCCCGTCACTGGCAAGAAACAATGGCTCGGCACGTTCGACTTCGCCGAGGAAGCGGCGCGCGCTTACGATGCCAAGGCGCTCGGGTACCAGGGCGAAGGGCCCACTTCAACTTTCCTTGGGATACTTGGCACGCGAGTGAGATAGCGCGTCCTAACATGAGGATGGTCTCCAAGGCCGAGGAGCACGAGACCTGAAGGCTGAGGCGCTCATCAGGGCCCGTGAATATCCGAGCCCCGATCCCTTGGTGGAACGGCATCTTCGGGAGGATCCGCATCTGTATGACATTAAGGAGGCGTTGCTAATGACTGCACGCAACCAGAAGGATGCCGAGGATGACCCGATAGACTGGGATGATCTCGCCATGCAGTCCAACAAGGATTAGACTAGGAGTTAATATCTCCATTGTGCCTAGTCGTATAACTCTGTGCTTCAGATGTTTGAACCTTTAATGTAGTACTTATGAATCTTGCTATGGTGTACTATATATGTCTGTGACTTCGTGATAAACATGCTTATATATATATATATATGTGTGTGTGTATTACTTTCATGTCATAGTAGCAATGATAATAGTGTTTAACTTTTTGAAGGAGGTCATGGTGCTTAAGGTCTGCAATGTCCGCGAAAATCCCTGTAGGGATAACTTATCCCATGCACTAGAATTCGGGCTCTTCTTGAGGGATGGATTCAAAAAATCTGTGGTAACAATGTTCATCATTCAATTCTAACCACTTGTTGTATTGTGCATACCATTAATTATTAACTGCATTATTCTTAATTGTTACATAGTGTATCCCATGCAACATAAGGGTCCAATGCAATAATTTAATTGGTGACAGTTTCAACTTTTCGGATGGTCAAGGGCAATTGTACAAAATTGACGTTTGTAAACGAAAGGATAAAACCATCATAGGAGGCGACGGATGGAACAAGTAAATTTCAAATAACAAGCTCACAGGGGGAGAGTACATAGGCTTTTACTTGAAGAAAGCAGTCAACAAGTTAAGAATCAAGTATTTCTCCGACCAAGATGATGAGCTTTGTCGGAGTAAATGGCCACGGGTAGCCTAACCGACTCCCCCTGGCTCTTCGAAAAATTATCAAGCCATTCAAGCCTTCAAGCATACAAAGCATAGGGCCGCCTTCCCCCGACCGGCTCCCCGGGGCCGACTCCCAGAAGGCGACCCAGCCTCAGAAACCTCCCCCAGGAAAGATACGAGATAGCCGACTTCAGGGAGCCGGCCCCAAGAGGACCGGCTCCCAGAAGCCGGCCGTGAAGAAAGCCGACTCCCAGAAGCCGGCCATGAAGAAAACCGGCCAAGACTGCACCTGCTAAGACTGAACCCACGTAACGGCGATAGGATGGGGCGTGGCCGCAGTACAACCCACTACCCCCGAATCCCGGAACGGGCATGGCCACAGGGTGCCGTACGGGCCAGCCATCCCCCGTCCGGCGCGGCACTGTAGCCATGTTGGCCTCGATGTCACCCACGACAGGTGCCAGTACGGCCCGTGGGCGGCGGGCCCCTTTGCCAGAGAGACATCTGAAGAAGGCCCGACCTCCTCTAGTCGACCAGGGATGTGGCTGGCTCCCAATAGCCGGCTACCTCCCTCCCTCGTAGCATGCGCCCCATTAAGGAGACAAGACGAGGTAAGGCTACAGTGAGAGCTCGCAAGGCGGCGACACTGTAGCCATGCTTACCTCGACAAAGCCCTCGTCATCAGAGGCGAGGCAACAGTAACCAGCCGCCGACAAAGCCCCCAAGCGGTGGGGCCGGCGTGCCGGCCAAGAAGCCGGCAGCCGACGGGACCCACCAGTCGGCGGGCCCCAATGACCGGCGGAGAACCCGGCGAGCGTAGACACTGACGGCTGGGACCCGCGCCCAGCCGGATTACCATTGTACCCCTGGGGGTAGGCCTATATAAACCCCCCGAAACACCCATGCAAAGGGTTGATCTCATAGAGTTTCACACACCACATAGAGTAAAAAAGAGACCTAGCCTTGCCCTTCTTCTTCCTCTAGCCAGACAGCTCAAGGAGCACTTGTAGCTACTTGTATTGATCTAGTGATCATGCGGAGAACCCGCAAAGCAGCACTAGGGGTGTTATCTCCATGGAGAGCCCCGAACCTGGGTAAGATCCGCCGGCGTGCATGTCTTCGCCTCATCCCGTTTCCAGGCACCGGCGACGTCTTACTGGCTCCCACAATGATAAGCCACCCGTTGGCATATGTCGCACCTACCACCCGACATTTGGCGCCCACCGTGGGGCCAGGTGCACCGTCATCCGGAGACCTGTTCTGGATGGGAACCCTTTTCCTTCCCCGCGAGCGCAGCCAGCCTGCTGCACCCGATGGCGCTTGCCCCAACGCGCTGCAAGGCGTTGACGACGCCTGCGCAGCGAGCTGCCTCACCGATCTTCTTGGCAAGACTCGCATCTCCGACGAGCCCGCGTCCGACGCGGGCACGGACTACCCCGAGAGTCGCCTCATCAGCCTCCTCGACCAACTTCACGTCTCCAGCGAGCTTGTTGTAGACTTGGAGTCGGTCGGCTCCACCGACCCGATGCTTGTCGACTCCGACACGGCATCGCTCGACGCCTACCCCTCCTACGTGGTAGTCTTCAACGACCCTCTCCCTCGAGCTGACAGCGGCAGCAGCGCTGTCACTAAGGTGCTGGTCATCAGCCATGTCACCGACTCGGGCGAGAACGCCCACGATGCCCTACAAGCGGCGATACATGACTTGTCCGTCCCCATCCCGGCCGACGCCAACACCGAGACCCTGGAGGCACGCCGACTTGCCCTCATCGCGGAGGGTCAGAAGATAGCCTCCATGAGACACCTCACCGAGACTCACCAGCGTGAAGTCGACCGCGCCGCCTTCAGTACGCCGCCTCATGGCGGGCCGAGCCGAGCCGGCCTCGTCAAGAAGCGCGGCGCACTCATCGCCAGCATGCTGGGGGCAGACCGCCCCATCTACGCCACACCGCTCGAGAATCTGCGAGCCGCTCAGGCGGCCGCTGAAGAGCTAAATGGGCTGGGGGCTGATGAGCTCCCCTACATGACAAGGCGCATCCAGCAGCTGATCGACGCGGCCGCAGAACGGCATGAAGCCGGCGCCCGCGCTGAGAGTCCTCCCCCACGCCGAGAGCACGCCGCGACATCCCGGTCGCCGACCGCGAGCGGCGCCCTCGCAAGAAAAGACAAGGAGCCGGCTGCTAGCCGCAGCCGGACTCGGATCACCATCGAGCGCGACGCGGAAGGCCGCCCACGAGCAGTGGAGCGCCAAGGCAATCCGCCTCCTCCCCCGACTCGGGGGGAGAGATATCCCACCCCGCCACCTGTCACACATCCGACTCTCGGTGGCCGGCTAGGCCACCGCGAAGGAGTCGGCGAGAACGACGCCCGCCACCGGATCGACCGCCTAGCTCAATCCCTAGCACTAGAAGAAGAAGACGATGTCGGCCCGCCATGCTTTTGCCCCCGCATCCGCGACGAACCCTTCCCCAAAGGGTTTTCGCTCCCCAGAGACACGCCCAAGTACAACGGCTCTGTGAAGCTGAAAGATTGGCTCATCGACTACTCCACCGATGTCAGCATAGCAAATGGAAACAGGCGCGTAGCCGTGAAGTACGTCCCTCTCATGCTGCAAGGCACGGCACGCACCTGGCTCAACAGCCTCAAGCCCTACAGCGTCAACAGCTGGCTGGACTTCACGGAAGTCTTCGTCCGCAACTTCACCAGCACGTACAAGCGGCCTCCCAAGCCCCGCCAGCTCTCCCTATGCGTCCAAGGGCCCGACGAGTCGACCCGCGACTACCTCACGCGGTGGGCCGAGCTCCGCAACTCCTGCGACGGGGTGCACGAGGTGTAGGCCATCGAATACTTCACCACCGGGTGCCGAGAGGGCACCCTCCTCAAGCACCGACTCCTCTGCGATGAGCCGGCTACCCTCGACGAGCTGCTGGTCATTGCAGACAAGTACGCCACAACTGACTCCTCGATGAAGACCGAGCTCCGAGTACGTGCCTCTGGGAAGGTGCTCGCTCCGGCTCCTAAGACGCCAGCTGTCGACTCCAATCGGCGCCCCTACCAGAACGACCACAAGCGCAAGGCCCCAATGCCGCCTTCCACCAGTCGGCAGGTGGCCACGGTCGAAGACGAGCAGCCCGAAAAGCGGCCCGCTCCCAAGAAGAAGGGCGGCAGGCCGGCTTGGCAGCCGGCCTTCTCCTACGATCAGACTCTCGATGCCCCCTACAAGTTCCACAGCGGCGCGAAGCCATCCAACCACACGACCCGAAAGTGCCACTGGCTCACCCGGATCTCCAAGGGCGAGGGGCTGGTGCCGCCTCCGCCTCCCGGCCCGCCCCCTCCAGCCCCCAGCAGCCGGCTGCTCGACCAGCAGTCGGAGCCATTCAAGATGAGTTCCCTGATGAGCACGCCGCCTACGTCGTCTTCACAAGTCAGGTTGAAGACAAGCGCAGCCGGCGCCGACAGCACCAAGAGGTCAACGCAGTCGCCTCCAGCAACCCCGAGTTCATGCATTGGTCCGAAAGGCCTATCAACTGGAGCCGGGCCGATCACCCAGAGGTGATGCCGTCCCCTGGCTCCTACGCATTGGTGTTGGATGTCACCCTCGCAACAGAGAGGCGGGCTGCCCGATTCTCCCGCGTTCTGATTGATGGCGGGAGCAGTATCAACATACTGTACCGCGACACCATGGAGAAGTTGAACCTCAAGGCGAAGCAGCTCATGCCGAGCCGGACCGTATTCCATGGCATCGTACCCGGCCTGTCCTGTTCCCCGATCGGCAAGATCAAGATGGATGTTCTCTTCGGAGACAAGGATCACTTTCGCCGAGAAGCGATCTGGTTCGAGGTAGTGGATCTGGAAAGCCCTTACCACGCCTTGCTTGGCCGACCCGCTCTGGCCAAGTTCATGGCTGTGCCCCACTACGCCTACCTGAAGATGAAGATGCCGAGCTCAAAGGAGATCATCACAGTGGCCGGCGACTACAAGAAGTCCATCGAGTGCGCTGCAGCCAGCAGCCGACTGGTCGAGTCCCTCGTGGTGGCAGAAGAGAAGAAGATGCTGGATCGAGTTGTGGCCATGGCCGGCAAGCAGCCGGCCTTGTCCCCCAACCCCAAGGAGTATGATGCACAGGGCTCCTTCCAGCCGGCCAAGGAGACGAAGAAGATACCTCTGGACCCGGAGAACCCGGAGAGGTTTGCAGTCATTTGTGCAAACCTGGATAGTAAATAGGAAGGCGAGCCCGTCGACTTCCTCCGTGAGAATCGAGACATCTTTGCATGGTCCCCAAAGGACATGCCGGGTGTTCCGAAGGATTTCGCCGAGCACAAATTACACGTCCGAGCGGACGCGAAGCCGGTCAAGCAGCCCCTCCGCCGGCTTCATTATGGAAGTGTTTTTCCCAGAGTGGCTTGCCAACCCAGTCTTGGTGTTGAAGAAAAATAACAAATGGCGCATGTGTATAGACTACACTAGCCTCAACAAGGCCTGCCCCAAAGATCCGTTTGCTCTGCCATGGATTGATCAAGTAATAGACTCCACAGCCGGATGCGAGCTGTTGAGTTTTTTGGATGCCTACTCAGGATACCACCAGATTAAGTTGGACCCAGCAGACCGCCTGAAGACCGCCTTCATCACACCATTCGGAGCTTTCTGTTACCTGACTATGACATTCGGCTTGAGGAATGTTGGTGCCACTTTTCAGCGTTGCATGCAGAAATGCCTCCTCAAGCAACTCGGCAGAAATGCCCACGTCTACGTAGACGATATTGTGGTGAAGACAGAGAAGCGCGGCACCCTGCTGGAAGACCTCAAAGAAACATTTGCCAACTTGCGCCGATTCCAGATCAAGCTCAACCCCGAGAAATGCGTGTTCGGAGTACCATCCGGCTAGCTTCTAGGCTTTCTGGTCTCCGAACGCGGCATTGAGTGCAACCCTGTGAAGATCAAGGCCATTGAGAGAATGGAGATTCCCACCAAGTTGCGAGACGTTCAGAAGTTCACCGGGTGCCTGGCCTCCCTAAACCGCTTTATCAGCCGGCTAGGAGAGAAGGCTCTCCCCCTGTACCGACTCATGAAGAAATCCACTCATTTCGAGTGGAATGACCAAGCAGACCAAGTCTTCCATGAGTTGAAGAAGATGCTGACCACTCCACCTGTCCTAGCGGCGCCGACTGAGAAGGAGCCCATGCTCCTCTACATCGCCGCAACTAGCCGAGTGGTCAGTGCAGTCGTCGTGGTCCAGCGCCCAGAAGAAGGCCGAGCCCAGCTAGTCCAGAGGCCGGTTTATTATCTAAGCAAAGTACTATCCAGCTCAAAGCAAAACTACCCGCACTACCAGAAGATGTGCTATGGAGTATACTTCGCCGCCAAGAAACTGAAGCCCTACTTTCAAGAGCATCCCATCACGGTCTTGTGCACCGCCCCGCTTGCCGAGATCATAGGCAGCCGGGATGCATCTGGCCGGGTAGCTAAATGGGCCATTACGCTTGCACCTTACACAATCTTCTATCAGCCCCGCACCGCCATCAAGTCCCAAGCGTTGGCCGACTTCCTCGTCGACTGGGCCGAGACCCAGTACCTACCGCCGGCTCCCGATTCTACTCATTGGCGGATGCACTTCGACGGGTCCAAGATGCGCTCCGGCTTGGGAGCCGGCATCGTCCTCACCTCTCCCAAAGGGGACAAGCTCAGATACACGCTACAAATCCGCTTCGCCGCCTCCAACAACGTGGCTGAGTACGAGGCGCTCATACACGGGCTCCCGCTAGCCAAAGAGCTCGGCATACGCCGGATCCTGTGTTATGGCGACTCAGACTTGGTGGTCCAGCAGTCATCTGGCGACTGGGACGCCAAGGATGCAAACATGGCGAGCTATCGATTCCTCGTCCAGCAGATCAGTGGGTACTTCGAAGGGTGCGAGTTCCTTCACGTGCCACGGGCCGACAACGACCAAGCAGATGCCCTGGCATGGATCGGCTCCACCCGACAGGCTATACCAACCGGTGTCTCTCTCCAGCGCCTCCTCAAACCATCCATCAAGCCGTCCCAGAGTCGTACTCTATCTTTGTACCGCCTGCCCTTGATGCAACCGGATCCGACTGGAGGAACCCAGCAGGCGGCTCGAGGACTTCGACAAGCGACCCGAGGACTGTCGTAGTCGCACCCGGCTTGGGGACTTCAGAACCCGGCCCGGGGACTGCAGCGACACAAGAAGCGGTGGCCGACTCCAGCTCCCCACCACCCAACCCACCCACCCGAGTCACAGTGGCCATACTAATAGTAGAAGAAGTCACAGCTCCATCATGGGCCCAGCCCATCCTCAACTTCCTAGTCAACAGAGAGTTGCCGACTGATGAGACCTCGGCAAGACTAGTGCAACGCCGAGCCGGAGCATATGCCATAATAAACAGAGAACTCGTCAAGCGCAGCGTCACTGGAGTCTTCCAGCGCTGCGTCGAGCCAGAGAAAGGTGTGGCAATCCTCAAGGATATCCACCAAGGCGAATGCGGCCACCACGCAGCCTCAAGATCACTTGTGGCCAAAGCCTTCCGCCATGGTTTCTTTTGGCCGACTGCTTTGGAAGATGCCAAAGAGATAGTCAAAAGCTGCAAAGGATGCCAAGTCTTCAGTTCCAAGCAACACCTACCGGCTTCTGCACTCAAGACCATCCCCCTCACCTGGCCCTTTGCCGTCTGGGGGCTGGACATGGTGGGCCCATTCAAGACAGCCCGCGGCGGCTTGACACATCTGCTTGTCGCCGTGGACAAATTTACCAAGTGGATCGAAGCGAAGCCGATCAAGAAGCTGAACGGGCCGAATGCCGTGACATTCATTGCCGACATCACTACTCGGTATGGCGTGCCGCACAGCATCATCACCGACAACGGCACAAACTTTGCCAAAGGAGCACTGGCACGTTTCTGCGCGACACAGGGCATCCGACTGGACTTAGCGTCCGTTGCCCACCCGCAGTCAAACGGCCAGGTCGAGCGAGCAAACGGACTCATCCTCTCCGGCATCAAGCCCCGACTGGTCGTACCACTGGAGTGATCGGCCGGCTGCTGGCTCAATGAGCTGCCGGCTGTCCTCTGGAGTCTGCGTACTACCCCAAACAAGTCAACCGGCTTCACTCCGTTCTTCCTTGTATATGGTGCCGAGGCTGTCATCCCAACTGACATCGAGTTCGACTCGCCTTGGGTCACCATGTACATGGAGGCGGAGGCCAAGGAAGCGCGAGAAGACGGCGTCGATCTGCTGGAAGAAGGCCGGCTATTAGCTCTCAGCCGGTCCGCCATCTACCAGCAGGGTTTGCGCCGTTACCACAACCGGAAGGTCAAGCCAAGATCCTTCCAAGAGGGCGATCTTGTGCTCCGGCTGATCCAGCGAACAGCCGGCCAGCACAAGCTCTCGGCCCCTTGGGAAGGCCCTTTCGTCGTCAGCAAGGCCCTAGGAAACGACTCCTACTACCTGATCAACACACAGAAGCCAAGAGCACGCAAGAGGGATGATTCCGGCAAGGAGTCAGAACAACCATGGAACGCCAACCTCCTGAGAAGATTTTACAGTTAAAAGCAGTATGTATCATGCTACCTTTTTGTATGAAGTACGAAACAATGGGCCCCCCGAGGAGCACTCGGGGACTGCCCTCCTTTATCTATGAATGACGAGTGTCATGCCCATGAATGTATTATTACATTTGATTTTCTGTCTGGCACCGGGTTCGACTAGTCGGCCCGGGGACTGGCCGCCTTAAGTTATATTAAAAGTTCTACCTGAAGTCAGACAAGTAGTGTGCCGGCACCCGAGCCCTCTCTTGTTGAAAGTCGCACTGTCCGACTGGCAAGAGCCAAAGGCAGAAAGGATGCCCACACGAAAAACGGCTAAGGACTAACGAACTTATATAACGCAAAGACGGCCTCCAACCACGCCTGCCGGCTGTCAAAACAGCCGGCTGGCCGGCCTCCCAATCACTTCGCTATAATCCAACAAAGCTAGAGTACTTGCCCTCCCAAGCACTTCCCCAGCCACAGATTGCAGAGCAGCTGTCCGGCTGGGAAGGCGGCAACCAAGGGAGGGCGGCAAAGGAAACAGCCGAAGGATGAAAAGCAAAGAACAAGGGAAAGCCAAACGTATGCATAATTATATTTACACATAAGGCCCCAAACAGGCCGGCAGTCAATATAGTTTGAATACACCCCCAGTGGGTGGAATTGTGCAAACTTAACAAAACACTGTTCCGAGAATGGTGAAACAGGAAAGTAGAGGCAGCAGACTAGACTAAGGGCGCAGCAGGGGAGCCGGGCTGGTCGGGCGAGACGGCGCGGCCGGCTGGAGGAGTGGCCGGCTGGCGGGTCTTGGCTTGATCATCGCCGGCTGCAGACGGCGCACCCATGCGTGCCTTGTTGCTGGAGGCACGGTCAAGCTGAGGCTGACCAGCCGCTCCACCATCTGGCGCGGCGTCTTCACCCTCCTCCTCCTCCTCCTCGCCCTCGTCGCTGGAGTCGATCTCCTCCGCCGAGTCCTCGCCGTCTGCCGGGTTCAGCCCGAACCACTCCTCCGGCTGGGCAACGCCATTGTCCTCCACCTCAGGAGCGAAGGCGCTGGTGTCGGTGTAGTCAGCAATCGCCGAAGCCCGCTGGATGATAGCCGGCCGCGCCGGCTCTAGCTCTGTGTCGGCCTCCTGCCGCTAGGTGGCCAGCTGGTCCAGACTCAGCTCGGGATACCAGGCCTTGGCGAACTCCAGCGCCCGCCTGGCGCCGGACCGAGCCGTAGAAGCCTTCCAGGCCTCGAAGCGGCCGACCGCCACCTCCAGCCAGTCGGCAGTCCGACTGGGGTGCGGGGAATCACCTCACCAGGCCAGAGAGCAGCCAACACCTGTGCCCCAACGCGCTGAAGCCGGCGGAGCATGCGATGAGCCAGCTGGAGGCGGGCCTGAATCGCCAAGAGCTGCTCCTCCAGCGACCGGCGAGCGTTTGGCGCGATCTCGGTGCCAGCCTGCCTTCGTGCCTCGTGGTGGACCTCGACGACCTGGTTGGCGGCGGTAGAGTAGCCAGGGAAGTACTCTGCGCAAGGAAGAAAGAGAAAGAAGAGAAAAACACCAAGTCAGAAAGTGAGCTAAACGGCAAGCGGCAAGCAAGGACGAAGAGGAAGGCGGCCTACCGTCAACCAAGTCTTCGATCTGGCCATAGCCGTTGATCAGCGTCTGCTTCGCTTCGTCCCAGCTGGCCGCCTCTGTCTCATACTAGGCTTGGAGGGCGGCCTCGCTGTCCTGCACCGCCTTCAGGGCCGCCTTGTGGCTCTTCTCCTGGTCGGCCAACCTCTTGGACAGGCGGTCACGCTCCTGTGCCAAGGCGGCAAACTCGGCCTCCTTAGCGCGGAGGGCGGCTTGAGCCCCGCCCAGCTGTTCCCTCAGACTGGCGTTGGCCGCTGCAGGGATGGTAGAAAAGAAAGAAGCAATAAGGAAGAAGTCGTCAAGGAAGATCCGACCCGACTGCTCAGCAGTCGGCCCGAATCTCGGGGACTACACCCAGTGGGTGCGCTGACGTGCCCCCACGTGAGATAAAAGACGAAGCACTTACCCCGGCACTCAGATAGGTCAGTAGTCTTCTGGGTCAGCTCCCGAGCCTGCGAGTTGAAGGCAGCCGCGCGGAGGTTGTGGTAGTCCTGCAAGTCAGGCAGAGGAGCAAATGAGAACAAGAATAGCAAAACAAGGCCCGCTAAGAAGTTCCAAGCCGCCTGCTCTGCAGCCGACTCGGAACTCGGGGACTACACCCAGTGGGTGCGCTGACGCGCCCCCACGGAAGAAACCAAGATCAAAAAAGCAAAAATAAGAAGACAAACCCGAATGGCCGCCCGCGTCGCAAGGAACTCGTCATTATATTTCCTCAGCGCCGCAGCCTGGGACTGAAGTCGGTTCCGGACGTCTTGCGCTGCCACGTTCACCACAGCTGTTCCTCCACCCGGCGTCCACCCCGAGCTGGCGCTGGCCGCCTCCATGTCCTGGGCTGACGAGCTGGAGCCCGCGGCCTTTTGCGGCTCTGATGCGGCCTTCCCCGTGCGCTGGCACGAGGGCGACTGGACCACCAGATCCGTCTTCGCGGCCGGCTCGCCCCCGGCCGATTGCGCAGGCGGCAAGTTAGGCTGGCCGCCTTGGGTCGCCCCAGTCGGCGGGGCCGGTGCCGCCTCCCTCTCCAGGACGACGACGTCGTCCTCCCTCTCCAATCCTGGCTGGTCGCCGCCGGCTTCCTCTGGCGGGGGCTCTGGGGCCTCAGGCGCCGCGACGCGCAGAGGGGTGACGAGCAAGGCCCCCTCCGCCATCGCCGCGGCCGCAGCCTCCGCTTGGGCCTTGGCCGCTGCGTCGGCGTGCGCCTTCGCCGCCTCCTCCTCCTGTGCCGCCTTGGCGGCAGCCGCCCTCAACTCCTCCGCCTCCCGCGCCTCCCGCGCATTTCGCTCCATCGCCGCCTGAAGCTCGGCATGGGGGTCCACGCGGCGGGTGCTCCCGGATCCTCCCGGCGATCCAACGACGGAGGCGGCAGCAACCCGCTCGAGCGACAGCGGAGCCCTGATTTTTTGAGAAAGGACAAGGATTCAGAAACTACCAAAGAAAAGAAGAAAGAATGTACAAAGGAGTATACGCTTACGCTGACACCGTCTGCGGCTGCTTCACCACCTTGCGGAAGCGGGCCTCCTTCGCGGCCGCCTCATCCCGCCTGGTCGCCGCCGCCCCGCCCTTAGGCTTCTTCGGCCGGCTGCCGAACAGGCCCGACACGGCACGACGCTTCTGCTCGCCGCCCCGAGCAGGCGGCACGGCGGAGGAACCCGCGCTATGGCCGGATGTCGGCTGGCGGCCTGGGACGATTTCCGCCGCGTCGTCGTCCGGCCAGTCGTCGAAGCTGGCTCCAAGCCCGGAGCCACCTGCCTCGCCGCCGGCTTCGCCGCCACCTGCCTCGGTATTGTCCTCCATGGCGGCCGCCCCCAAGTCGTTGTCCTTCAGGTCATGCTCCGCCCGGTCGGGGAGGAATCGGCGCTCCGTCTCCGACCCGGCTGCAGGTCGAAGGAGAGAGCTCTGCCAAGGCGTGCCGACTGGTCAGAGACGGCCAGAAGAAATTCGGCAACAAAACTAAGAAAAGAAAAGGAAAAAGAAAACATACCGTGGGCGGAGGATGCGCACGGGAATATGGCTCCTTGCCAAACCGCCACTCTGCGGAGAGCTTGCAGTTCGCAAGGTAATTCACCATGTGGGCCACCTCGGCATGCGGCATGTCCTTGGTGCACATCCGGCTCGGATCGAGCTGGCCGCTCATCTGACAGATCAGGTGAGGGCGGCTCTGAAGCGGAAGCACCCGGCGCACGATGAAGGCGGCCAGCAAGTCGGACCCAGTCAGGCCCTCCGACTGGATTATCACCCGCAGTCGGGCAAGGGTCGCGGCTCCAGCCGGCGTCAGCGACGCGGCCCGATAGGACCAGTGTGGCCGCCTCCCAGCCGGCGGGCCGGCTACGTAAGCCGGCAAGTTAACGTAGTCGCCTTGCGGGGCAACGTTCTAGACGTACAAATAGGACTTCTGCCAGCGCTTCACCGACTGGATTAACGTGATGACGGGGAAGGGGTTGTCTGTCGCCGGCCTCCGCATCGCGATGAAGGCGCCTCTCTGGGCCAGCACGCCCTGCATGCGGGTGCCCAGCTTAGATTGGAAGAACTCCCCCCAGAGCTCGAGGGTGGGGAGAACGCCAAGGAAGCCTTCGCACAAGGTGACGAAGGCGGACAGCAGCACCACCGTGTTTGGAGTGAGGTGGTGCGGCTGGAGTTGATAGAAGTCGAGGAAGGAGCGGAAGAAAGCGCTCGCCGGCAAGCCGATGCCGCACAGGAAACGCGAGCGGAAGACTACCCGCTCGCCTTCCTCCGGCTCCGGCGTGATCTCCCTCGCAGGCGCGAGACGGACCCGCACCTGGTCCGCGCCGGGCAACCGTCGCATCTTGTGGAGGAACTCGATGTGGTCCATGTGGACGTTGGAGCCGTCCCAATCCCCGCCGTACTGCATGGTGGCGAGAAGCTAGCAAGGAAGAGCGCGGCGGCGGAGAAAGCACGGCCCTGCGGCGGCAGAGCTGCGGGGCGGAGTGAAGAATGGTGGGACGGCGCGGCGGCGAGGCGCTGCTGCGAGGGAAAGCAGGAGGAAGATGATGGCGGAGAGGAGAGGAGCATGCGAGCGTCTGCCGCTTCCCCCCCTCCCCCTACTTATAGCCTCGTGTGGCGAAGCCGAGGAGGCGAGGCGTGGGGAGGAATGTGGGATTAACTGTGCCCACTCCCCCACGTCCCGCGATTATTGCGCCCTAACGGCGTGCGGAAACCGTCGCCGGAAGACGTGCGGACGGCTTTGGGCCGCAAAGAATCCGCGCCTGGGCCTAGGTGTAGGAGTGGTGGGCCCTCGACCTGCGGCGACGTCTTGTCGCGCGCGTGGGTTGGCAGGCTCTTTTCAGCCAAGGGACGCCACGTGGTTCGCAGGCGGCGAGCAGCCGGCCCGCAGCTCGGCGCACGCGCCAACAGACTCCCGCCTTCCGACTTCAAAATTTTCGCCAAGACGGCGCGCCCAACCGAAGCCGGCTCCCAGCTGCTGGCTCATCAAGATAAGAAGCTGACCGAGCTTCTCGACCTCCTCTCAGCCTCGAAGCCCAACCAGCTTCGGGGACTACTGTTGGAGTAAATGGCCACGGGTAGCCTAACCGACTCCCCCTGGCTCTTCGAAAAATTATCAAGCCATTCAAGCCTTCAAGCATACAAAGCATAGGGCCGCCTTCCCCCGACCGGCTGTCCCCAGGGCCGACTCCCAGAAGGCGACCCAGCCTCAGAAACCTCCCCCAGGAAAGATACGAGATAGCCGACTTCAGGGAGCCGGCCCCAAGAGGACCGGCTCCCAGAAGCCGGCCGTGAAGAAATCCGACTCCCAGAAGCCGGCCATGAAGAAAGCCGGCCAAGACTGCACCTGCTAAGACTGAACCCACATAACGGCGATAGGATGGGGCGTGGCCGCAGTACAGCCCACTACCCCCGAATCCCGGAACGGGCATGGCTACAGGGCGCCGTACGGGCCAGCCATCCCTCGTCCAGCGCGGCACTGTAGCCATGTTGGCCTCGATGTCACCCGCGACAGGTGCCAGTACGGCCCGTGGGCAGCGGGCCCCTTTGCCAGAGAGACATCTGAAGACGGCCCGACCTCCTCTAGTCGGCCAGGGATGTGGCCGGCTCCCAATAGCCGGCTACCTCCCTCCCTTGTAGCATGCGCCCCATTAAGGAGACAAGACGAGGTAAGGCTACAGTGAGAGCTCGCAATGCGGCGACACTGTAGCCATGCTTACCTCGACAAAGCCCTCGTCATCAAAGGCGAGGCAACAGTAACCAGCTGCCGACAAAGCCCCCAAGCGGTGGGGCCGGCGTGCCGGCCAAGAAGCCGGCAGCCGGCGGGACCCACCAGTCGGCGGGCCCCAATGACCGGCGGAGAACCCGGCGAGCGTAGACACTGACGGCTGGGACCCGCGCCCAGCCGGATTACCATTGTACCCTTGGGGGGTAGGCCTATATAAACCCCCCGGAACACCCATGCAAAGGGTTGATCTCATAGAGTTTCACACACCACATAGAGAGAAAAAGAGAGCTAGCCTTGCCCTTCTTCTTCCTCTAGCCAGACAGCTCAAGGAGCACTTGTAGCTACTTGTATTAATCTAGTGATCATGCGGAGACCCCGCAGAGCAGGACTAGGGGTGTTATCTCCACGGAGAGCCCCGAACCTGGGTAAGATCCGCCGGCGTGCATGTCTTCGCCTCATCCCGTTTCCAGGCACCGGCGACGTCTTACTGGCTCCCACAATGATAAGCCACCCGTTGGCATATGTCGCACCTACCACCCGACAAGCTTGACGAGGATGATGCTGCGGATTCCCAGGATGATGATGATGATGATGATGATGATGATGATGAGAGCCAAGATGATGATGATGCTAGCGAGGATGAAGATAGCATCCAAGAGCATGAGGATTAGGATGAGGAAGATGATGAGGGTAGCGGAGATGACGACGACGATGATCCATACAATTATGCGATTTTCTCTCAAAGAATGAAAAAGCTTAATGAGGATGAGAATACCAAACTCATCGTGATCCTACCATCAAGTGTGCACTACTTGGGGAGACCATTTGTGCATCGTTTTACCAAGACCAACATCGTGAAACACATCATGGTATGTTTTGTATCTTTTCTCTCTTTTTCTGTTCATAACACTATATGGCAAGATATCTAACATTGCATGCTCTATTTAGTTTTTAATCACAGGGATTGATACGTCTCCAACATATCTATAATTTATGAAGTATTCATGCCATGTTTACAACAATTTTATATGGTTTTGGTATGATTTTATTAGAACTAACCCGGACTAATGTTGTTTTCAGCAGAACTACCGTGGTGTCATTTTTTGTGCAGAAATAAAAGTTCTAGGTATGAGGTGAAAATTTACGGTGATTTTTTATGGACCAGAAGAAGCCCCCGAAGCACAAGAGTTGGACTAGAAGCTTCACGAGGAAGGCAAGGGTGGAGGGCATGCCCCCTAGCTTGCCGCTGCCTCGTGGACCCCCCTGACTTGTTTCCGACGCCAAAAACCCCTGAAAAGAAACCTAGACGGGGAGTTCCACCTCCGCAAGACTCTGTATCCACGAAAAACCTCTCGGGACCCCGTTCCGGCACCCTGCCGGAGGGGGAAATCATCGCCGGAGGTCATCTTCATCATCCCGGCGGTCTCCATGATGAGGAGGGAGTAGTTCACCCTCGGGGTTGAGGGTATCTACCAGTAGCTATGTGTTTGATCTCTCTCTCTCTCTCTCTCGTGTTCTTGATTTGGCACGATCTTGATGTACCGCGAGATATTATAGTTGGATCTTATGGTGTTCTTCCCTCTCTACCTTGTGATGAATTGAATCTTTTCCTTTGAGGTTTTGCTATGTCGGATTGAATCTTTGGATGTGAGAGCACTTGATGTATGTCTTGCAATGGGATATCCGTGGTGATAATGGGATGTTCTATTGATCCACTTGATGTATGTTTTGGTGATCAACTTGCAGATTACCGTGGTGACATTAGGGTAATCTATGCATAGGGGTTGGTACGCGTTTTCATATTCCTTTCTCCGATAGAAATCTTGGGATACTCTTGAAGTTCTTTCTGTTGGATTGAATATTATGAATCTGAGATTGTGTGATGCATATCGTATAATTGACCCACGGATACTTGTGGTGACATTGGAGTATCTAGGTGACATTAGGATTTCATTGATGTGTGTCATGTGGTGTTATTTTAGTACGAACTCTAGGGCTGTTTGTGACACTTATAGGAATAGCCCAATAGATCGATCAGGAAGAATAACTTTGAGGTGGTGTTGTACCCTACAAGCAATTTCTCCTTATGTTCTCCGTGATAGGAACTTTGGAGTGATTCTTCGTTACACGTTGAGGGATTGTTATATGATCCAATTATGTTATCATTGTTGAGAGAACTTGCACTAGTGAAAGTATGAACCCTAGACCTTATTTCCAAGGATTGCAATACCGTTTTTGCTCACTTTTATCACTTGTTACCTTGCTGTTTTTATTTATTCAGATTACAAAAATCTATTTCTACCATCCATATTACACTTTTATCACCATCTCTTCGCCGAACTAGTGCACCTATACAATTTGCCATTGTATTGGGTGTGTTGGGCACACAAGAGACTCTTTGCTACTTGGTTGCAGGGTTGCTTGAGAGAGACCATCTTCATCCTACGCCTCCCATGGATTGATAAACCTTAGGTCATCCACTTGAGGGAAATTTGCTACTGTCCTACAAAACTCTGCGCTTGGAGGCCCAACACGAGTCTATAAGAAGAAGGTTGCGTTTTAGACATCAGGGGTCATAGAAATTACCTATGAAGATGATTTGTGCCGAGGACATTCCTACTGCCGGCATGGCCGAAGTAAGCCTTGGAGCAGCAGGTCCTGTCACCAGCGTTCGATACAAGATGGTCACAGACGACCACATATCATTCTATGAGGTCGGCTGGCGAGAATTCCTGAAGGGAAAGAAACGATGACTAATGGTTGACACAACGGTGGTCATTACGATAAGGAACAACAGGAACAACAACTTCCAGATGATGGTTGTTGTAGATATTATTTAGAAATAAGGTCCAGTCAAATATCACCTAGCCGATGAACTCTTAGTTACTTAGTTAAGATGCATGTCATATTTTGATGTTGGTTTGTTAACTCGAACAAACTTGAAGTGTACTAATTACCTAGTGAACTTGCATGCCTAAGTGTACAATGTGTGCTTTATTTGCTTTTTATATTGGATTTATGCAAAACACATCCATGGCAACACAATTGGTGTCATGGCTGCAAAATTGCAATTCTCATGAATAAGCCCGCAGTAGCGGGCGAGCCACAACGCCCGCCATTGCAACATGAATAAGTAGTGGCGGGCAGGAAAGCACCGCCCGCCACTGAAGGAAGATAACCAGTGGCGTGCAAGTTCGCGCGCCTCCCATTGCAGTGATCGACTAGTGGCACTACAAAAAAAGACACATCTGTGACATTTTGGCCCGAACGAATTTCTTTTCGGTCATGCTTATGACACTTCTATGACGATAATTGTGACAAAACCCGGTATCATCATAGATGTGGTGGGCTCCTACTTCTATGACAAAAAATCATGATAGAACATGGGCTTTTCATCCTGGGCGGGTCGGAGACGCAACTCCATGACATTCTTAGGGCCGTCAGAAAAAATCGTGGTAGAAGCGAGGGCGAGGAAAATTTCAGGGAGTTCCCCGTTACGGTGGGTGGTCGGGGCCGAGCGATGCACGGAGGGATTGTGTGTTTCTCTCGTACACGTACACGCATGTGTGCGAGGCGTTGGGCACTAATTGAACCCGAGCGAGGTGTTCGCTTACTGAACCCGATCAATTGCACTAGCTACGTGCGTTACTGAACCCGAGCGATCGATCTCTTGGCTGTTAACTGAACCCGATCGAGTGATTCCTTCGCTACTACTACTAACTGAACCCGAGCGATCGATCGCTGCTGCTGCTGCTATTACTAAAGCCGGTCGAACCTGCTATGAACAGTGAATGTGGGGGTTGGTTGAACGAGTTGAGACGTACATGGTTGGGGTTGGATGAACAGTTCCTAGTGGGGGTTGGATGAACAGGACCCCGTGGTAGTAGTAGTAGGTTGTTGCCACTGGATGAACAAGACCCCGGGAGGAGACCGCCACAGCCGAGCTGGTTGGGGGTGGATGAACAAGACGTCGTGGAGGGATGCTTGAATAGTAGCCGTTGGAGGGATGGATGAACAGTATCTGGTGGAGGCAGGAGGAAGACGTGGTGGATAAACAGTGCAGGTGGAAGCTGAAGGAAGTCGACGGTGGGTTAACAGTAGCCCGTGGAGTCCCGTTTTGCGGTACGCCACACCCCTCTGCTGAACAGGACCCCCGTTCCGACCGTAGCGCTCCAACACAAGTCCGTTTCCTCCATTTTGCGGTACGCCAGACCCCTCCCGATGAACAGGACCCCCGTTTTGACTGTGTAGTGCCCCAACACAAGTTCGTTTCCTCCGTTTTGCGGTACGCCAGACCCCTCCCGATGAACAGGATCCCGTTTCGACCGTACCCGGTCGAGCAGAAGGCTGTTTCCTCCGTTTTGCGGTACGCCAGACCCTCCCCGATGAACAGGACCCCATTCTGATCATGCGCGCTCCAGCAGAAGGCCGTTTCCCTCCGTTTTGCGGTACGCCACACCCCGTTTCGGCTGTTCCATCCAAGCCGGTTGGCTCCTGATGAACACGACACGTTCTGTTGCCTCCCGATGAACACGACGCTAGTTGTTTCTCCATTCCGACCCCACCGGTTGGCTGCCGATGAACACGATACTAGCTGTTTCTCCGTTCTGACCCTGCCGGTTGGCTTCCGATGAACACGACGCCGTTGCTGCCGTCTTCATATGTACGGGACTGCATGGCCATACGTATGCGTGACTACGCGCTCGAGACCCCTCCCGTACATACATATGTGCCCGTAGTTTGTGGAGCGTGGTTGTACGTACGTGTACTCCATTTAGTGTGGTTGTATGTACGACGCATGCCGCTCCTTACTCGGCCACGATTCATCGCTGCAGAGAGACGGATCAACCGCTATGTACGTACACGTTCATGACCAGACAGATAACGCTACGTACGCTTCCACCGGGTGGGTCTGAGCTGTCAGGGAGGACAAGGAGGCACTTCCTTGCATGCGAAGATATACCTGGCGGGTCCCAGCTGTCAGGGGCAGAATCATATATTTTTCCCCATAATAAGGAGACACTTCCTTGCATGCAAAGATGTTGGTGGTGGGTCCGAGCTGTCAGGGGCAGGAATAAGGAGGCACTTCCTTCCTTGCGAAGATATATGTGGTGGGTCCCAGCTTTCAGGGGGGTAATTTTTTTTTCACGTAATCAGGAGGCGGTTGCATGCGTGCATCGCCACTGTCAGCCTCTCCATGTACAATCCTCTTCCGATGACTCTCGTTTGTTGACCACGTTGACCACGCCGCGCCGAGCGCACCAAGGCGGTGGAGGATGGCGAGGCCCCGGACGGCAACGAGCCGGAGATGGGAATACGCGGTAGTGGAGTCACAGACGGAGAGGTGTACGAGGGTTAACTAGTTCTGGTGCGGCGTGGTTCTGAAGTCGACGGAGAATAACAAGAGAGGTGGAGGGATGGCCTGGCCGGCGGTGGGGTAGCACTTCCCAGCGAAGTGTGCTAAGCAGAGCTGCTACCAGCTGGATGCAGGAGCAGGTGGTCCCGGCAGCGCTGGAGGAAGAAGACGAGATATTGAAGATGGATGTCGTCCGTTGGATGTAAATCCAATGGCTATCGATGTCAAAATAATCTGTTGACTAAGTTGACAACATCTTGCGTTGGCTTCGACCTATTGGCCCACATTTCAGCCTCCAAAAATGTGGCACGTATTCAACCCATTTTTTTTGAATTTACAGTCCATTTACTAGGCAGGGTGAACAAATAATGTAGCGTCCATGCGGCCCATTCAATTTTTTCTTCTAAAAAACTACAACCCATTTGCACTTTCTCGCAATACACGAATTTGCTGGGATGGGTGAACAAATAATGTAGCGTCAATGTGGCCCATTTATTTTTTCCTAAAAAATTATAGACCATTTGCACTTTCTCGAAATACATGATTTTGTTGGGCTGGTTATAATTATAATTGGGTTGGGCGCAGCAAGGTTATCAAAAATAAACAGGGCCTGAGCATTTTGTTATAAATATATTTAAATAATAAGTGCTTTATGATTACATTGGTCCTTATATCTTGCCAAGTTTTTCTACACACTAAAAAGGATTTTTGTTGCCTTAATGTAAAAAAAACCCAAGATTTTATTGTTAGACATTTATTTTTATAAGTTCATAAGATGTGGGATATTTTTTTCTTGTATATGTAAGTATCTATTAAATATATGATGATAATAACAATAATATATAATAACATATAAAATCATATAAATATATATAATATAGTTAGAAGGGAAACATAAGTTGGACCTGGCGTTCCTATTCTTATATAGAGAAATAGAACAGATCTCTGCGTTTTCTTCGAAAAATAAAACGTAACTTGGGCTGCGGATGTTTAAGAAAAAATAAAAACTAGGATGGGAGGCCCATAGGCCGGTCGATACATGACGACCCTAAAAAAATACAACCCAGCATGTCATGGGCCGCGCATGTTACAAAAGGAAGCCTAGACTAGGCAGCCCACAACCCAGCTGACGTCCAGGCCCCGGATGAGAATGCACCGGAGCCGGGAAATACATGCTACAATAGTTGTAGAATCGTTGCCTATTTTCTATAGAAAGTACTGAAGTAGCCTAGTGGCCAAGTTCCACTCCCCAACAGTTGCTCCGCCCAGGTTCGATTCCACCTGATGGAGTGAAAATATCCCCAAATTTTTGCCTCTGCCATTACTGACATGTGGGTCCCCATTGTCATCTATGCACACCACCTCCAACACTTGCCAAAACTTCATCCCTTGTTTTCTCTATTTTTTGCACACTCAACATTGTGTGGGCATTTTCAAAATAGCATATCTTTTTGACTGTGCATCGTATGAAGATGTGCTATGCATGAATGTTGATCAGCATGATGTTAACTGGCTGGTAGTTCCATTTTTTACCATGAATAAAACTTCCAACATGATATTATCCCTGTTTGAAAAGGGTGTGTTAATATAAATGCTCTGGCTCTGAAACTTGCAGTTTCTTATCTGAAACTGAAACTTGCAGTTTCTTCTCTAAGAATCACATTGTCTGCACTTTATATATGAAACTACATTTTTTAAAGTGCTAAAAATATATCTCTAGAATTCAGAAAATACTTCATATGCTCGATACTGCAAATCTGAAATTCAAAAGACATTCATATCTGAAAGTACTCTCAAAATACACAACACAAAACACAATTCACAACCTGCAAATACCGACAACCCTAAGCTCCTCCTTAGACTATTGGGGGGGCAGTCCCCTCCTATTCCTCGGGGGTAGACAGCCGCCCCGTGAGACGAGGTGAACGGCGAGGAAGAGGATGGCGGGGAGGCGTCGTCACGCCAACTACTTTTCTCCTCTTGCAGTTGGGTTCGGGCGACGAAGACTCCACCGGCTCGCTCTGCCACGGCACCCTCACAAATGACACCGCGTAGATGCTCGATCCTTCAATCTCTGGTGGATGCTCCATCTTGGATTGATACTCCCACCACCAATGCCTCATGATCGGATCTGGTGAATCTGTTTGCTCCATGGCCCAGAGGAGCAGCTCTATGTGCTCCTGCGCGACTCCCTCCGGGAGTATCGCCGCCTTTTCTCTTTATTCTAGATATTTGGCCATCGCTCTCGTCGTCGCTGCTAGTTGCTCCGAGATGTCAAACCAAGACTGTATCTCCAACATCTTGGCTAGCTTCACATGGTCACCGTCTGTGATCCGCACGTATTTGTTGTACTCCTCCATCGATCTACTTCTCCACAGCACCTTCACTCGCCGGCGCTGGCCTCTTTTTGAAATGGAAGAGGAGAGGAGCGGTGCTGGTTTTGGATTGGAAGAGGACAGGAGCGGCAGTGGTTTTGAAATGGAAGAGGAGAGAAGCGGTGCTGGTTTTGGATTGGAACAGGAGAGGAGCGGCGCTGGTCTTGGAAGAAGTATTTTTTTTGTTTTGCGTATTTTGGGTCAAAGTTTGACCACGTACTTTGACAAGCAAAATGTGAATGCGTGTCATCAAAAATTGTACCATTTGGTTCGTATCTGAATGTACTTTCAAATTATATTATTTTTGCAACGTATAACATATATTTTATTTATTAAAATCATGGTGAAATATGACCCAGAATACAAGGGAGACTAGTTAAAGTGGGGTCGCTTTCTTAATTGAAGGGTAAATTGATTTTGATTATGATCCAGTCACAGCGCGCCGGCCCTCGTCCAATCCTAAATCGCAGCCGCACACTCCTCTTGCTCTTCTCCATTGCAAAACCACCCCCCTCTCCTCTCCATTTCGACGTTCCAAAACAACCGTCTCACCTCTCCATCTTCTCCATTGCAAAACCACTGTCTCGCCTCTCTCTCTCTTCTCCATTGCTAGACCATCGTCTCTGCTCCCATCTTCCAAAGCCAGCACCGTGATACGTCTCCAACGTATCTATAATTTTTTACCTCAGACCTTCGGGTCCATAGTTATTAGCTAGATGGCTTCTTCTCTCTCTTTGGATCTCAATACAAAGTTCTCCTCGATCTTCTTGGAGATCTATTCGATGTAATTCTTTTTGCGGTGTGTTTGTCGAGATCCGATGAATTGTGGGTTTATGATCAAGATTATCTATGAACAATATTTGAATCTTCTCTGAATTATTTTATGTATGATTTGTTATCTTTGCAAGTCTCTTGGAATTATCAGTTTGGTTTGGCCTACTAGATTGATCTTTCTTGCAATGGGAGAAGTGCTTAGCTTTGGGTTCAATCTTGCGATGTTCGATCCCAGTGACAGAAAGGGAACCGACACGTATTGTATTGTTGCCATCGAGGATAAAAAGATGGGGTTTATATCATATTGCTTGAGTTTATCCCTCTACATCATGTCATCTTGCCTAATGTGTTACTCTGTTCTTATGAACTTAATACTCTAGATGCATCCTGGATAGCGGTCGATGTGTGGAGTAATAGTAGTAGATGCAGAATCATTTCGATCTACTTGTCGCGGACGTGTGATACGTCTCCAATGTATCTATAATTTTTTATTGTTCCATGCTATTATATTATCTGTTTTGGATGTTCAATGGGCTTTATTATACAATTTTATATTATTTTTGGGACTAACCTATTAACCGGAGGCCCAGCCCAAATTGCTGTTTTTTTTCCTATTTCAGTGTTTCGAAGGAAAGGAATATCAAACGGGGTCCAAACAGAATGAAACCTTCGGGAACGTGATTTTCTGAACAAACGTGATCCAGAGGACTTGGAGTGGACGTCAAGCAATCAACAAGGAGGCCACGAGGCAGGGGGCGCGCCTACTCCCCTGGGCGCGCCCTCCACCCTCGTGGGCCCCTCGTAGCTCCATTGACCTACTTCTCCTATATATACCGATGTACCCCGAAAACATCAGAGACGGAGCCAAAACCCTATTTCCACCGCTGCAAACCTTCTGTACCCATGAGATCCCATCTTGGGGCCTTTTCCGTTGCTCCGCCGGAGGGGGCATCGATCACGGAGGGCTTCTACATCAACACCATAGCCTCTCCGATGATGTGTGAGTAGTTTACCTCAGACCTTCGGGTCCATATTTATTAGCTAGATGGCTTCTTCTCTCTCTTTGGATCTCAATACAAAGTTCTCCTCGATTCTCATGGAGATCTATTCGATGTAATCTTCTTTTGCGGTGTGTTTGTTGATATCCGATGAATTGTGGGTTTATGATCAAGATTATCTATGAACAATATTTGAATCTCCTCTGAATTCTTTTATGTATGATTGGTTATCTTTGCAAGTCTCTTCGAATTATCAGTTTGGTTTGGCCTACTAGATTGATCTTTCTTGCAATGGGAGAAGTGCTTAGCTTTGGGTTCAATCTTGCGGTGCTCGATCCCAATGACAGTAGGGGAAACAACATGTATTGTATTGTTGCCATCGAGGATAAAAAGATGGGCTTTATATCATATTGCATGAGTTTATCCCTCTACATCATGTCATCTTGCTTAAAGCGTTACTCCGTTCTTATGAACTTAATACTCTAGATGCATGCTGGATAGCGGTCGATGTGTGGAGTAATAGTAGTAGATGCAGGCAGGAGTCGGTCTACTTGTCACGGACGTGATGCCTATATACATGATCATACCTAGATATTCTCATAACTATGCTCAATTCTATCAATTGCTCAACAGTAATTTGTTCACCCACCGTAATACTTATGCTATCTTGAGAGAAGCCACTAGTGAAACCTATGGCCCCCGGGTCTATTTTCCATTATATTAATCTCCTTTCAACAAGTTATTTCTATTACCGTTTATTTTGCTTTCTTAACTTTTTAGTCTTTATCATAAAAATACCAAAAATATTATCTTATCATCTCTATCAAATCTCACTTTTGCAAGTGGCCGTGAAGGGATTGACAACCCCTTTATCGCGTTGGTTGCAAGGTTCTTATTTGTTTGTGTAGGTGCATGGGACTTGAGCGTGGTCTCCTACTGGATTGATACCTTGGTTCTCAAAAACTGAGGGAAATACTTACGCTACTTTACTGCATCACCCTTTCCTCTTCAAGGGAAAACCAACGCAGTGCTCAAGAGGTAGCAAGAAGGATTTCTGGCGCTGTTGCCGGGGAGTCTACGCACAAGTAAAGACATACCAAGTACCCATCACAAACTCTTATCCCTCGCATTACATTATTTGCCTTTTGCCTCTCGTTTTCATCTCCCCCACTTCACCTTTGCCTTTTCTTCGCCCTTCTTCTGTTCGTCTTTTCGTTTGCCTTGATGTCTTACTTGGCTCGTTTGCTCGTTTGGTTGGAATAGTTGTTTTTTTATTGCTAAACAGAGACCTAAGATCCATGGATCCTCATCCGCTTGCCAATCTTTTTAAGAGATCCAATTATGATGAACCAATTCCTAGTGATTTTGGTGCACTAGATTATCTTTATAAGGTTTTGCTTGAAATCCGTGAATCTAAAAATTGTGATGAAGTGATTCACGATAGATCTTTGAATAAAAGTCATGATTGCAATGATGTTACTATAAATTCTCTTGATGTCAATTGTGCTAATAATATGCAAAACCCTAAGCTTGGGGATGCTAGTTTTGCTATGTCTACTACTTGTCGCAATGATCATGATTGGGGTGATTCTTCTTATGATCTTGAAAATTTATTTAAGCCCCATGATGAATATGAGATTGATAATGGTGTTTGCAATAATATTGAAAGTGGGTTTGGAAGAGTGTCAACTTTAGATCCCACATATTTCGAGAATGTTCAATCTTATGAACTTTTTTATAAAAGTGGGTTTGGAGAGGTCATGACTTTAGCTAATGTTAATCCCACTATTTTGGAAGAGTGTCAACTTTGCATACATGTGGATCGTGTTAAGCATATGTTTTGTGATAGCTATGTTGTTGAATTTTCTTATGATCCTACATGTAATTATTACGAGAGAGGAAAATATGGTTGTAGAAATTCTCATGTTACTAAATTACCTCTCGTTATGTTGAGATTGCTATTGTTTCTTTCCGCTTCCTTGCATATGCTAGTTTTTGCTTGCTATGGTAATTTGTTTGCCTATAAGATGCCTATGCATAGGAAGTATGTTAGACTTAGATGTGTTTTTCACATGCTTCATGATGCTCTCTTTATGTTTAATTGCTATCTTTCATGTGAGCATCATTGAAATCTTAATGCCTAGCTAAAAAGGCTTTAAAGAAAAGCGCTTGTTGGGAGACAACCCAATATTTTTCCTTGCTGTTTAGCAATAAATCTTTGATCTAGCCTCTGGTTAGATGTGTTTTTATGTTTTAATTAGTGTTTGTGCCAAGTTAAACCTATAGGATCTTCTTGGATGATAGTTATTTGATCTTGCTGAAAATTACAGAAACTTTCTGTTCACGAAAACAATTGTTTAAAATCACCAGAACGTGATAAAATACTGTTTCCAATCGAAGTAGATCAATAAACAAATTATCTATGTCGTCCTATTTTGGTAGATTTTTCTGAGTTACAGAAGTTTTCGTTTGATACAGATTACTACAGACTGTTCTGTTTTTGACAGATTCTGTTTTTCGTGTGTTGTTTGCTTATTTTGATGAATCTATGGCTAGTAAAAGAGTTTATAAACCATAGAGAAGTTGGAATACAGTAGGTTTAACATCAATATAAATAAAGAATGAGTTCATTACAGTACCTTGAAGTGGTGTTT
Organism: Triticum aestivum; assembly: GCF_018294505.1. Taxonomy (NCBI): domain Eukaryota; kingdom Viridiplantae; phylum Streptophyta; class Magnoliopsida; order Poales; family Poaceae; genus Triticum; species Triticum aestivum. Next base: position 226,035,514 of record NC_057814.1, on the reverse strand, counting down.
TGTTTTCTTTCGCTAACGGAGCTCACGAGATTTTCTGTTAAGTTTTGTGTTGTGAAGTTTTCAAGTTTTGGGTAAAGATTTGATGGATTATGGAACAAGGATTGGCAAGAGCCTAAGCTTGGTATGCCCAAGGCACCCCAAGGTAAAATTCAAGGATAACCAAAAGCCTAAGCTTGGGGATGCCCCGGAAGGCATCCCCTCTTTCGTCTTCGTCTATCGTTAACTTTACTTGGGGCTATATTTTTATTCACCACATGATATGTGTTTTGCTTGGAGCGTCTTGTATGATTTGAGTATTTGCTTTTTAGTTTAACACAATCATCCTTGCTGTACACACCTTTTGAGAGAGACACACATGATTCGGAATTTGTTAGAATACTCTATGTGCTTCACTTATATCTTTTGAGCTATATAGTTTTTGCTCTAGTGCTTCACTTATATCTTTTAGAGCACGGAGATGGTTTTATTTTATAGAAATAATTGATCTCTCATGCTTCACTTATATTATTTTGAGAGTCCTTTAGAACAGCATGGTAATTTGCTTTGGTTATAAATTTAGTCCTAATATGATAGGCATCCAAGATAAAAACTTTAAAGTGCATTGAATACTAAGAGAAGTTTGATACTTGATACTTGTTTTGAGATATGAAGATGGTGATATTATAGTCATGCTAGTTGAGTAGTTGTGGATTTGAGAAATACTTGTGTTAAAGTTTTTGATTCCCGTAGCATGCATGTATGGTGAACCGTCATGTGATGAAGTCGGAGCATGATTTATTTATTGATTGTCTTCCTTATGAGTGGCGGTCGGGGACGAGCGATGGTCTTTTCCTACCAATCTATCCCCCTAGGAGCATGCGCGTGTACTTTGTTTCGATAACTAATAGATTTTTGCAATAAGTATGGGAGTTCTTTATGACTAATGTTGAGTCCATGGATTATACGCACTCTCACCTTTCCACCATTGCTAGCCTCTCTAATACCGCGCACCTTTCGCCGGTATCATACACCAACCATATAACTTACTCAAAACAGCCACCATACCTACCTATTATGGCATTTCCATAGCCATTCTGAGATATATTGCCATGCAACTTACCACCGTTCCGTTTACTATGACACTCTTCATCATTGTCATATTGCTTTGCATGATCATGTAGTTGACATCGTATTTGTGGCAAAGCCACCGTTCATAATTTTCATACATGTCACTTTTGATTCATTGCATATCCCGGTACCCCGCAGGAGGCATTCACATAGAGTCATATTTTGTTCTAAGTATTGAGTTGTAATTCTTGAGTTGTAAGTAAATAAAAGTGCGATGATCATCATTATTAGAGCATTGTCCCAAGTGAGGAAAGGATGACGGAGACTATGATTCCCCCACAAGTCGGGATGAGACTCCGGACGAAAATAAAAAAAAGAAAGAGAAAAAAAGAGGTCATAAAAAAAGAGAAAAAGGCCCAAATAAAAAAATGAGAGAAAAAGAGAGAAGGGACAATGTTACTATCCTTTTACCACACTTGTGCTTCAAAGTAGCACCATGATCTTCATGTTAGAGAGTCTCCTATGTTGTCACTTTCATATACTAGTGGGAATTTTACGTTATAGAACTTGGCTTGTATATTCCAATGATGGGCTTCCTCAAAATGCCCTAGGTCTTCGTGAGCAAGCGAGTTGGATGCACACCCACTTAGTTTCTTTTGTTGAGCTTTCATACACTTATAGCTTTAGTGCATCCGTTACATGGCAATCCCTACTCACTCACATTGATATCTATTGATAGGCATCTCCATAGCCCGTTGATACGCCTAGTTGATGTGAGACTATCTTCTCCTTTTTGTCTTCTCCACAACCACCATTCTATTCCACATATAGTGCTATGTCCATGGCTCATGCTCATGTATTGCGTGAAGATTGAAAAAGTTTGAGAACATCAAAAGTATGAAACAATTGCTTGGCTTGTCATCGAGGTTGTGCATGATTAAATACTTTGTGTGATGAAGATAGAGCATAGCCAGACTATATGATTTTGTAGGGATAACTTTCTTTGGCCATGTTATTTTGAGAAGACATGATTGCTTTGTTAGTATGCTTGAAGTATTATTATTTTTATGTCAATATTAAACTTTTATCTTGAATCTTTCGGATCTGAACACTCATGCCACAATAAAGGAAATTACATTGAAGAATATGCTAAGTAGCATTCCACATCAAAAATTCTATTTTTATCATTTACCTACACGAGGATGAGCAGGAATTAAGCTTGGGGGTGCTTGATACGTCTCCAACATATCTATATTTTTTATTATTCCATGCTATTATATTATCTGTTTTGGATGTTCAATGGGCTTTATTCTATACTTTTATATTATTTTTGGGACTAACCTATTAACCGGAGGCCCAACCCAAATTGCTATTTTTTCCTATTTCAGTGTTTTGAAGGAAAGGAATATCAAACGGAGTCCAAATGGAATGAAACCTTCGGGAACGTGATTTTCTGAACAAACGTGATCCAGAGGACTTGGAGTGGACGTCAAGCAATCAACGAGGAGGCCACGAGGCAGGGGACGCCCCAACCCCCCCGGGCGCGCCCTCCACCCTCGTGGGCCCCTCCTAGCTCCACCGACCTACTTCTTCCTCCTATATATACCTACGTACCCCGAAAACATCAGAGACGGAGCCAAAACGCTATTTCCACCGCCGCAACCTTCTGTACCCGTGAGATCCCATCTTGGGGCCTTTTCCGGCGCTCTACCGGAGGGGGCATCGATCACGAAGGGCTTCTACATCAACACCATAGCCTCTCCGATGATGTGTGAATAGTTTACCTCAGACCTTCGGGTCCATAGTTATTAGCTAGATGGCTTCTTCTCTCTCTTTGGATCTCAATACAAAGTTCTCCTCGATTCTCTTGGAGACCTATTCGATGTAATCTTCTTTTGCGGTGTGTTTGTCGAGATCCGATGAATTGTGGGTTTATAATCAAGATTATCTATGAAGAATATTTGAATCTCCTTTGAATTCTTTTATGTATGATTGGTTATCTTTGCAAGTCTCTTCGAATTATCAGTTTGGTTTGCCCTACTAGATTGATCTTTCTTGCAATGGGAGAAGTGCTTAGCTTTGGGTTCAATCTTGCGGTGCCCGATCCCAGTGACAGTAGGGGAAACGACATGTATTGTATTGTATTGTTGCCATCGAGGATAAAAAGATGGGGTTTATATCATATTGCATGAGTTTATCCCTCTACATCATGTCATATTGCTTAAAGCGTTACTCCGTTCTTATGAACTTAATACTCTAGATGCATGTTGGATAGCGGTTAATGTGTGGAGTAATAGTAGTAGATGCAGGCAGGAGTCGGTCTACTTGTCACGGACGTGATGCCTATATACATGATCATGCCTAGATATTCTCATAACTATGCACTTTTCTATCAATTGCTCGACAGTAATTTGTTCACCCACCGTAATACTTATGCTATCTGGAGAGTAGCCACAAGTGAAACCTATGGCCCCGGGGTCTATTTTCCATCATATTAATCTCCCAACAACTAGCGATTTCTGTTACCGTTTATTTTGCAGTCTTTACTTTTCAATCTATACAACAAAAATACCAAAAATATTTATCTTATTATCTCTATCAGATCTCACTTTTGCAAGTGGCCGTGAAGGGATTGACAACCCCTTTATCGCGTTGGTTGCAAGGTTCTTATTTGTTTGTGCAGGTACGAGGGATTTGCGTGTAGCCTACTACTGGATTGATACCTTGGTTCTCAAAACTGAGGGAAATACTTACGCTACTTTGCTGCATCAGCCTTTCCTCTTCAAGGGAAAACCAACGCAGTGCTCAAGAGGTAGCAAGAAGGATATATGGCGCCGTTGCTGGGGAGTCTACGCACAAGTCAAGACATACCAAGTACCCATCACAAACTCTTATCCGTTGCATTACATTATTTGCCATTTGCCTCTCGTTTTCCTCTCCCCCACTTCACCCTTGCCGTTTTATTCGCCCTTTTTCCGTTCGCCTCTTTTTCGCTTGCTTCTTGTGTTGCCGTTCGTCGTCATGGCTAGTCCTTCTACCATTATTAGTACTGCCGATCATGAAGTTCTTAATTTTAAACAAAGGGAGGGAGAAAATCTAAAAGATGCTTGGCATAGAATTTGCAATGCTCAGAATAGAGCTACTAGGAAGCAATCTATTTCCGTTCTTCTTCGCAATTTTTATGTAGGCATCACTCCTTGGAACAGATATATTCTTGATACCATTACCGGAGGGAATTTCTTGGGTAGCCATACTTTTGATTCTTATAATGCGATGATAGATTTGTTTGGCCCACCACCTCTTTTGGTTAATGGGACTATTTTAACTTTGGAACATGTGATGCAAAGGCTTGAAATTATTGAAAATAAAGTTGCTACTGTAGAGTTGATTGAAAATTTGGATAAAAAGATCCACAACCAAATTACCCAATATGGATCTAAGGTAGGAGTTACTTTGAATTTTTTTAAAGAAAAGGAGCATATAGTTATAGATAGAATAGATCAAGATTCCACAAGAATTGGTAAACTTGAGGATATTATTACCAACTTAGAGTCTGCCTTTTCATCCGTGAAAAATACTCCAAATCCTCCTACTACCAAAGTTGCCAAGTTAATGTATGTTCCTAAAAATAAGGGTGACTCTTCTAGTAAGGAAAATGCGGATCTTAAATCAATGAGTGTTCACCCCAACTTTTTCGCTATCATTAAGGAACCTTTTGCTACGAATGAATTTCTTGATTTCTTGCCTAGGAGTTTGATCATTAATAAAAATAAGAAAACTCCTAAGGGTTATAAGTGTTCTATTGAAGAATTGCATACCAAAGATGATGATACCTAGATCTATTCTTGTTTTTATGCCTAGCTAGGGGCGTTAAACGATAGCGCTTGTTGGGAGGCAACCCAATTTTATTTTTGTTCCTTGCTTTTTGTTTCTGTTTAGTAATAAATAAATAATCTAGCCTCTGGTTAGATGTGGTTTTGTGTTTTAATTAGTGTTTGTGCCAAGTGAAACCAATAGGATCTTCTTGGATGATACTTATTTGATCTTGCTGAAAAAATCAGAAACTTTCTGCTCACGAAAACAATTGTTAAAAATCACCAGAATGTGATAAAATACTGATTCGAATTGCAGTAGATCAATAATCAAATTATCTATGTCTTCCTATTTTGGTAGAATTTTTGAGTTACAGGAAGTTTGTGTTTGATACAGATTACTACAAACTGTTCTGTTTTTGACAGATTCTGTTTTTCGTGTGTTGTTTGCTTATTTTGATGAATCTATGGCTAGTATCGGGGGGTATGAACCATAGAGAAGTTGGAATAAAGTAGGTTTAACACCAATATAAATAAATAATGAGTTCATTACAGTACCTTAAAGTGGTGGTTTGTTTTATCTCGCTAACAGAGCTCATGAGATTTTCTGTTGAGTTTTGTGTTGTGAAGTTTTCAAGTTTTGGGTAAAGATTTGATGGATTATGGAATAAGGAGTGGCAAGAGCCTAAGCTTGGGGATGCCCAAGGCACACCAAGGTAAAATTCAAGGACAACCAAAATCATGAGCTTGGGGATGCCCCGGAAGGCATCCCCTCTTTTGTCTTCGTCCATCGGTAACTTTACTTGATGCTATATTTTTATTCACCACATGATATATGTTTTGCTTGGAGCGTTTTGTATGATTTGAGTCTTTGCTTTTTAGTTTTCCACAATCATCGTTGCTGTACAGACCTTTTGGGAGAATCACACATGAATCGGAATTTATTAGAATACTCTATGTGCTTCACTTATATCTTTTGAGCTAGATAATTTTGCTCTAGTGCTTCACTTATATCTTTTTAGAGCACGGTATTGGTTTTATTTTATAGAAATTATTGATCTCTCATGCTTCACTTATTTTATTTTGAGAGTATTTTAAAACAGCATGGTAATTTGCTTTGGTTAAAATTAGTCCTAATATGATAGGCATCCAAGATGGATATAATAAAAACTTTCATATAAAGTGCATTGAATACTATGAGAAATTTGATACTTGATGATTGTTTTGAGATATGAAGATGGTGATATTAAAGTTGTGCTAGTTGAGTAATTGTGAAATTGAGAAATACTTGTGTTGAAGTTTGCAAGTCCCGTAGCATGCACGTATGGTAACCGTTGTGTAACAAATTTGAAACATGAGGTGTTCTTTGAGTGTCATCCTTTCTGTGGAGGTCGGGATCGCGCGATGGTTAACTCCTACCAACCCTTCCCCTAGGAGCATGCGTGTAGTGCTTGGTTTTGATGACTTGTAGATTTTTGCAATAAGTATGTGAGTTCTTTATGACTAATGTTGAGTCCATGGATTATACACACTCTTACCCTTCCATCATTGCTAGCCTCTTCGGTACCGTGCATTGCCCTTTCTCACCTGGAGAGTTGGTGCAAACTTCGCCCGTGCATCCAAACCCCATGATATGATACGCTCTATCACACATAAACCTCCTTATATCTTCCTCAAAACAGCCACCATACCTACCTATTATGGCATCTCCGTAACCATTCCGAGATATATTGCCATGCAACTTTCCACTATTTCATTTATTATGACACGCTTCATCATTCTCATATTGCCTTGCATGATCATGTAGTTGACATTGTCTTTGTGGCAAAGCCACCATGCATAACTAATCATACATGTCACTCTTGATTCATTGCTCATCCCGGTACACTGTCGGAGGCATTCATATAGAGTCATATTTTATTCTAGTATCGAGTTGTAATCATTGAGTTGTAAATAAATAGAAGTGTTATGATCATCGTTCATAGAGCATTGTCCCCAAAAAAGAGAAAGGCCAAATAAAAAAAGAGGCCCAAAAAAGAATAAAAGAAATAAAAAGGGACAATGCTACTATTCTTTTTTACACACTCGTGCTTCAAAGTAGCACCATGATCTTTATGATAGAGAGTCTCGTGCTTTGTCACTTTCATATACTAGTGGGAATTTTTCATTATAGAACTTGGCTTGTATATTCCAATAATGGGCTTCCTCAAATGCCCTAGGTCTTCGTGAGCAAGCAAGTTGGATGCACACCCACTTAGTTTCTTTTGTTGAGCTTTCATACATTTATAGCTCTAGTGCATCCGTTGCATGGCAATCCCTACTCCTTGCATTGACATCAATTGATGGGCATCTCCCTAGCCCGTTGATTAGCCGCGTCAATGTGAGACTTTCTCCTTTTTTGTCTTCTCACACAATCCCCATCATCATATTCTATTCCACCCATAGTGCTATGTCCATGGCTCACGCTCGTATATTGCGTGAAAGTTGAAAAAGTTTGAAAATTCTAAAGTATGAAACAATTGCTTGGCTGAAAGCGGGGTTGTGCATGATTTGAATATTTTGTGTGACGAAGATGGAACATAGCAAAACTATATGATTTTGTAGGGATGAACTTTCTTTGGCCATGTTATTTTGAGAAGACATAATTTCTTAGTTAGTATGCTTGAAGTATTATTATTTTTATGTCAATATTAAACTTTTATCTTGAATCTTTCGGATCTGAATATTCATGCCACAATAAAGAAAATTACATTGAAAAATATGCTAGGTAGCTTTCCACATCAAAAATTCTGTTTTTATCATTTACCTACTCGAGGACGAGCAGGAATTAAGCTTGGGGATGCTTGATACGTCTCCAACGTATCTACAATTTTTTATTGTTCCATGCTATTATATTATATGTTTTGGATGTTTAATGGGCTTTATTATACACTTTTGTATTATTTTTGGGACTAACCTACTAACCGGAGGCCCAGTCCAAATTGTTGTTTTTTGCCTATTTCAGTGTTTCGCGGAAAAGGAATATCAAATGGAATGAAACCTTCGGGAGAGAGTGATTTTTGGAACAAACGCAATCCAGGAGACTTGGAGTGGACGTCAAGGAAGCAACGAGGCAGCCACGAGGTAGGGAGGCGTGCCCAGGGGGTAGGCGCGCCCCCCACCCTCGTTGGCCCCTCGTGGCTCCCCCAACCGACTTCTTACGCCTATATATACTCATATACCCCGTGAACATCCGAGAGCACTACGAAACCCTATTTCCATCGCCGCAACCTTCTGTACCCGTGAGATCCCATCTTGGGGCCTTTTCTGGTGCTCCACCGGAGGGGGAATCGATCACGGAGGGCTTCTACATCAACACCATAGCCTCTCCGATGATGTGTGAGTAATTTACCTCAGACCTTCGGGTCCATAGTTATTAGCTAGATGGCTTCTTCTCTCTCTTTGGATCTCAATACAAAGTTCTCCTCGATCTTCTTGGACATCTATTCGATGTAATTCTTTTTGCGGTGTGTTTGTCGAGATCCGATGAATTGAGGGTTTATGATCAAGATTATCCATGAATAATATTTGAATCTTCTCTGAATTCTTTTATGTATGATTTGTTATCTTTGCAAGTCTCTTGGAATTATCAGTTTGGTTTGGCCTACTAGATTGATCTTTCTTGCAATGGGAGAAGTGCTTAGCTTTGGGTTCAATCTTGCGGTGTTCGATCCCAGTGACAGAAAGGGAACCGACACGTATTGTATTGTTGCCATCGAGGATAAAAAGATGGGGTTTATATCATATTGCTTGAGTTTATCCCTCTACATCATGTCATCTTGCCTAATGCGTTACTCTGTTCTTATGAACTTAATACTCTAGATGCATGCTGGATAGCGGTCGATGTGTGGAGTAATAGTAGTAGATGCAGAATCATTTCGATCTACTTGTCACGGACGTGATGCCTATATACATGATCATGCCTAGATATTCTCATAACTATGCACTTTTCTATCAATTGCTCGACAGTAATTTTTCACCCACCGTAATACTTATGCTATCTTGAGAGAAGCCACTAGTGAAACCTATGGCCCCGGGTCTATTTTCCATCATATTAATCTCCCAACAACTAGCGATTTCTATTACCGTTTATTTTGCAATCTTTACTTTTCAATCTATACAACAAAAATGCCAAAACTATTTATCTTATTATCTCTATCAGATCTCACTTTTGCAAGTGGCCGTGGAGGGATTGACAACCCCTTTATCGTGTTGGTTGCAAGGTTCTTATTTGTTTGTGCAGGTACGAGGGATTTGCATGTAGCCTCCTACTGGATTGATACCTTGGTTCTCAAAACTGAGGGAAAGACTTACGCTACTTTGTTGCATCACCCTTTCCTCTTCAAGGGAAAAACAACGCAGTGCTCAAGAGGTAGCACACCGCACCTCTCAGAAGCACATCAATGGAGAGGATGCAGAAGCGAATCATGGAGACCGCCGGTGGCGACCAGGCGAAGTTAGCCAGGTTGAAGGAGATCCTTACGTGGTTTGACAATGAGTGGGAGATTTCGAGGATGATGAGGGCCATGTGGCAATGTATGAGAAAGAGCGAGAGGTTGACGATGTACTCCCCGGCGTCAGTCATGCCGTAGTGCTTCGAGTTCATCGAGTATCTCCTCTGGGCGATGGAGCAGATAGATTCGCCCGAGGGGAAAGTCAGGCGGAGGTGGTGGGCATACAGGTTGAAGGTCGAGCATCCAGAGCATAACGAATCGATCAAGTACGGTGTGCCGTTCCTGAGGGTGCAGTGCCAGCCGGAGCCACAGGAGTATTCATTCTCCCACCGCAAGAGGAGGTTGGATGGCGTGACTTCGCTTCCCCGCCGTTCTCCACGGTTCCCTAGCCGCTTGCCTCGTTTCAACGGTGGTGGTGGGGTTTAAGGTAAGCTTCGCACTAACCTAATCTTCCATCTGCTCATGCTTACAATCAGTGTGACGGCTAATGAAAATCATATGGGTTATTATTGGGTAGTACTACGAGTCTCCGAGCACTACGCCAATCACCCTAAATAGCTCTGGAGTAAAAAAAAGTTGTGACAGTGTGTAAAAATAAAGAAAAATTGATTGGTGCTTCTTTCAGAAAAGAGTACTCCCTAGAAAAGTGCCAATATAAGCTACTCCTGTTTGATTAGAGGATTTGTTGCCGAGAAATATCCGTCCACAGAGAGCGCCACCCATCCCACCGGTGGTGGAGGCCAATGCTTAGAAGGAGCATGGTTTGTGTCGGTAATTTTCACTTGGCACCTCGCACTCTGCATATATGCCGGTTCCATCCGTACATTTGTGCAGTTCCACCAAAATGCAACTGAATAACCCTGTTTGCACAGATAATGAAAAAGCGTGATTACATTATAGTGACACTAGTTGATGAAAAATACACTAATAAATAGAAGAAACTTCATTTTCTTAATGGGAAAATATTGCGATAGTATCACAGTATGCCATGCTGCGAGGGCAAGATGGGCCCTACGACGCCTCATACGGTAGGCCTCATACTAGAAATCGACCCAATTCTCCCCGATACACCTTCTGCCAGTGATGAACATCAGTGTATAGTGGTAGTACAAGGAGGGGCCTTGAGACATTCCAATCTCTGTTTTTGTGCAGATCAACTAAAATTAAGCACCCCAGTTTGCAGAAACACTTAAACATTAACAATGGGACTAGTTGATGAAACATATACTAACAAAGAGAAGTTCTTTCTTTATCTACATTGGAAATGAAATGATGGAGAGGACACTCGCTCTATTTTAACTGTATTATTACTTCATTTTATCAGTGGCACTAGGGTCGAACAGGTGGCAAGCGAGGTGTACCATGCGTCGCAAGGATGGAGGCCGGGGGTGCTTAGACTCGGACGTTGAAGCTGGCTCTTTCAGCCCCTATCTTCCCCCCTGATGTTTCTATGGTAGCATTTGGGTTGTAATTCAAACTTGGTTGAGCTGGTGTTGCGTCCCCCTACCTACCTAGCTTATGTGGCGAACTTGTCTCCTGCTAGTACTTAGTCCGTTCTAGTAGTAGTTGCAAACTGCTCGTTTAGACTGAGATGTTGTTGGATAATGGTTCTATATGGTTGGGTTTCTTTAATGAAATAGGAGGAAACCCCTCTTTTGATTTAAAAAATCAGTGGCGGTAGTGGTGCCAAAACATTGCCTCAAATTAATAGTGCCACTAGATTAAGGTGCAAAATAATAACATTAATGCTTTATCATGGCAGTGCCAAAACAGTAGCACAAGAGCAGAGTCAACATGCAGGATCTTTCGCAAACGGTCGGACCAAAAAGGAACATACCGGGAACCATATGTGCAGACAACGCCATCGTAGAAGGGATGACACCAGTCACCAACATGGATGATTCAATTCATGGGACCTTTTTGTGCAGTTCACCTAAAATGAAGCAATGTTTGCATCATGCAGTTAGCAAGTACTTGGTCCCATGAGCTAGCAGCTTCTTCTTCATTAGTTGCAATAAAATTGAGCAACATCAAGGTTGGTCGTGAAGCTCGTGGAATGTTCAACTATAATTTGGATATCATTTTGTGCAGTTCAACTAAGATCAAGCGTGAAATGTATATCTCTGTTTGCACAAAAAGGTGGAAAGGAGGGTGACTAACAAGTGATGAAACATACATCAAATGAAAAGAAGCATGTTCCTTATCTAAATGGCGATCCTACAAGGACTGTAGCAATTTCTAAAGTAGCGGCATTGCTAGATATTAGTGTGAGCATTAGGATTAACTATGACAGCCGTTAAATACGACATTACATTAATGGTGCCATTGCTTCATTTTACCAGCAACATTACATTAACAGCTGCTAAAGAGTTGGTATTTGGGCACGGGAGAGTAGGCGTACTAGGACATTCGCATTTCTAACGAAAAGAAGCAACTTATCTTAATGGGAAATTTAGCAGGACATGAAAAACAATGCCATTGATTTATATTACTGGAGGCATTACATTGAAAACAACATTGGTTTAACGTGTCCTTACTTAACAATGGGACTACTACATTTTACCAGTGGCATTACATAAGAGGGGCTCGGGGCAACAAACATCCAAATAGGATATCTGGGTTGGTCCCATTTTTGTTCGGTATAGCCACCTTATACTGTGTGAGGCTAGGAAATCTAGTGCTGGAAATACTCTGTTGACTTGTCCCCCAGTCCCCATTTTTTTCCTTTTTCAACCAATAGATCGGTTTATATTGAGTTTGTACTGTGTTTCCCTTAATTTCCTTATTAGACCAAGAGACCAGTTGGATAGCCAGTCTTTGCTACTTTTTGCCCCCATTATTTCCTCTTTCGACCAAGTCCTAGATAGATTCAGGTAACAAATCTTCCCCCACCACTGGTGCGCGTCAGTGCTATACAAACGGTTTTTAACTCCTTTCTGCGACAGCATTTGGAACCGTCGCCAAGTGAGTGTGGGTGATAGGGGGTCCTTCCCACACGACCTAGAAACCGTCGGGGATAGGGGGCCTTGGTGCATATAGGACTCCCTATATAACTGTTTCCGATATCTCGAATATCCCAAACCCTTCATCCTTGCTACTTGTTTGTGCTCGCATTGCCATCGCAGTCGGAGTTTTGTGGTTTTACCTAAAACCAGGCAGATTCCAGGGACGGGAGTTTTCCAGGCACGTACCAAAATGGCTCTATGTTTACGATGCATGGCACATCACAAACGGTTCATGATTATAAACCGTGTACGATAGGTAGAAAATCACACACATTTAGTTTTCCCACACCGTATGTGATAGTGTTTGACATCACACACGCTTTGCAAACGGCAACTGTGTACATTGTTACACACGTTTCCTCTCCGTGAACTGTGTCGGATATGATGTATATCGCACACGTTGTGCTTTATTAACCGTGTGCACCGTAATGACCTGCACACCATAATTTCGCCCTAATTTAATTGCTGCTATTTAAAATTGTACCTAATTTGAACTTGAAAGTAGGCTATAGCTTTATTCATATCCATCAGGTTCAAACAACCAATGCATTATTCCATTCACATGTACATATGTTTAAGAATTACATAAGCACTAAATAAAGAATGATGAACCAGGGTTCTATACTTATACTATTACATATGGTAAAAAAAGAGGCGACAGACATTCTGGTTGCTGAACAAGGTGAAGCGGAATGGCCCTATTGTGCTCTCCTGGATGCAGAAGGCACGCACGACTCTAGTCCAACCCCTTGTGATGGTCGACCGCCAATCATGTAGTTTGAGAGGTAATCTTGAGTAAACTGCTTCAGGATCCACTGCAAAGGAAAAAAGATTCAGACATTGTCATCTAACGCAACTCATTACAGGAAGTAAAAACAAGGCTACAGCGTTCTTACATACCATCCTGCAGTTCACTGTTGTCTTGCATAAAGTGTAAAAAAAATAGTTCGATTGACATCTTTTGACCCATTTTAATAACAATCTTTATCAGTTTCCTCACTTGATGTTGGTTCATGAATATCTCATTGCCCCATATGCAGAAAGTGTCGAAGTGTGGATCTTTGGTAATGACATATGTACCTAAAAGCGCCAAGTTAATATTAGAAGGTAAACAACAATGGCAAAATGATGTAGTACAACAATCCCTCCATCCCATTATATAAGATTTTATTACATGTATATCTAGACATCATCAGAACATTAAGGTAACACTCTTCCTTGTTGTTATGTAGCCTGGGATTGCATATTTAGTCATTCAGTACAATGCATGTTGCTATGTAGCCTGAGATATATTAAATATGGCCCTAGTTAACCTACTAATAAATGGGTTACATATATATTCAATGAAATGTCTGATTCAACGATTAATCCCTTATCAGCCCCCAGGCTATATGGTACTAGCTACCGAGATCCTGAACAGTGAGTACATATAAGCAATGCGATGAAACTAATCTCGATGGAAAACAACACTGTTCTCAATATTGTCCTGTATGAGTACATATAAAGGCATGTTAAGCACAATAGGCTAAACATCAACCAAATATATCCATGGTAGACAACATAATCTACAAATGATAGCTTCAGTGTGCAGGCTTAAGCACGCTAGTTAAGCAAAACAAGAAGTGGAAATGTGTGTTAACTACATCAGGCATAACATTTAAAAACAAGCAAATAGTCATTCAAACTGGTATTGTGCAGGTCTAAAGTACACTAGTTATTGTTAAAAAAGGAAAAGGCATGTTAACTGCAATATCCTTAACATCAACCAAATATCATAATTCATAGTGGTATTGTTGAAACTGTTATTGATGAAATTGAACTGCACGGCAAATAGTTGCACATATAGAGCATCACATTGTGAAGAACTGAAATAAACAAGGCATAAGGCCATCTCTAGCCGATCCTTTAAAAGTTAAAGGACTAAAACCCTTAGTGAATATATATACTCCAGCAATTTTTGGCCATTTCTAGTCAATCCCCTAAACTTAATGTTGTAAACCTCAATTTGATCAAGTTCAAAGCAGGTTCAACCGAAAGTAGCATGCATTCAAACATAAACATAGATAGTTTTACTTAACCAAACATAAAACATAAATTTAAAAAAATCTAAACTACTTTCGGTCGAAGTAGAGGTCGAGCCAATCCTTCCACGTCAGGTACGGTGTGCCGCGAGCCGGGTCCGGGCCGGTGCCGTCGTCGGGGTCATTGGGGAAGACACTCCTCGACTCGTCGACATTTATCTCCTCGTCCTCGCCGCCCAGCTCGTCGCCCTCCACGCCGCTGTCCTCGCCGCCTTCGACCTCGTCATCGGAGGAGAGCGCGATAACCTCACCGCTCTCCGCGCCGGCAAAGATCGCCCGCTCCACCTCCATGAGCTCCGGATGCTGCCGGTGGAGCTCTTGCATGTAGGCCTCGTCGGCGGCCTCGGCCTCGAGGCGCTCCCACGCCTCGCGGTCCTCCCGCACCATAGCCGAGCTCACCAACCCTGGCTCCGGCGGAACGAGGTCGACCGGGCGTGTGCCAAAGGGGAAATTGAGCCTAGTTGCCACGCCGTGGTAGCGGACCTGCCGTGTGGAAGCTTCGGCAGTCATATTCCATGGCCGCGAGCTCGGCCATGTGGAAGCTACCGAGCTACCGGCGGGTGTGGGTCTCCCGATCTGTAATCTCGGCGACCCACGTCCCCCACCGTCGCTGCCGGACCCCGAGGTAGGACCTGTTTGGCTGCCGGGTCCGAGGGAGGACGGGGAAGTCCTCGGCGTAGGGGCGCGGCGGCGGGCGGATCGGGGGACCGGCAACGGCGGATTGATAAAGAGCCCGCGGAGGACGACGGGGACACCTCGGCGGCCACCTCACCGGCGTCTGGCAAAGAGGCCGCGATAAACCTCTTTTTGGCCATTGGCTCCTCGAGCTCCCCGGCACACAGGCAGAGGTTGAGGATGGAGGCGGCGGCGATGGCGGTGACCTACCAATGGTTTTGGGGGTGGTGTGTGTCTGTGTGAGCGGAGGTTTGGGGAGTGTGTGGTGTGTGTGGAGGGGGGGCAAGTGGTGTTTGAGGAAAGACCGCGGCAACTAAAAAATTTACTAGGCGGGAGTAACAAGGCGGGGCTACTGAAAATTTGGATCAAGGGTGAGCAGATATTTTTGAGATTGCGAGGGATGTAGAGGCGGGAATAAAATGCCGGGGCCCGGGGCTACTGAAAATTTGAATCGAGGGACTGAAGCGGAGCGGGAGTAACAGACATCGCACACGGTCCGCACATACTAATCATGTGCTATCAAACAATAAAACCTTCAAGGCGGTAGATATTTTCGAGATTACGAGACAGTAGATATTTTTGAGACCGGGAGGCAATCCTCGTGAAGCCCAATCTACTTTGCTGATATGAGGGACTGCAGGGCACAGGCGTCGCACACGGGTAGTCTGACCGATCCATGTCTATTGCGTACCCAATCGCAGACGGTTTCTACATCCAACTCGTGTGCTGTTTATAAATTTGGCAAAAAGAATAACGTGGGAGAACACAAACGAACTTGCATGTGAACCAAATATATGTATGAAAAGGGTGGTTTGATGTTCGAATACCCAATGCACAACTTTGATGTGGCACTTGTCGCACAAAACCACAGTATTGCTAGTCAGCCACCCCCCTACGAACCCCACTTCGTGTCGGCAGTAAGGGAATCCTAGCTACGAATGCATGCCCCCAAATAGCTAGGTCTGAAATCTCACCCTACCGTAACACAAAACCTATAGGAGTCCATCATATGTGTGTGTGTCTATATATATATACACACACACACATTTGGGCTATTCTGTTTCGCGTAACAGAATATTATTCTGTTACCCTACTTGAACTGATGGTTTCAGGCGGTTGTACTGATGATTTTCATCTCGCCGAACTGATCGTCTTTTCGTCGAAATGGGGTGTGCAATATATCGTTGGAAAGCTCTTGACAATTACATTACAAATATATAGGAAATTTTTGCAAAATCATCAGGGTTTAAAAGCAGTTTTTAAAAAAACCTTTTTTTTCAAAACCGAAAACGCGAATCGTATTTTGGACTGAATTTTCAAATGGTTTGTCGGAAGCAAATAAGATGGCATTGGAAAGCTGGTGAAAATCCGCTTCTTCCATATATCTATTGTTTTTTCAAATTCTATATAATTTAAAAGTAATTTGATAAACGGTAAAATTCTGGGCGAAACGTATTTTCGCGTTGTTTTGCAAATGGTTTGTCGGATTGACGCAAATGATACGTCGTTGGAAAGCTATGGAAAATGCGCAACTTTTTCATATCAAAATGTTTTTCTAATTCCTTACGGTTTAAACTCGAATTCAAAAACGGTCAAATTTGATTTCGAACGCGATTTTTTTAAAAGTTTGTCGAAATGGGGCAAATAATATACCGTTGGATAGCTATCGAAAATGCAAAACTTAGTCATGTTGAACATTTTCTCTATTTCGCAACCGTTTAGGAGTAATTTTGAATAAGGTGAAACCCATCGTATTGCTTTTTCCTGTCTAAAAAACAGAGTACTTGTACTGATCTATGTCTATGTTTGTACTGAGGTATTTTTCACAGAGTAGTTTTGAATGGTTCCGAAAAAAGAGTACTTTGAACGGATGTCTTTATGATTTTGTACTTGCTCCCATCTTTTAAGAGTAATTTTGAATACGGTGAGACTCATCGTGCTATTTTTCTGTCCGAAAAATAGAGTACTCGTACTGATCTATGTGTGTTTGTACTGAGGTATTTTTCAGAATAATTTTGAATGGTTCCGAGAAAAGAGTACTAGCACTGATGTTCATATGGGTTTTTACTGAGCATGCTTTCACATACTAGACTTCACTCTGTTTTTTGTGTATCATAGTCCCCGAACTTGCATGGTTTATATCGCTGAACCGAACGATATTTTTTAAAAGGAAAAAATTTGTGTGTTTGTTTTTTTAACTCAATTTTCTTGCAAGATGTTTTGGACTTCTCTTGTTTTGCGACTTGAACTTTTACCATTTGATTTTTTATTGTGTTTCATTTTATTTGAGCTTTTTTCTAAAACTTATCTGGGACGTCGTGTTGAACTTACAACTTTTTTAATTGTGAACTTGTTGTGTTTTTACAATGCCAATACGATGGAAGGAAGTTGTGTGTGGTGATCGTGGAAGCCCTGCAGGGCTGAGCCACAATGGTGGTTGATGGCAAGTCGGCACGGCACGACGTGTGGCGGAGAGGCATGGGGATGAGTGGGCGGCGCACTGGCATGCCACTTGAGAGTCGCCTGCTGGACTGACCTCATTGTCCCATCTGGACGGATCAGTTGCAGAACTTGGACGTCAGCGTCACAGAATACCAAAAGCTAACCATCTTTTATTTTTCAAACTAATCATTGTTTTTAATTCGTACTAATCAATATAGCTCAGCTCTTTCATTGCATGTATATATAATTATCCTCACTATATTATGCAGATTGAAGATCGCCGAATGCAAGAAAAGACAAATCGGTGATATTGGGTTCATTAACACAAATCTCATAGATGAATGGAATGTTAAATATGATGCCAAACAAACCGAGGCCAACTTGCTATGATTGTTGCTTCAAAATCAAAACAAAGATAAAATATTATTTCCTTCCTACTTCAAGTGAGTGTTACTGTCTTGTGCATATTTGGTTTCCATTATTACTCGAGGTTATAGTAATGTAATTGATGAGTTATGCATGCGTGTGCAGCTTCCGCTTTATTCTACAAGAGATTAAGCTTGAGCAGGGACTAGTAACCGTCATAGACTCGAGACGAAAAGATCCCGAGGAGTATGCGGCCATGACTACAATGCTCGAGAAGTAAGTTCAATCGATCATTATCGCACCATATCGGCAACTTTGTTCATTTCCTGATATCAATAATTGTTTTCTGTGTCTGGCAGGGTTTGGAAAAAGTTCACCGCACAAGCTCCGGGACTGCCGGGGGAGTTGCGATTTACACACCCGAAAATAAGTACTACTAGCTAGTTCCACGCATCTCCCATTGATTCTAGCTTGTTTCATCAATACCATTTAGCATGCTTGCTTATCAGTTTGATTGACCTCTATTTCTTGTAAAGTGGTTGTGGCAGGAATCCGGGAATAATTACTGTGGATACTACGTTTATGAGTTCATCCGCCATATGACCTATGAGCGGGGCTACTCTAAAAAACAATATGAAGTGCGTAAGCAATAATATTCAAATTTTATTTTATTACCATCATTTGTGTTGAGTTTCATTCATATATATGTATTCACACCCTTCTTAAAATTAGATGTTTCAGATGCGGGATGAACTCCTACCACAAGATCGCATACAAGCAATTCAAGAGGAATTGGCGGGATTCTTTCTTGACCACGTCATCAATAAAGACGGAGAATACCATGTGGAACTTGAGTTCAGATGTTAGGGGATTGTAAGAGATCTTATATTGTATATATGTAGCCAGTAGCGTCGAATAGATATACGAAAACTTGTTGTTCGACCAATCTCTCGGAGAAGGAGAGGTCGATCACTTCTCTCTGTATATGTTCATGACGATCTTCTGTACTTAATGGTTTCCTTCATTTGCTTACTAGCTAGCGTGTCGAGTCCTCTCTATACATATAGTATGTAGTGTCGGCCAAGCACGAAGATAAGAGAGGACACTTCTCTCTATTAGCTAGCTAACACAATATGAAACCCCTAAATTAACCCTACAAAACCCCCAAAACCCCCAACCCCCCCCCCCCTTCAAAAAAAACAAAAACCCCAGTCCATGAGCTGCTGACGCGTGGATGCCTTTTGGTCCCGGTTGGTGCTACCAACCGGGACAAAAGGCCATTCTGCCTAGGCAAGCCGCGGCGGCCACGTGGACCCCCATCTGTCCCGGTTCGTAGGCGAACTGGGACTAAAGGTATTGGGCTTTAGTACCGACCCTTTAGTCCCGGTTCCGGAACCGGGACAAATGGGCCTTATGAACCGGGACAAATGGGCCTTTTTCTACTAGTGTATGCACATCAAGCTGTCATGTACTATACCTTCTTTGAAGAAGTAGCAATCATCTCATCATATACATAAATTTTCTTTTCCGAACTTATGGTATCATCATCACTGAACCTGCATGGTTTCTGTAGCAGAACTAAAATAAAATTTTACCCAAATAAATGTGAACATTGGGACATTTATACAACAAAAACTGAATCTAATACCAATATTGAACTTGCAGGTTCCATACATAAGCTAGCTACCAACGTCAAATTTACAGATCCTAAAATCAATCACCACCACAAGAAGACAATAAAGTTCTCCAAATGGTTGCTCGAGGAAGAGCTAGCTGCTGAATCCGACTACATTTACCGCTGGGAGCAGCCAACCACTAGTGCACAAGAGATATTTCTCGCACCTGAGAATCAAACCAAACTTTGATTAGCAAGACATTTCGCACCTGAGAATCAAACCAAATATTCAGGCGAATAAATAAGTGCACAAGAGATATTTCTTTAGCAAGACATTTTCACGGAACAGGCAAACCAAACTTTTTCAATGAAGAGGCAAATCAATTTCTTATAAAGCTTCCTAGCCCATTAGCTTCAACCTTTACAAGACAAACTTCTTTCTAGGGGCAGAATAGAAGATGAACTTCTTGCACAGTGAAGTTATATTTTCTTACAGCAAGCTACACTAGAATTGAAAATGTTTTGGATCCAAAGAGACACAAAACGAGGAATATTCAACTTGTTTTTTATACCATTTTGATCACTTGAACTGATAGCGAAGAAGATGCATCGGTGCTGCAAATGCTAAGTATTGTAAATTATAGCAATTTGCAAGCACAAGGGAGCTACAAATGAACAATGAACACATCAAAACTAGTAGTCCAGTGCATTAAGACATTTTAGCAAACACGCGGCGCACCAAAAATGGGAATTTTGAGATTGATGAACTGTTGGTGTTTTTTTCGTTGAACTGACACTGTAAGAATTTGCTATCTTACCAAGTGTTACAGGGAGTCAAAACCAGAGACGAGGATGTTTGGCGCATGTGCAGCACAACGAGCTCGTGGGCGAGGATGGCAGGAGGAGCGGTCGTGCGGGGATGAAGGAGCAGCAAGTTCAAATTCGAGCGGCAGCGAGCGGAGCACCTCTAGGAAATCGCGGGGGCTTGGGGGCGACGGCAGAAGGAGGGAGGTTCGAGGCGCCGGACGGCGGGAGGCCCACGGCGGGAGGAGGTGGTGAGCCGCCCCGGGAGCAGAGATGGTTCGCGGGATCGACGACGGTACTGGTCGCGCCGGCCCGGTGGCGCGACGGTGGTGGGTGGGGATGGGGCGCCGGGGATGGGGGTCGCCGGGGATGGGGGTTGTCGGGGCTGGGGGTGGGGGCGCCGGGGCTGGGGTCGCCAGGGCTAAGAGCGCGGGGGCTGGGGGTCACCAGAGCTGGGGCTCGCCGGGGCTTGGTGGACTGTGTGCCGACCCACAAATGTGTGCTTGTGGCGCGACAAGGGTCAGACCACATAAGAACCACATGCGGGTGTGGCCCTACTATATGTATGAAAAGGATGTGGTGTGTGATATTTAACTACCATTCATAACTTTTGATGTGGCACGTGTCCTTCGCAAATTAACCAAACTTCCCTGACCCCACAGAGGTTGCAGGTAGCGCGAAATAGCCCCCCACACACACGTCGGGGGGAGGGCACTTTACCAAGACGTACTATAACACGGACCAAGCAGAATCCAACTTGGTCGTACAACCTCTCCCCGCTCGTTGTTGGTCAAAGTGATGGACGTCCACACGGCCCCGCAAAACGGGCTAACTTGTCGCCGATAACCTCGCGAGGGAGTATTGTATGAAGACAAACCCACTATGTGCATGTGGCCCAAATATGTATATGGAAGTGGCGTGTGTGGTGTCTGAATACCCAATGCGCAAATTTGATGTGGGACCATGCTTTGAAACCGTAAAATCCCCACACCGACACTACTTGGGAAAAGCCTAGCAGTAGCGCGGGTTTTAGGCCTACCAGTAGCGCGGGGGGCAACTCTACTGGTATGGCGCTACAACTAAAGGTTAGCAGTAGCGTGTGTTAACCCACGCTACTGCTACATCCACTTAGTAGTAGCGCTTCCTGGAAAGGGCGCTACTGGAAATTACTGTTAGCACTTCTCGCAGCCCGCGCTACTACTATTATTCCGTATTATATTTCTTTTTTATTTCATGTTGTATTCTTACACCTTTATGCAAGTTTTCCCACAACAGCAATTTAGAGATTGTTTTTACATTATGAGTTATTACATCACTAGGTGAAAGAACCGTGGACTAGTTTTAAGTGGATGGACATCCACTTGAAACTAATCCACGGTTCTTTCACCCAATGATATAATAAATATCATCATGATCATATCATTAACAACTTATCATCATAATACATCATTGTCATATAACACCTCCTCACGATCATCGTTTTCATCAATGAGACATCACATAGAAAGTTGGTCACTAGTCATAATCACAACTCCTCCTCATCATCAACTCTAACACATTGTACCACATAATAAACATTGTACCTAGGACCTACTTCTCTCTCATAGGACCTACTACCTTCTCTTAGATAAAATAGCATAAAACAAGATAGGTCCTGACTCTCCATTATGGAGAATGGAGATTATCCTGTCTCCAATTCTTGCCTTTCACACAATGTTGCTTTCAAGAATCTCCCTACGACTGACCATACATTTCTTCCATTCTTTGATTATCATGTCTTCACCGGTTTTAGAAATCCGATATGGACAGATGTGATTCGTAGGATGACATGGTTGTATGTTCAAAACATCAAGGCGGCCATTCTGAAACATCAGATGAGGCACACAATCCTTTGGGATTTTCTGTTGAAAAACATAGTAATAACTTCGTAGTTAGCAATGTAGTTCAGTTTTAGAAGAATTTATGCAAAAGATGCACGGATGTCGTAATAGTAAAAAAAATCTTACCATGGCATCTCCATGGATGTTACCGTAGTTCAACATGTGCACTAGTGGCACGTATTGACCATAATGTGGAGGAGTTTGATAATAGACATTGTAATTCTCAAGATCAGTACAAAATGCGATCAGATGATTTTTCTCCTAATAAGTTAACTCTGAGCCATCGGTGTAGTAGGTTCTGTCTACCATCTTCCGCGCATTGTTTGAAGAATGAAAATAAGTTGTCAATGGAAATAAGCTGTCAACTATTTTGAAATAAACAATATAAATTAGTTAATAACTATGTTTGAGAAACTCACATAGCGGTAGAATTGGAACGTATCAACAAGGACCCAAATGTCCATATTGTCTTGGTCGATGTCAGGATCACCAAGATCCATGGTGACAAGCATACCCTCATAAAAACCATACATCTTGCAAAGTGCTTCCCAATTTGTGCAACCAAAATGGGTTACGCTCTCAGAATTGTACAGATTCACTTCAAAATCCATACCATGACGGGTCCTTAGGTGAATTTTCTTTGTTTCGAAACTTTCATGGTCTTCAAAATCCATCCTCTCCAAGACATAGCGTCTTGCATGGCATAGGATAAACTAGTCGAATTGTAAAAGATGAAAATTACACGTTGAAATAGTTGAAGTCGTGCTTAATTACGAAAAAACACTTGTCGTCGTTGCGTACCGTTTCAACATCGAAGGTCTCCTGGAGCTTAATGCTGAAGCGCCGATCTTCGTCCAGGTGAGGCCTGTCGCACAGGCCTCGGTCGTCATTGCACCAGTCGCACTCCTCCGGGAGACTTTCGTCGTCCGAGTACGACATTTCCTATGTTCATAATTCAAAGATTAAATTTGTACAATTAAATATATGTACTATAAAAACTAAATTAGATCATTATTATTCATCACGGGTTGACTATTGGTCTGTCGAGTCTTTTCTTGAAAACTCTCAGCTCACGTGATGTATATATTCGACCGTCGGTGATTGTCGCTCCTCCCTTCGTCCCCGAGTGCATTACACCAAAATGTCTAGCACACGGGAACGAAGGAGAAGCGACCCCCACGACAACAGTCGAGATTCTTCGTCCTCTCATATATGGTGGAGCCTCGACAGACTTAAAGTCAACCCGAAATGTCGTTTAATTATCTTTCTGGAAAATCCAGGCCACTCGACATTTCCTACATATTCTAGCACAAGTCATGCCAAAATTCACGGAAAAATCCAGCATGACCTTTGCTAAAAAAGGACATATCGAGCGCCTGAAATTTGCCAGAATGGAAATTAATCAACAATTCGGCAAAACATAGGCCACTCGGAGGTGTAACCTGCAAACATGACCGGCCACTTGGGCAAGCACATATCCTATTTGAGCAACACAAGATATACATGCTTTTATCTACATCATATGAGCATTCAAACTTGATGGTCATTGCATTTCAATGGTTGAAAATATGAACAAAAACATTTCAAAATATCTTATAGACTCATATTGACATGGAGATTTGGCTGGTCTCACCTCGAGGTCGGAGGGGGTCGGTGACGGGGAGGACGGCGGGGATGATGGAGGGGCTCCTTGATTTCTGCAAAAACAAAAACCCTATAAGCTATCAACTAATCAAATGCATACGCCTTGCATAGTGGGGTCCAAGTTGAGCATTCAAAATAGGAGTACTTCTCCAATTTGAGCATCCAATAAGCAAAACCAAATCGTAAAATAAATAAGTATTCAAATTAGCATGCATTCAATAAGCAAAACTAAATCATCTCTTGCGTCCGTACATCGTTGAATATTATCACTAATACATCTCAAATAGTATCATACATATAACATCACTAATACAACTAAAACCCTAGCGAACGACGGGTATCGGCGCGGGCGGTGGACACCCAAAGAGAAGGAATCATCACAGGATCATAGCTCCAGTGAGATCCCTGAAGAACCTGCCAGGTATTGGAGAACCTGCCCTCCAATGCAAGTACGCAACCATGTAGCGACAGACGTGCTCGTCCTCCTCACTAACACGGTGACGTACCACCTCCGCGGGGTCCTCAAGCATCTGCACCATCACTGGCCCACGCGACCGCCACCAAAGAAGG
Organism: Triticum aestivum; assembly: GCF_018294505.1. Lineage (NCBI taxonomy): Eukaryota > Viridiplantae > Streptophyta > Magnoliopsida > Poales > Poaceae > Triticum > Triticum aestivum. The sequence goes on along the minus strand of NC_057814.1, from coordinate 226,011,080 downwards.
TTCGGGTCAACGACGGGCTGGCTCCTCACCAAGCTGCGCCCCCGGTAGTTAGCACCTCCCAGTACCAGCCCGATGGAGCCCAGTCCCGGACACGGCCCCTCTGATCAAGCAAGTGTCCTCCGCCGAGTCGACGATGAGGATGCGGGATAGGCATCGTCGACGTTGATGCGGGAATAATTGCTTTAACTAAAAAATAACAACTAAACATAAATTTTCTTACTAAAAATAAACTAGTTCTATTAATTCAACTAAACACTTACTATAATTAAAAATAGACTAGTTCTTACTAAAAATAAACTAGTTCAACTAGTTCTATTAATTTTCTTACTAAAAATACACTAGTTCTATTAATTCAACTAGTTCTTACTAAAAATAAACTAGTTCAACTAGTTCTTACTAAAAATAAACTAGTTCAACTACTCCCTCCGTTCCTAAATATAAGTCTTTGTAGAGATTCCACTATGAACCACATACGGATGTATATAGATGCATTTTAAGTGTAGATTCATTCAATTTGCTCCGTATGTAGTCCACCTAATGGAATCACTAGAAAGACTTATATTTAGGAACGGAGGGAGTAGTTCTTACTAAAAATAAACTAGTTCAACTAGTTCTATTAATTTTCTTACTAATTCTATTAAACACTAATGCCCTAGTTCTTAAGCATCTACAAGTACTAACAAATTAGATGAACCCTAGCTAGGAACTACTACCCTAATTAGCATCTAATTTGATGAACCCTAACTAATTTGATGCACTCTAAAATTTGATGAACCCTAGGAACCCTAGCTAGGTAGAGGTAGGGGAGGAGGAGGAGGAGGTGTAGGCGTGCTCACCTCGGGTGCCGGCGGAGTTAGGGAGCGGCCGAGGGAGGGACAGGCGGTGTCGAGGTCGGGGTCGGGGCTCGGGCGCGCGGTGGAGGGCAGCGATGTAGGGCGGCGTCGAGGTCGGGGTCGGCGGCGGCGTCGAGGTTGGGGTCGGCGGCGGCGTCGATGGCGTATGGAGGGCGGCGGGAGAGTGCGCGGCGGCCGACGGCGATGTAGGGCGACGACGGCGGCGAGAGCAGATGAGTTTGATTTGGGGGAAGTGGCCATGGGGAAGAAGAAGCGCGAGGTTAAGTCAAAAATAGCAATAGCGCGTTCTAGGCGGTACTTCTACATTAGCTATAGCGCTGGCTGAAAAAACACGCTACTCCTAAGTTAGCTATAGCGTTTGTCCTGAAAACACGCTACTACTATCCTACATCATGTCATCTTGCCTAATGCGTTACTCTGTTCTTATGAACTTAATACTCTAGATGCATGCTGGATAGCGGTCGATGTGTGGAGTAATAGTAGTAGATGCAGAATCGTTTCGGTCTACTTGACACGGACGTGATGCCTATGTTCATGATCCTGCCTAGATATTCTCATAACTATGCGCTTTTCTATCAATTGCTCGACAGTAATTCGTTCACCCACCGTAATATATGCTATCATGAGAGAAGCCACTAGTGAAACCTATGGTCCCCGGGTCTACTTTACATCATATTATTTTCCGTCAACTAGCTATTTCTGTCGCCGTTTATTTTGCAATCTTTACTTTCAATCTATACAACAAAAATACCAAAAATATTTATCTTATTATCTTTATCAGATCTCACTTTTGCAAGTGGCCGTGAAGGGATTGACAACTCCTTTATCGCGTTGGTTGCAAGGTTCTTGATTGTTTGTGCAGGTACTAGGCGATTTGCGTGTAGTCTCCTACTGGATTGATACCTTGGTTCTCAAAAACTGAGGGAAATACTTATACTACTTTGTTGCATCACCCTTTCCTCTTCAAGGGAAAACCAACGCATGCTCAAGAGGTAGCAAGAAGGATTTCGGGCGCCGTTGCCGGGGAGGCTTACGCCAAGTCAAGTCAAGATTTGATCTCCCGCCAACGTGCGATTTCTGGCGCCGTTGCCGGGGAGATCTATGCACAAGTCAATACATACCAAGTACCCCTCACAAACTCTTATCCCTCGCATTACATTATTTTCCATTTGCCTCTCGTTTTCCTCTCCCCCACTTCACCCTTGCCGTTTTATTTGCCCTTTTCCGTTCGTCTCTTTTTGCTTACCTTTTCTGTGCTTGCTCTTTGTGCGATTTGCTGCCATCATGTCTGAAACTGGGGAGGTTATCATTGATAAGGATAATAGTAATAACATGGGAAACTTTGATGCTTTTGATGATCCTCATGAAAAACCTACTATTTTACACACTAAAAATTTCCGGATTGGTAGTGGTAATATTATTGGAAAAGGAGTTATTCAAGATTTATTTACTTGTGCCGGTGCCCTGCCCACTATGGGTGGGTCTATTCTTGATAGAACTAGTAGTCTTGCGGATGATATATCTTTACTCGTAGTTGAACTTGAAAGACAATTTATTCATATGCATCCTTGCATACAAAGGATTTTTCAAGAATTTTCCAATATTGAGCATTCTTCTGTTAAGCGAGCAGCTACTATCTTTTTGGCACATGAGTTCAGATTTATAATGAAAGAGGCCAATGAAATTTTTGCGCATTATAGGGTGGACGCTGGTCGTCCTCCCATAGAAGCTATCCTTTTTAATGAAGAAGACACAATGTGTTTACGATCTTTAGATCATGTTGCTTATAATAAAACCTTAGAAAGAAGGTTCCTACCGATGTTCTAGTTGATAGAATCTCTGAACTTAATGATGATTTGGCTATTCAGAACAATGGGTCAGGTTTTTATCTTGAACAAAGGCTCATGACTTTTTGCCAAAGAATGCTTATAATGATGAATTGGTTGTACAATATGAGGGGCCAAAGGAGGAACCCATACCTCCCGAGCTTGATCTTGGGGACTTTTGTCCCATTAAATTTATCCCTTTTGATTACTTTTGCTTGCCACAAAGCAAACTTGCTGCTGAACGTAGGGAATATGAGATGAGTTTTTGTGATTTACCATATCATTATTATGGCAATACCTAGATCTATTCTTGCCTTTTGCCTACCTAGGGGCGTTAAACGATAGCGCTTGTTGGGAGGCAACCCAATTTTATTTTTGTTCCTTCCTTTTTGTTCCTGTTTAGTAATAAATAATTCATCTAGCCTCTGTTTAGATTTGGTTTTATGTTTTAATTAGTGTTTGTGCCAAGTAAAACCTATAGGATCTTCTTGGATGATAATTATTTGATCTTGCTGAAAAAGTCAGAAACTTTCTGCTCACGAAAACAATTGTTAAAAATCAGCAGAACGTGATAAACTACTGATTCCAATTGCAGTAGATCAATAAACAAATTATCTAGGTCTTCCTATTTTGGCAGAATTTTTGAGTTACATAAGTATGCGTTTGATACAGATTGCCACAGACTGTTCTGTTTTTGACAGATTCTGTTTTTCGTGTGTTGTTTGCTTATTTTAATGAATCTATGGCTAGTATCGGGGGGTATGAACCATAGAGAAGTTGGAATACAGTAGGTTTAACACCAATATAAATAAAAAATGAGTTCATTACAGTACCTTAAAGTGATGGTTTGTTTTCTTACACTAACGGAGCTCATGAGATTTCCTGTTTAAGTTTTGTGTTGTGAAGTTTTCAAGTTTTTGGGTAAAGATTTGATGGATTTTGGAATAAGGAGTGGCAAGATTCTAAGCTTGGGGATGCCCAAGGCACCCCAAGGTAAAATTCAAGGACAACCAAAAGTCTAAGCTTGGGGATGCCCCGGAAGGCATCCCCTCTTCCGTCTTCGTCTATCGGTAACTTTACTTGAAGCTATATTTTTATTCACCACAAGATATGTGTTTTGCTTGGAGCGTCTTGTATGATTTGAGTCTTTGTTTTTTAGTTTACCACAATCATCCTTGCTGTACACACCTTTTGTAGAGACACACATGAATCGAAATTTATTAGAATACTCTATGTGCTTCACTTATATCTTTTGAGCTAGATAATTTTGCTCTAGTACTTCGCTTATATCTTTTTAGAGAACGGTGGTGGTTTTATTTTATAGAAAATATTGATCTCTCATGCTTCACTTATATTATTTTGAGAGTCTTTTAGAATGGCATGGTAATTTGCTTTGGCTATAAAATTAGTCCTAATATGATAGGCATCCAAGATGGGTATAGTAAAAACTTCCATATAGAGTGCATTGAATACTATGAGAAGTTTGATACTTGATGATTGTTTTGAGATATGAAGATGGTAATATTAGAGTTGTGCTAGTTGAGTAATTGTGAATTTGAGAAATACTTGTGTTGGATTTGGCAAGTCCCGTAGCATACACGTATGGTAACCGTTGTGTAACAAATTTGAAGCATGAGGTGTTTCTTTGATTGTCCTCCTTATGAGTGGTGGTCGGGGACGAGCGATGGTCTTTTCCTACCAATCTATCCCCCTAGGAGCATGCGCGTAGTGCTTGGTTTTGATGACTTGTAGATTTTTGCAATAAGTATGTGAGTTCATTATGACTAATGTTGAGTCCATGGATTATATGCACTCTCACCTTTCCATCATTGCTAGCCTCTTCGGTACCATGCATTGCCCTTTCTCAACTTGAGAGTTGGTGCAAACTTCGCCGGTGCATCCAAACCCCGTGATATGATACGCTCTATCACACATAAACCTCCTTATATCTTCCTCAAAACAGCCACCATACCTACCTATTTTGGCATTCCATAGCCATTCCGAGATATATTGCCATGCAACTTTCCACCGTTTCGTTTATTATGACACGCTTCATCATTGTCATATTGCTTTGCATGATGTAGTTGACATCGTATTTGTGGCAAAGCCACCATGCATAATCTTTCATACATGTCACTCTTGATTCATTGCCCATCCCGGTACACCGCCGGAGGCATTCATATAGAGTCATATTTTGTTCTAGTATCGAGTTGTAATCATTGAGTTGTAAATGAATAGAAGTGTGATGATCATCATTATTAGAGCATTGTCACGTATGAGGAAATAAAAAAAGAGAAAGGCCAAATAAAAAAAGAGAAAGGCAACAAAAAGAGAAAGGCAACAAAAAGAGAAAGGCCAAATTAAAAAAAGGAAGGCCCAAAAAATGAGAGAAAAAGAGAGAAGGGACAATGCTACTATCCTTTTTCCACACTTGTGCTTCAAAGTAGCACCATGATCTTCATGATAGAGAGTCTCTTATTTTGTCACTTTCATATACTAGTGGGAATTTTTCATTATAGAACTTGGCTTGTATATTCCAACAATGGGCTTCCTCAAATGCCCTAGGTCTTCGTGAGCAAGCAAGTTGGATGCACACCCACTTAGTTTCTTTTGTTGAGCTTTCATACATTTATAGCTCTAGTGCATCCGTTGCATGGCAATCCCTACTCCTTGCATTGACATCAATTGATGGGCATCTCCATAGCCCATTGATTAGCCGCGTCAATGTGAACTTTCTCCTTTTTTGTCTTCTCCACACAACCTCCATCATTATATTCTATTCCACCCATAGTGCTATATCCATGGCTCACGCTCATGTATTGCGTGAAAGTTGAAAAAGTTTGAGAATACTAAAGTATGAAACAATTGCTTGGCTTGTCATCGGGGTTGTGCATGATTTGAGCATATTTGTGTGACGAAGATGGAGCATGACCAAACTATATGATTTTGTAGGGATGAACTTTCTTTGGCCATGTTATTTTGAGAAGACATAATTGCTTAGTTAGTATGCTTGAAGTATTATTATTTTTATGTCAATATTAAACTTTTGTCTTGAATCTTTCGGGTCTGAACATTCATGCCACAATAAAGAAAATTACATTGAAAATTATGCTAAGTAGCATTCCACATCAAAAATTCTGTTTTTATCATTTACCTACTCGAGGACGAGCAGGAATTAAGCTTGGGGATGCTTGATACATCTCCAACGTATCTATAATTTTTGATTGTTCCATGCTATTATATTATCTGTTTTGGATGTTTAATGGGCTTTAATATGCACTTTTATATTATTTTTGGGACTAACCTATTAACCGGAGGCCCAGTGTCAGTTGCTGTTTTTTTTGCCTATTTCAGTGTTTTACAGAAAAGGAATATCAAACGGAATCCAAACGGAATGAAACCTTCGCGAGGATCGTTTTTGGAACAAACACAATCCAGGAGACTTGGAGTGGACATCAAGGAAGCAACGAGGCGGCCACGAGGCAGGGAGGCGCGCCCCCCACCCTCGTGGGCCCCTCGTAGCTCCACCGACCTACTTATTTCGCTTATATATACTCTTATACCCTGAAAACATCGAGGGGAGCCACGAAACAACTTTTCCACCGCCACAACCTTCTGTACCCGTGAGATTCCATCTTGGGGCCTTTTCCGGCGCTCCGCCGGAGGGGGAATCGATCACGGAGGGCTTCTACATCAACACCATAGTCTCTCCGATGATGTGTGAGTAGTTTACCACAGACCTTCGGGTCCATAGTTATTAGCTAGATGGCTTCTTCTCTCTTTTTGGATCTCAATACCAAGTTCTCCTCGATCTTCTTGGAGATCTATTAGATGTAATACTTTTTACGGTGTGTTTGCCGAGATCCGATGAATTGTGGGTTTATGATCAAGATTATCTATGAACAATATTTGATTCTTCTCTGAATTCTTATATGCATGATTTGATATCTTTGCAAGTCTCTTCGAATTATCGGTTTAGTTTGGCCTACTAGATTGATCTTTCTTGCAATGGGAGAAGTGCTTAGCTTTGGGTTCAATCTTGCGGTGTCATTTCCTAGTGACAACAAGGGCAGCAAGGCATGTATTGTATTGTTGCCATCGAGGATAAAAAGATGGGGTTTATATCATATTGCTTGAGTTTATCCCTCTACATCATGTCATCTTGCCTAATGCGTTACTCTGTTCTTATGAACTTAATACTCTAGATGCATGCTGGATAGCGGTCGATGTGTGGAGTAATAGTAGTAGATGCAGAATCGTTTCGGTCTACTTGACATGGACGTGATGCCTATGTTCATGATCATGCCTAGATATTCTCATAACTATGCGCTTTTCTATCAATTGCTCGGCACTAATTCGTTCACCCACCGTAATATATGCTATCATGAGAGAAGCAACTAGTGAAACCTATGGCCCCCGGGTCTACTTTAAATCATATTATTTTCCATCAACTAGCTATTTCTGTCGCCGTTTATTTTGCAATCTTTAATTTCAATCTATACAACAAAAATACCAAAAATATTTATCTTATTATCTTTATCAGATCTCACTTTTGCAAGTGGTCGTGAAGGGATTGACAACCCCTTTATCGCGTTGGTTGCAAGGTTCTTGATTGTTTGTGCAGGTACTAGGCGATTTGCGTGTAGTCTCCTACTGGATTGATACCTTGGTTCTCAAAAACTGAGGGAAATACTTACACTACTTTGCTGCATCACCCTTTCCTCTTCAAGGGAAAACCAACGCATGCTCAAGAGGTAGCAATCTCCTACAAAACCCTAGCCCCGTCATCTATATAAGGTGGGGGCTAGGGATAGCCATTGGCATCTACATCTACATCCGTAGAATCATACTCTCACATGAGGTACTCCACCATGAATACAAACCAAAAGCAAGACGTACGGTGTTACTCATTCCCGGAGGCTAGAGTCTAAGTAACTTCCTCGTGTGATCTCCGATCAGCTACTTCCGGCCACGGTCGCTACCCTACCAGGGGTACTAACGAGTTTATGCACCGTCAGTTGACGCACTAGGCATGAGCCTTGTCAACGGCCCAATTGAGGGCTCGGGTTTCAGCTCTCCTCTGATACAGGAACGACCCCGGAAGCCGCGGGATGAGGAACCGTGACGCGTAGGCCCGAAGGCCTTTCCGAATCGGGACGCGACGAGAAGCGGTGAACCCGTGGGGCTCGGGGTTGAAGACTTGCAAGTACCACTAGGCCATGCAACATGCAGGCCCGAAAACATCCCTGAAGCCGACTCACGAAAGCAAGCCTGGGCTCTCAGAGATCGAGGCGCTTCAACCCCAAACACGCTCGGGGGCTACTGACGGTGTAATACACACACAGGGGGTGGCCACTCGGTGGGGAGCCTGGCAGCAGGCACATCTCAGGGCCCATGAAGCTCTGCGAAGACCTAACCATAGGAGGAATCCCCCGGATAAACCACAAGGATCATCTTGGCGAGAAAGCCAAGATGGCGGCGGGTTAGATCGGATCGATCTCCTGTAAAACCCTAGACCCCATCATCTATATAAGGTGGGGGCTAGGGAAGGTATCTACATCTGTAGGATCACACTCCCTGTAGTCTCATACTTCATCCTCCATTGTAAGCCTCACACGAGGTACTCCACCATGAATACAAACCAAAAGCAGGACGTAGGGTGTTACTCCTTCCCGGAGGCCCGAACCTAGGTAACTTCCTCATGTGATCTCCCATCTGGTACTTCTAGTAACGTTCGCCACCCTATCAAGGATAATGATGGTTTTATGCATCGTCACGGGCACAAGATGGATTTCCTAAAGCGGGATTCATGGTACGACGGTTGCGAATTTTACACTCTTCCTCGACTACATCGATGGGATGCGGTGGATTCGGGTCTAGGTTAGCATGGGGACGTTCCCTGGTCGACATGCCACAGTGACATGTGTTGTGCAATGGTGTCATCGACTCAAAAAGCCATTAATTATGACGACGGTGTTTCCCTGACTGTGCGATGGTGGAAATTGTGCTTCTTCTCTGCCGAGCGCCTCGGCGGCGTTGGATTTTGATTGCAATTGTTAGTTTCGGTGTGCATGGATCCTTATGGACCTTCGTGTGTTCTTTCATGCCTTGGGATCCTCTCTGCATAGTTTCCAGGACATCTGTCAACTCCTAGTTTCTTTAGTCGTTGTTGCCGTGTGTTTGTACATATTTTTGATTAATGATATGCACGGTTTACTAAAAAAGATAAAGTGGTTATTAGTCCCCCGGAAAAAAAGGTTGCTATTAGAAGCGTTAATTTAATTTCGCTAACCTGGATTTGTCTAATTGCTGGGTATTGCTTAAAAAGATGGGATCAATTTGATTTGTTGCGAAATGCCCTCAGAATCAAAAGGCGAATTTTCATTCACAAGAATGTGGTGCGAGTAATTTGGCTATTTGGGTGCACTCTAAACACGCCACGTGGCATGTTTCTTCCTGGGAATTATTGTTTACTTCACATTCTTTTTTCGCGAATACGCAAAGCTTGCGTATCATTTCATTGATAGAAAGAGTAGAATAAGTATAACGGGGGTACAACACATGACACGAACGCAGACATGCGTGTACATGGTGCCCAGAGCAGATAGACAAGGGATGCTCGGACCGAAAAGGAGAACAACACAGCTAAATCAACCAAGCCCGAACCGACAAAGCCAAACCAACAATGAGTCCTAACATCACCAAAGCCAACATTGGGGGCACCGCGAGCAAGCAAGATAGCGCCTTCAAGAAGGAACACGACGCCGGACGTCTTCGCCATCCGGTCCGGAGCAGCCGGACCTAGGGTTTCCCCTGAGCTCGAAGAGGGGCGCAGCCGAAGGCCATGGTAGCGCCTCCAAGAAGGAAAAACGACACCCGCGGGCGCCGCCGCTGCCAGCAACGGCAAGCCGAGCAGGGATTTCTCCCTGGCCTGAGGCTGAACAATCCCATAGCCGCCGAATATGGTATTGAAGACGAGGAAGCCAACGCTGGCCGGAACAAAGCCGAAGGGAGTGGTGGGGCTGCACTTGCCGTCGGTGGGTGGCACCGCATCCGAACCTACGAGTGTCGGTTCTGGCAAAAGCGGGAAGCTTCAAGGCGTACAGGGTAAGGTCGGCAGCGAAGCAAGGACCACCGCGAGGGGAGGCGACGGCGACCGGCAAGCTAGGACTGGAGGGACGCAGATCCAAGCTGTCGTGGTCGGAGCCATCAAGCCAACAGCAAACCAAGCGAGCTGGAAGGAACGCAGCCACTGGTTGCCAAAGCTAGAGCCGCCCGGCATAGAATGTTGGCAAGCCTAGAACACCGGAGAACGCGGGTTCAAGGCCGCCGGGGCCGGAGCAACACCAACAAACACCCGCCGCGAGGTGCACCGCGCCAGCCACAACCACTGAAGCCTTGCCACTGCCGCACTAGAGCCAGACGCCAGGACTCGAGGGGGGAGGGGCCGCCGGAGAAGGGGGTGCTAGCGCGAAGCAGGCCGAGGCAGGCCGCATGCACCCCGAAAACCAGTGCAGGCCCCGCACCCAAACGCAGCCGACAACAGCACCAGCGGCAAACTGGGCCGCGCCGCCGGGGGGAGGGGAGGGTTGCGCCGCCGGACCGGCAGGAGTCGGGCAGCAGCTGGAGGGGGGGTCGCCCGCGGCGGCCTAGAGAAGAGCACAGGGACGGGGGTTGGTGCGGCACGCCCGGAGCCGCGCGGGAGGGCATGGCGACGAGGAAGGCCGGATCCAGCCGCACAGCTCGGCCAGGGCACACCCGCAACCCCGTCGGGCCGGCAAGAAGCAGCCGCCGCGAGGGGGTGTCGTCGCGACGAGGGGTGGGGGAGCGCGAGGGGGCTAGATCCGCCCCGCCGCCGCCTTTCCGGGGTCCGGCGCGGCTTCGCCGGCCGGCCCTCCGGCGGCGGCGGCGCGGGGGAAGGGCGGCGGGGGTGCCTGCTAGCTGCGGCGGCTAGGGTTCCCCCCGTGTCGCCAGAGGAGGGCGACGCGGGGGAGACATCTTTACTTCACATTCTTGAAAATGATAATTTTCTGTTTACCCAATTTACAACATGATTGTATTATTTCAAACAAATGAATCTGTCTAGGTATCAATCGACCGAGATCTTAATTCCCTAGATATAGAAGTTCAACTTTTTTTTGCGAATGATATAGAAGTGCAACTTGCTCTTTCACTAAACTAGAATTGCATGTTCGGAATGGATAAACCGAGACTTAAGGAATTCCCAGTTGATTGAGACTCAGCAAAACATTTTGTTATCAGAAGAAGAATGCCACGAAGGTCATGCAGTGACAATATGATTGTTGTCTGATGCATCGTGCCGCTTGTGAGGAGTGAGACACGAGAAGGAGCGATCTCCAAAGTGGCCATTTGGCCACACTCCACAGCACAAAATGCTAAGAAGACTCAGGCCTTGCTCTGACCGTCCATCCGCGATCACGCGGTCCAGCTTTCTCCTGGCGGGCATATAATACTTGGCGCCAGCAATGTGCAGCACATACCAATACGCACGCCCGCACGTACTTACAAGCCGGCCGGCCGGCCATGTGCCCCACCACCGTCCCGGTGACCGGCGCTGACATGGACGACACCGTCCTTGCAAAGCTTCGTGCCTCGCGAGCCGCCATCGTCTCGGTGCTCTCCGACGCTGCCGGGGCGGAAGCTGCCATCGATGAGGCCGGCGACCGCCTCACTGACCTCCTGTCCAGCGCCTCTTCGCCGTCCTCCTCCAACCTCCAGTCCAAGGCCGTGGCGGCGCGGGCACTGCGCGCGCGCATCGACCGCGCCGTCGCCCCGGCCGAGCCACTCCTCGCGGCTCTGCGCCGGGTGTCTTCCCTCGCCGAGGAGGCCGCGCAGCTCCCGGAGAACCCGGCCGACACCGAGAGCGCCGTCGCCTTCGTCGACCGCGTGGACCAGATGCGCGACGCCATCGAGGACGTGGTGGCACGAGGGGACGAGGCCGTCCGGAGGGTGGAGGAGGCGGTCGGGTTCCTTGGCCGTACCACCACCAAAGCCGCCGGCCGCTGCCGGGTGCGGCGGCTCACCGAGGCGGCTTCCGCGCTGCGCGCTGTGTACGAGACGGAGGCGGAGGCGATGCGCTTCGAGGGCCCGCTCGACGAGGCGCTGCTCGGCCTCCAGGATCTCTTCGAGGCGGTCCTGCTCAGGCTCAAGCACGCCGCGCCTGCGGACGATGCCGGCGCCGTGGGCGACACGGACGAGTATGAACTCGGCACGGACGACGAGGTGGACGCCGCCGCGAGGATGGCGAAGACGCTGGCCGGCAACGACTGCCTGGACATCTGCGTCGACATCTACGTCAAGGCGAGGTACAGGAGAGCGGCCAAGGCGATGATGCGGCTGGACCCGGCGTACCTCAAGGCTTACACGGCCGAGGCCATCGACGGCATGGAGTGGGAGGCGCTGGAGTCCTCCATGGCGCTGTGGAGCCCGCACTTCCACGTGGCCATCGCCTCCGTGCTCACGGCGGAGCGGCGGCTGTGCGCGCGGGTGCTCGCGCACCTCCCGCCGGCGGTCTGGCCCGAGTGCTTCGCCAAGATCGCCGCGCGCATCGTGGCCGCGTTCTTCCGCTTCGCCGACGGCGTGGTCGCGGCCGAGCGGGAGCCGCAGAGGCTGTTCAAGCTGCTCGACATGTTCGACGCGGTGGCACGGGAGAGGGACCGCCTCGACGCGCTCTTCTCCGGCGAGTCGGCCACGCTGGTCGCCATCCGTGAGCGAGCGAGCGAGGTGGAGCGCGCCCTCGCCCGTGCCGCGGCCGGCGTGTTCTACGAGTTCGGCCTCCGCGTTGAGACGCACTACATCGCCGGCGCCGGCGCCGGGACCGACGCCGTGCACGTGCCCAAGATCGTCCGCTACGCCGTGAACTACCTGAAGTGCCTCGCGTCCGACGACTACCGCGGGCTCATGGACACCGCGCTGCGAGCGGAGCGCGAGCGCGGCGGCGCCGGCGACGGCGATGAGGACGGGGGCGAAGCGGAGGGCGGAGGAGGCCGCGCGGCGCTCGCGGAGGCGGCGTCGAACGTGCTGGAGGCGCTGCACCGGCACGTGGAGGCGGCCCGCAAGGTGTGCGCGGACGCGGTGGCGGGGCACGTCATGGCCATGAACGCGTACTGGTACATATACATGCGCACCCGGGGCAGCGACCTGTCGAAGCTGATCGGCGAGGAGCCCATTAAGCGGCGGTACAAGACCTCGGCCGAGGAGGCGGCGTGGGAGTACCAGGACGCGGCGTGGAGCCCGCTGGTCCGGCTCCTCGGCGGCAGCGGCGGCAAGGCGTGGCCGGCCGACGAGGCGCGGGAAAAGGCGGCGGCGTTCGCCGGCGTGCTGGAGGAGAGGGTGAGGAAGCACGGGGCGGAGTACAAGATCCCGGACGGCGACCTACGGGCGCAGATCAAGGCCGCGGTGACCAAGGCGGTGCGCGGCGCGTACGCCGGGTTCGTGAAGGCGAACGAGAAGGCGGTGGCTGGCGGGAGGCGGGAGCTCCTGCAGGTGGACGTCGTCGAGAGCATGGTGAGGCGGGTGTTCGAGGAGATGGGCGACGGTGAAGCCGGCGGCAAGGGCATGGGCCGGACGAGGAGCAGCGGCCGGGTACGGCGGGAGAGCGGCAACATCGACGGGTTCGAGGCCAACTAAAGTTACTACTACAGCACGCACGCCATGGACAACACGATCCAATTTCAGCGTGGAATAATATTTTTGCATGTTGGTTCTTGTTACTACCAGTTACTGTAATCTGCAATAAATCACAGGCCATTTTCTCCTCAGTCAACCCAATGAATGGACGATGTTTTACCACACAACTGGAGATTTTAAGCAAGCAACCAAGCCATTACATTACCAAGCAGTCAAGATACACACATGTATCACACATACAAGCCAAACCACTGGTACTATACATATTTTGCACACGGCTACCAACTAGTGCAGTGTGGATAAGCACACCCTAACATATCAACATAGATACACTGGTGCGCACAGAATAAACCTTGTGCCTAGCACCTCCCTACACTGCCTAAACAAAGTCACATATGTACAATCTTCCTTTGCTGGAGTTCCAAGTCTTGTTAGCACTTTGAAGCACCGCGGTTCCAAGTTATGGTTTCTTCCTTGCTGATGAATTTGCCGGGCGTTGAGGCATTCCCGTCGCTTATGAGTCACACTCGGCATCTCCTGGAAGGATCATAGGATTAAATATACTTCAAGATATTGGAGCTGAAGCAAAGCACAGGGAAGAAAGGTTGACTGATTCATCATAAAGTATCGCTAATTCAAGAGGCTCACCTTCACCGCAAAGCTGCTCGACTCGGCTCGCGATATGTTTGCCATAGGTGTACTTCCTCAGTGCTTGCAAGTGACCCTTTACACGGCTGACCAGAAGTTCCCGCTGCTCATCGTTGCATGTTTCAAGTATCTTCTGAACAACATAATTAGCATACTGATCCTTCATCATTGCCTAATTGCATAGCAAGTGGTTAGCAAATGAAATCACAGGAATTTAATAGTGAACAAGCTTAGAATCTACTTCCTCTGTTCCTAAATATAAGTCTTTGTAGAGATTCCACTATGAACCACATACGGATGTATATAGATGTATTTTAAGTATAGATTCATTCATTTTGCTCCGTATGTAGTCCATCTAGTGGAATCTCTACAAAGACTTATATTTAGGAACGGAGGGAGTAGAATCAACGGAATCAGTAACAATAGACGGTACAAAGATACAGGACTCGGATTCCTCAGTCAGGCTTGGAAATGTAACTCTCACTGCTAAATTGTCATTATCTGATTCCACATGGGATAATACTGCCTACTTCAGACTTAAGACTTGTACTGCGGAGCATTACTGCCTTAAAATTTATCAGCAAAAAAAGGAGGGAAAGAAAAGGGATGGAAACATTGCGTTAAAGTGTCAAATTATCATACATACCAGCAAGGTATCATTTCCGTCAGTCTGCTCCACAATCTCTCTGATTAGAAGATCTCGTTCCGCAATATCTCCATGTTGGAAACACTTCTCTATCACATTTGATGCAAATTTATTTTGGCTCATGGTGACAACCTGCCCAGCCAACTTACTGATAATTTGAGCCCTTTCATGACTTTTTCCTTTTTCCACAACATGCTGCAAAAGAGACGGAAAAAAGAAATAAGCTGATATATTATGACGTAAAGTAGCCAAGGGCACTTCACTCACATCATCTGGTATCATAGAACTCCATAGCATATTCTTTTGCGACAAATGAACCAAAGGCAGGTCATTTTTTTAGAAAAGGACCAAAGGCAGGTCATAACTGGAGATGTATTTTGTGTTTATTACAGCCACTCAGCCAGTTTATAAATCAACAACTACTGTGCACTTTTTAGAATATGGCAAAAGATACAGAATCAAATTGCAAATAATTTCACCTGTGTGACATAGTTGCCATACTGGTCTTGTGCGAGGATGCAAGCGGACTGCAATATTTCATCTATTATGCACTGACCTCGTGAATCACCACCACAATGCTCCAAAACTCTCTGCAGACAAGTGTATGGATTGAAGGGAGAAAGAAAGTCAGTGTGACAGGATCAAGTAGCAAATTCGTATCAAGCATTATTCTGAAGTCTGAACCCACCTGAATAACACGGCAACCATATGGATGCATTGAAAGGCTAGCAACTTGTCCCCGAAAAGCAGATACTACAAAACCAATATGTTCCGTGGGGACACACTCTATGCACTTCTGTATAACATGATTCCCATTTTGGTCACGAACACATCGCATAATATTTCCATCAAGCTCGCGGACCAGATCTATTTTCTGGTCAAGTTCCATAACTTCCAGAGCCTGCATATTATAGAAGAGAATTAAACAAGCAAAAATTAATAATAACTGCAGGACACATCAGATATTATGGCGTATGCTGGTTGCATCCAGAATTCCTATACCGTGCCAACATGTAACTGCCAGGTTACACACTAATTTACATAGCAGATTACACACTAATTTCTACTTGTTATTTTGAATTTCCTAAGTAAATTTTCCAATCATACTGATTGCACGCAGAAAATTATAATGTTCTCACGTACTGCCAACTACAGGTATACTTCAACCCATTTCTCCCAATTTCCTTATTACTCTAGCTCTCTTCAAAGCTTTCTACAAGCTGGTGATAACTTGATGAGACTTTCTTTACAAAATTGCATTTACCTCTCTTTGCACATTATCCCTGAAATCAGAAGTTTTTTCTGACTGGACACCATATTTAACTGATGTTACATGTCAGATGATCTAGTGAGGTAGCTTAATCTCAAAGGGTACACTCTTAATCCACAAGTTGGAACCAAACGCAAACTCTCAACCCTAGTTCTGACAAATCCTTATCTCTAATATAGCAATTGTCACTATTGTATTTTCAAGGCATATGATGTTGCCTGCCTTGGAGCTGTCATATCAGCCTTGGCCCATAAACAACCCATGATTATGTCAACACACTGAAATGGTGGAATAAGCTAACCTACCATAATTAACCACCAACCTTCTTTTTTCTACAGTTATCCAAGCGAACAAACCTAAGCTAGCCAAAGAGTAATTTGGGCTAATCAGGTTAGTTGCCAGACACAAAATCTAGGTTGCACCAACCTACATATGTTTAAGCTTAGCTAACCTAGTTATCCATTGCAAACAAAATGCAGCCATGCCACTTGTTCATGCATACAAGGGTACCGTCCAGAATGTATGATAAACTCAGTAGCTAATTCTTGAGATAAACAGCTTTATAACTTTTAAGTGAACATCCCAAGTAAACCCCAAAAAATGCTATAAATACATGGGGGAAACTAGATACATAATAGACGAACAAGGTGCATACTCATAGACCCATATCTTTACAATTAACACAGAACGAGATCGGGCTGGACTAAAAACAGGCAAATGTTAAAGAGTAAGAGTACCTTTTGTATTACTCGGCATCCATACATCTGAAGGCTCAAAGGTACAACATGACCAGCAAGCTTGGCGGCAAGATCCCTTCTTTGCTCAGGAGTTCCATGTTCAAAAAACTGCAGAGATTACATGTCACTTTTTTGTACAACCAGCAGTTACCATGTGCGACAAAGTGATGCAGACAATTTGCTCCACATAACAGATAACCGGAGCATACCTTTTGGATCACATAATTCCCGAACACATCAGTCATTAAAGATGAAGCATGAGGAAGAACTTCTGCAAACACGGCTGCCTTCTCTTCAGCAGTGCAGTTTTCCAATTTCTGCTGGATGAAACGGCTACCATGTTGGTCAGCGCTGAGGTCAAGAGCACATCACGCATTAGCGACCAAAACTGGTATTGGTGTATATATGCTTAGTTAGAAGTTAGAATGATACATATGCTGAGATGCATGCCTAATAGAATGATAAATATGCTAAAATGCATATCAAATTAGAATGATAAATAATCAACACAACACAACTAACCTGAAATCTACTATGCGACCTGTGATATCAGATAGCTCAACCCTACGTGCTCTGTTAGACTTCAGTTCTTCCAGGAAAGTGCATGCCTTCGGGTTATCAAATTTCTCCCTTTCTCGCTGCCCTTGAAACCCAGAAACAGCAGTGATACTTCTTGAGGCGGACTGAAACCTCGCAGAATCATTTCTACCAGAGGGGGGAATTCCAGAGAAAGGTTGCCCCTGAAACACTGGGCTTGTTGGATAAGTCAATGGCGCTCCAACATAGGGTGAAATGCCATGATAATTTGGAACAGTTCCTCCTCTTAGGGTTGTAGGAGAATTAAAAATTCCAGTTTTTGGAAGTTGAAGCCTCTGATCAGATGGATATTGAGCTTGAGGAAATAACTTACGTGGATCAAAATTATCAGCAACATTTCCAAAAACACTACCCCTTGGAGCCAATGTATTATATTGATTTCCACTAGCATACTGTGGAAAAGAGGGATGCTGAAAGAACTGAAAAAAGTTCGGGTCGGGAATAGGTGGCTGCATGGGAACCCCGAGTTGCCCATACATTTTATATGGCTGAACAAACTCGGTTCCTGCAGTAAGATTCCCTGCTGAAGGAAAACCAGATGGCCTACCACTAAAGCTTGGAGTCATAGGACTGTCTAGAGGTGTCGCAGCAGAACTCTGGGGAGAATAGCTAGTCATAACGGGTGGGAAACCTGAACCACCCAAAGCATACCCAGCAGTCACATAAGGATTTGCCAATACACTGGCTGGATGCAAATTCTGATAATATGGGCTTCCAAAAGAATTCGGTGTATAAAAGGGTGTTGGCATACCAAGTTGAGGTAAAAGTTGCTGCATGTCACCAGTGGGTAGTTTTAGCTGAGTATGAGACACGTTGTCAACAAAAGGAACATTGGGCAGATGTGCTCCATGAGGAGTCATTGGCATATGGTCGCCTTGGACTAGAGGTGAGAAGCCATACTGCTGCAAGAAATTGCCCTGCCACTGCTGCTTAACTTGTGACGTAGTCGGGCTATCCAAACATAACTTCAAATTCTTCATGCTAGACTCCACAACATCAAGTTCAGTAACAACTGCCCCACTGACAGGCACATCATTTCCAGGCTTCATGTCTATGCTCTGCTTTTCTTGCTGTTGCTCAGAAATTTGTACAGTAGGGTTATTATCAGAACATGATGAACTGGGAACAGATGTAGATGAAAGATTGTTGCTAAGAGTACTTCTCAGTACACTGGCCAAAGGTACAGGTGTCCACGAATTCAACCCTGACGGCTTGACAACATCATGTGGCAAATTCCTTGATGAGTCAATATTAGAATGGACAGCTATGCCATCACCAATACTGCTGCTTGATAGATGTGAAGAGTTATCATACAACGAATCGGGGTTCTGCTGGAAGCTCTCCTAGAGAAAATATGAACAGATAATGAGATGATCAACTGTAACATGCTTGGACATAAAATTAAAATATTAAAGTAATGTCAACATTTTTGCATGTGCAGCATGGAAAAAATGTAACTAAACATGACCATTAATTGTGCATCTATGCAAAAGAAAAACTCAGTGTTATGCAAGTGCAACTAACAGGTGTTCCAAAGATATTTTCAGTGCCACCATATTTTCTGCCCAATCATCCTTGTTTTGGTATATTTACAAGATATGCAGCAAGATTACTAGATTAGCGCAACCAATGAATACTTTAACTATCCAAACAAAAGCCAACCATTTCTAACAAAGGAGTGCTAATTTTCCTTCAAATTGGAGTTGAAAGATTGGCTGATATTGATATAAGCACAAGGTAGCTCGTTTGCAACTTCTTGCAATAAGCTTGATGGCATCTTAATATAGGAAGGTAATTGCATTAATACTTTGATCCAACACAGTTATTATTACTAGTTCAAGGAGGTACAGAGACCAAGCATCCCTGAGCGGCACATAATCGATCAGAAAAATGGAAAGCAGGCAAGAGAGATTTATGGTCTACGTGGAACACTCACCTGCACAAAATCCACAAGATTCATCTGTTCATCATCTGCAGAACTCGAATCCAACCTTGGAGACTTATCATCTTCAGGTTCTTCCTTGTGAGTTGATAGAGTAGATCGAGGTATAAATAAGGAGCCTTTATTGCTGTCATCTTGGGAGACCACTCTCCATTCTTTAACCTTGCCAACACGGTTCATGAAGCGGCGGCTCTCCCTTGAGATTAGTGGAGGAGGAAGCCTTGGGTTCAAATTCACCTTGGAACCATAATAGTCAAAGTATGCAGGATCAGCACGTAACTGCTCCTCAGCCGTGGAACTGCCAGTCACATTGTCCAAGTTACCTAAACTGGTGTCAAAGTTTCCACTCCGCTGACCTATAAGATTACCAAGAGCAGCCAGAGATCCCTCCATGCTAGGAGGTGCGCTTCCACTTCGATTTGGGACAGATTCCCCCCAGCCCCCATAAATCCCACTGCCATTCTCCACAAACCCCAGCCCTTCTCCTGGAAGATTTCCCAGTGGAGAGTCGAATGCTCCGAAATCCTTAGTCCAGCCACCAGCCCCTGCCCCTCCAATTAACCGAACAGCACTCTGTGTGGCCATTACACTGCAAGGAACCATATGAAAGGGGGAAAATGAATATTTAGTGTTTATCAATTGACTATATTAGCAAGTTCATTCAGGAGCAACTGGATTTACCGATTTGGCATATTCAACAGGCAACAGAATAAGTTTTGTTGAAGCAAATGATTTCCAAAGTTACTGTTTCATATTAGGAAACTATGAATGACAGAATAACAACAACATACAAGAAGAGTACCCAAACATGCTAAAGGTACCAAGCCTCGAAATCTCTCGAAGATGCGAAATGTGGCATTATAACTTGCAGTAAATGGAAATGACTAGTCAAGGAGAAGCCTAAAGCAATGGATTACATGCTTGCAGCCCAACCACACAGCAATTCCAAAGCGGAAGCGCCCAATTTGCACCTAAAAGGCAAGAGCTTGGCAGCGAAATCAGGCATAAATCCATCAAACGCCTGGACATAAAGTTAGGCCATCCCCGACGCCCTCAATCCTGTACCTCCGAATCACAACAAAATCGAGGAAAACCCAGGCTCCTTTCTGTTCCGGTGAGTCTTTTAGACGACCTTTTTTTTGTTCTAGTGAGGTGGCCTGATTACATACGGGAGTGAGAGAGAGCGAGAGCGAGAGAGAGAGAAAGAACGAAAGAGAGGGATAGGTACCTTGACGCCTCCGAGCCAGCCGAAGCTTCCAAACCCTAGGCGAGCACCAGCGCCAGCACGAGCCCGGCCTCCTCCGTCTCCTCACCCTCCTCGGCCCCAAGCCGCGGCAGCTGGCCAGGCCTCGCTTCCCTCTCCCTCTACCTCCCCGGAGAACAACCAGCTCGAGCCCCCCCTTCTCCCTCTCGTCGCCGCCGATCTTCTCCTTCTGGAAGCCTTCCTTCTCCTCTCTCGGTCTTCCCCTCTTTCTCTTTTGCGGGCGGAGAAAAAGGATGTCGCTTCTAAAACCCTCGAACCGCTTGCTTGCTGCGGGCGGCGGCGCCGTCCCCACTGCTTTGAGGGTCGTGCTGGGAGGTGA
Organism: Triticum aestivum; assembly: GCF_018294505.1. NCBI lineage: Eukaryota > Viridiplantae > Streptophyta > Magnoliopsida > Poales > Poaceae > Triticum > Triticum aestivum. The sequence continues at coordinate 225,990,327 of NC_057814.1, read as the reverse complement.
TGTGCGGCGAGGATGCGGTGGTGGTGACGGTGACGGGCCTATCTGGTACGCCAACGTGTCGCCGGAGCACGGGGCACAGGGGTCAGCTAGGTGACGGTGGCAGGTGCGCTAGACGCTACGGCCACCCCAGTGGGGCAGCTCTACTCGGAACGTGGAAATGGCTCTTCCAGAGAACCAAATATTCGATGCAAAAAAAAAAAAGAGAACCAAATATTGTATATACGATTAGAGCATCTCCAATAGAAGATATAGATGTAAAAATAACTTTTTTGACATCTTTAAGGCCCAAAAACGCACCTTTTTAACAGATAATGTATATAAAAAAAGTACATCATCTGCTCCAAGTATTATAAAATACAACACCTGAAGATACAAATTTGTATCTCCACCTCCCAGATGATGTAAAAACACGGTCGCTCGGTCGTTGCGTACATGGCAGAATGACAAGTGCACGCACAGAAAAAGTGTCAGCTGTCAAAGAAAAGGTGTTGCGGAAGTGAACCGTGCTACAGGAAGGATGGGTGGAAGATGTTGACGGAGTAGTGTCCAAACACGGAGGCAAGGATGATGGCGGTGTGATCTTGAGGGGTCATGCTGGGGACTCCCGAGCTGCTACATGTCATGTGTATCAACAAGCCTCGGATGCAGAGGAGGTGGAGATTATGGCATGCAAACACGTTGTTTAGCTAGCTGTGGAGACCAACGTCTAGAAGCTACACTTGAAGACAGATAACAAGACGACGACGTCCATGCTAAGAGAACCAAGGAAGAACCTGGCGGCGGTCGGGCCAAGAATTGAAGAGATCAAAGGGTTGTTTCACTCGTTTCAAAAGGTGAAGGTCACATGGGGTAGTCGTTCAACAAATGTTGCCACTCATAAATTAGGAAGAGTAGGGGTAGGAGAAAAATTGTGTAAGGTGTGACTCATGGTGCCACCATACTTTATCTTAAACTAGCAAACATGATCGTATGTTGTGACGGGAGGCAAAAATATTACGCCCTAGCCAAATAAGTATGGCTCAATACCCTGACATGTGATCGTCCACTATTTTAACACAGTGGCCCACCATGTTTATCTTTCTTCCCCCTCACTGATGATGGTCCTGATGTCCACGGGATCACAATGCATTCGACGTGGTAAATCCCAAGGCTACGAGCTTGCAACTGCACGCCACACTTGTCATTGTGTCATGCAAGGGAATGTTTAAAACTTTAAAAACAAATCTCATCGTCCACAAACTACTCCCAATGCCTAGACATATAAAGACTTTTCAATAACTAATCAAATCCTAGACATAAAAGAATTCCGAATCATCGAACAGTTTTTTGAATGAACAAACATTTCTTTGAAATTGGAATTTTCTTTTGAAATTCACGAATATTTGTTTTCTTTAGACGAACATTTTTTGAAATGCATAAACAATTTTTGAATTCATGAACATTTTTTGACTCGGCAATGGGGAGCAAATTTTGCAATTCGTAATTTTTTGAATTTTTTTGAACATTTTCTAAAATTTCATGGACATTTTTTCAGATCCGCGAATATCTTTTGAATACATGATTGTTTTTTCAAAATCATGAACATTATTTTATTTCTAACCTTTATTCGCAAATCATGTATTTTTTATTTGCAAACAGTTTTTGAAAATCACCAACATTTTTTGAATCCGCAAATATTCTATGATTTCCCGAACATTTTTTGAATTGAAGAATATTTTTTTTCAAAAGTCGCAACATTTTGAAATTTGGAAATCCTGAATTAATTTAAAGAAGGAAAAAACAAAAAAGAAAAATGAGAAAAGAAAAGGCAAAAAAATGAAAAAAAAACAGGGGGTGTCACGCCCCGCGCATGTGTCAGCCCATGAACGCGTACGGGTGAGGAGGAGGTGCTGAAGGAAATATGCCCTAGAGGCAATAATAAAGTTGTTATTTATATTTCCTTATATCATGATTAATGTTCATTATTCATGCTAGAATTGTATTAACCGGAAACTTAGTGCATGTGTGAATACATAGACAAACAGAGTGTCCCTAGTATGCCTCTACTTGACTAGCTCGTTAATCAAAGATGGTTAAGTTTCCTAACCATAGACATGTGTTGTCATTTGATGAACGGGATCACATCATTAGAGAATGATGTGATGGACAAGACCCATCCATTAGCTTAGCATTATGATCATTTACTTTTATTGCTATTGCTTTCTTCATGACTTATACATGTTCTTCTGACTATGAGATTATGCAACTCCCGAATACCGGAAGGAACACCTTGTGTGCTATCAAACGTCACAACGTAACTGGGTGATTATAAAGATGCTCTACAGGTGTCTCCGATGGTGTTTGTTGAGTTGGCATAGATCAAGATTAGGATTTGTCACTCCGTGTATCGGAGAGGTATCTCTGGGCCCTCTCGGTAATGCATATCACTATGAGCCTTGCAAGCAATGTGACTAATGAGTTAGTTACGGGATGATGCATTACGGAACGAGTAAAGAGACTTGCCGGTAACGAGATTGAACTAGGTATGATGATACCGACGATCGAATCTCGGGAAAGTAACATACTGATGACAAAGGGAATAACGTATGTTGTTATGCGGTTTGACCGATAAAGATCTTCGTAGAATATGTAGGAGTCAATATGAGCATCCAGGTTCCGCTATTGGTTATTGACCGGAGATGTGTCTCGGTCATGTCTACATAGTTCTCGAACCCGTAGGGTCCGCACGCTTAATGTTCGATGACGATTTGTATTATGAGTTATGTGATTTGATGATTGAAGTTTGTTCGGAGTCCCGGATGAGATCACGGACATGACGAGGAGTCTCGAAATAGTTGATACATAAAGAATGATATATTGGAAGATGTTATTCGGACACCGGATGAGTTCCGAGAAGTACCGGGTAATTATCGGAGTGCCGGAGGGTTATCGGAACCCCCGGGGGAACTAATGGGCCTTGATGGGCCTTAGTGGAGAGAGAGGAGGGCCGCAAGGGGCTGCCCCCCCCCCCTTGGTAGTCCGAATTGGACTAGGGGAAGGGGGCGGCGCCCCCCTTTCCTTCCCCTCTCCCTCTCCCTTCCCTCTTCCCCCTTCCACCAAGTGGAATCCTACTAGGACTTGGAGTCCTAGTAGGACTCCTCTCCTTGGCGCGCCCTACAGGGGCCAGCTGGCCTCCCCCTCTCCTCCTTTATATACGGAGGCAAGGGGCACCCTAGAACACACAAGATCAATTGTCTTAGCCGTGTGCGATGCCCCCCTCCACAGTTTACCACCTCGGTCATATCGTCGTAGTGGTTAGGCGAAGCCCTGCGCCAGTAACTTCATCATCACCGTTGCCACGCCGTCGTGCTGACGGAACTCTACCTCGTCCTCAACTGGATCAAGAGCTCGAGGGACGCCATCGTGATGAACATGTGCAGAACACGGAGGTGCCATACGTTCGGTACTTGGATCGGTTGGATCTTGAAGACGTTCGACTACATCAACCGCGTTACTAAACGCTTCCGCTTTCGGTCTACGAGGGTACGTGGACACACTCTCCCCGCTCGTTGCTATGCTTCTCCTAGATAGATCTTGCGCGATCGTAGGAATTTTTTTTCTTGGATGGTTTGGGAGGAAAAGGCATGGGTTTCTGAACCCATGGTTCTCTTTCTTTACCGTGCTTCCTAGCAACAGAGTCTTTCTTATCATAACGTTGATTCTTTGATTGTGGGTTATCAAGATCAACAGCAGGTTCAATTTCTACATCATTATCATTGCTAGGTTGAGCATCATCATTAACATTATCACTAGGTTCATGTTCATTACCAGATTGTGTTTCAGCATCAGAAATAGAAATATCATTTGGATTCTCAGGTGTTTCAGCAATAGGTTGACTAGAAGCATGCAAAGTCCTATAATTTTTCTTTTTCTTCTTTTTAGAAGGACTAGGTGCTTCTATATTATTTCTCTGAGAATCCTGCTCAATTCTCTTAGGATGGCCTTCAGGATACAGAGGTTCCCGAGTCATTTTACCAGTTCTAGTAGCCACTCTAACAGCAAAATCATTATTCTTACTATTCAATTCATTGAGCAAATCATTCTGAGCTTTAAGTACTTGTTCTACTTGTGTGGTAACCATAGAAGCATGTTTACTAATGAGTTTAAGTTCACCTTTAACTCTAGACATATAATCACTCAAGTGTTCAATCATATAAGCATTGCGTTTTAATTCTCTACCAAAGTAAGCATTAAATTCTTCTTGCTTAACCATAAAATTATCAAACTCATCCAAACATTGGCTAGCAAACTTGGTAGGAGGGATTTCAGCTTTATCATATCTATAGAGAGAATTTACCTTTACTACCTGTGTCGGGTTATCAAGACCATGAGTTTCTTCAATAGGTGATGAATTAAGATCATATATTTCTTCAACAGGCGGTAAATTAAGACCATGTATTTCTTCAATAGGAGGTAAATTCTTAACATCTTCAGCTTTAATACCTTTTTCTTTAATAGATTTCTTTGCCTCTTGCGTATCTTCAGGACTGAGAAATAGAACACCCCTTTTCTTCAGAGTTGGCTTAGGAGTTGGTTCAGGAAGTGTCCAATTATTTTCATTGGTCAACATATTATTCAATAGAATTTCAGCTTCATCTGGTGTTCTTTCCCTGAAAACAGAACCAACACAACTATCCAGGTGGTCTCTGGAAGCATCGGTTAGTCCATTATAAAAGATATCAAGTATTTCATTTTTCTTGAGAGGATGATCAGGCAAAGCATTAAGTAATTGGAGAAGCCTCCCCCAAGCTTGTGGGAGACTCACTTCTTCAATTTGCACAAAATTATATATATCCCTTAAAGCAACTTGTTTCTTATGAGCAGGAAAATATTTAGCAGAGAAGTAATAAAACATATCCTGGGGACTACGCACACAACCAGGATCAAGAGAATTAAACCATATATTAGCATCACCTTTTAATGAGAACGGAAATACTTTAAGGATATAAAAGTAGCGAGTTCTTTCATCATTAGTGAACAGGGTGGCTATATCATTTAATTTAGTAAGATGTGCCACAACAGTTTTAGATTCATAGCCATAGAAAGGATCAGATTCAACCAAAGTAATTATATCAGGATCAATAGAGAATTCATAATCCTTATCAGTAACAAAGATAGGTGAAGTAGCATAAGCAGGATCATATTTCATTCTGGCATTCAGAGTTTTTTGTTTCAGCTTAGCTAATAATTTCTTAAGATCACTTCTATCATTGCAAGCAAGAAAGTCTCTAGCAGTTTCTTCATCCATAACATAGCCCTCAGGCACAACAGGTAATTCATATTTATTGGGAGAGCCTTCATCATCACTTTCATCAATATTATCAGTTTCAATAATTTCATTCTCTCTAGCCCTAGCAAGTTGTTCATCAAGAAATTCACCAAGTGGCACAATAGTATCAAGCATAGAAGTAGTTTCATCATAAGTATCATGCATAGTAGAAGTGGCATCATCAATAACATGCGACATATCAGAATTAATAGCAGAAGCAGGTTTAGGTGTCGCAAGCTTACTCAAAACAGAAGGTGAATCAAGTGCAGAGCTAGACGACAGTTCCTTACCTCCCCTCATAGTTGAGGGATAAATTTTTGTTTTCTCGTCCTTCAAGTTCTTCATAGTGACCAGCAGATATAAATCCCAAGTGACTCAAAGAATAGAGCTATGCTCCTCGGCAACGGGGCCAGAAAATAGTCTTGATAACCCACAAGTATAGGGGGTCGCAACAGTTTTCGAGGGTAGAGTATTCAACCCAAATTTATTGATTCGACACAAGGGGAGCCAAAGAATATTCTCAAGTATTAGCAGTTGAGTTGTCAATTCAACCACACCTGGATAACTTAGTATCTGCAGCAAAGTATTTAGTAGCAAAGTAGTATGGAAGTAACGGTAACAGTAGCAAAAGTAATATTTTTTTTGGTTTTGTAGTGATTGTAACGGTAGCAACGGAAAAGTAAATAAGCGAAGAACAATATGTGAAAAGCTCGTAGGCATTGGATCGGTGATGGAGAATTATGCCGGATGCGCTTCATCATGTAACAGTCATAACATAGGGTCACACAGAACTAGCTCCAATTCATCAATGTAATGTAGGCATGTATTCCGAATATAGTCATACATGCTTATGGAAAAGAACTTGCATGACATCTTTTGTCCTACCCTCCCGTGGCAGCGGGGTCCTAATGGAAACTAAGGGATATTAAGGCCTCCTTTTAATAGAGTACCAGACCAAAGCATTAACACATAGTGAATACATGAACTCCTCAAACTATGGTCATCACCGGGAGTGGTCCCGATTATTGTCACTTCGGGGTTGCCGGATCATAACACATAGTAGGTGACTATAGACTTGCAAGATAGGATCAAGAACTCACATATATTCATGAAAACATAATAGGTTCAGATCTGAAATCATGGCACTCGAGCCCTAGTGACAAGCATTAAGCATAGCAAAGTCATAGCAACATCAATCTCAGAACATAGTGGATACTAGGGATCAAACCCTAACAAAACTAACTCGATTACATGATAAATCTCATCCAACCCATCACCGTCCAGCAAGCCTACGATGGAATTACTCATGCACGACGGTGAGCATCATGAAATTGGTGATGGAGGATGGTTGATGATGACGATGGTGACGGATTCCCCTCTCCGGAGCCCCAAACGGACTCCAAACCAGCCCTCCCGAGAGAGTTTAGGGCTTGGCGGCGGCTCCGTATCGTAAAACGCGATGAATCTTTCTCTCTGTTTTTTTCTCCCCGAACATGAATATATGGAGTTGGAGTTGAGGTCGGTGGAGCTCCAGGGGGCCCACGAGGCAAGGGGCGCGCCCAGGGGGGCAGGCGCGCCCCCCACCCTCGTGGCAAGGGTGTGGGACCCCTGGCCTTGATTCTTTCGCCAGTATTTTTATTATTTCCAAAAATAATCTCCGTGGAGTTTCAGGTCATTCCGAGAAATTTTGTTTCTGCACATAAATAACACCATGCCAATTCTGCTGAAAACAGCGTCAGTCCGGGTTAGTTCCATTCAAATCATGCAAGTTAGAGTCCAAAACAAGGGCAAAAGTGTTTGGAAAAGTAGATACGACGGAGACGTATCACTAAGAGGTAGCGATAGTCGTAGAAGCAATAGTTGGTGAGACGACAACGATGCTAGCTACGATGGAGATCAAGGTGTCAATCCGGTGACGATGGAGATCATGACGGTGCTTTGGAGATGGAGATCAAAGGCACAAAATGATGATGGCCATATCATGTCACATATTTTGATCGCATGTGATGTTTATCCTTTATGCATCTTATTTTGCTTAGTACGGCGGTAGCATTATAAGATGATCCCTCACTAAATTTCAAGGTATAAGTTGTTGGGGAACATAGTAATTTCAAAAAATTTCCTATGCACACGTAGGATCATGGTGATGCATAGCAATGAGAGGGGAGAGTATGTCCACGTACCCTCGTAGACCGAAAGCGGAAGCGTTAGCACAACGCGGTTGATGTAGTCGTACATCTTCACGATCCGACTGATCCAAGTACCGAACGCACGGCACCTCTGAGTTCAGCACATGTTCAACTCGATGACGTCCCGCGAGCTCCGATCCAGCAGAGTTTCAACGGAGAGTTTCATCAGCACACGACGTGGTGACGGTGATGATGTTGCTACCGACGCAGGGCTTCGCCTAAGCACCGCTACGATATGATCGAGGTGGATTATGGTGGAGGGGGGCACCACACACGGCTGGGAGAGATCAACAGATCAACTTGTGTGTCTAGAGGTGCCCCCTGCCCCCGTATATAAAGGAGCAAGGGGGGAGGCCGGCCGGCCCATGTCGGTGCGCCAGGAGGAGGAGTCCTCCTCCTAGTAGGAGTAGGACTCCCCTCTTTCCTACTCCTACTAGGAGGGGGAAAGGAAGGGGGAGAGGGAGAAGGAAAGGGGGGCGCCGCCCCCCTCTCCTAGTCCAATTCGGACCAGAGGGGGAGGGACGCGCGGCCTGCCCTAGGCCACCCCTCTCTCTCTCCACTAAGTCCCATAAGGCCCATATATCTTAATGCTATGGTTGGGTTTTACCTTAATGAACGTTAGTAGTTGCAGACGCTTGCTAATAGTTCCAATCATAAGTGCATAGAATTCCAAGTCAGGGATGACATGCTAGCAATGGCCTCTCCCACATTAAACTTGCTATCGGTCTAGTAAAGTAGTCAATTGCTTAGGGAGAATTTCGCAACTCCTACCACCACTTTTCCACACTCGCTATATTTACTTTATTGTGTCTTTATCTAAACAGCCCCTAGTTTTTATTTACGCGCTCTTTATTTTCTTGCAAACCTATCGAACAACACCTACAAAGTACTTCTAGTTTTATACTTGTTCTAGGTAAAGCGAACGTCAAGCGTGCGTAGAGTTGTATCGGCGGTCGATAGAACTTGAGGGAATATTTGTTCTACCTTTAGCTCCTCGTTGGGTTCGACACTCTTACTTATCAAAAGAGGCTACAATTGATCCCCTATACTTGTGGGTTATCAGCCCACTATTTCTCCGGGGGGGGGGGGGGGGGGGTTCCGGTAACCCTCCGGCACTCCGGTTTTCTCCGAAACCACCCGGAACACTTCCGGTGTTCGAATATAGTCGTCCAACATATCGATCTTTACGTCTCGACCATTTCGAGACTCCTCGTCATGTCTGTGATCATATCCGGGACTCCGAACTACCTTCAGTACATCAAAACACAAAAATTCATAATACCGATCGTCACTGAACTTTAAGCGTGCGGACCCTACGGGTTCGAGAACTATGTAGACATGACCGAGACACATCTCCGGTCAATAACCAATAGCGGAACCTGGATGCTCATATTGGCTCCCACATATTCTACAAAGATCTTTATCGGTCAAACCGCATAACAACATACGTTGTTCCCTTTGTCATCGGTATGTTGCTTGCCCGAGATTCGATCATCGGTATCTTAATACCTAGTTCAATCTCGTTACCGGCAAGTCTCTTTACTCGTTCCATAATACATCATCCCACAACTAACTCATTAGTTACAATGCTTGCAAGGCTTATAGTGATGTGTATTACCGAGTGGGCCCAGAGATACCTCTCCGACAATCGGAGTGACAAATCCTAATCTCAATATACGCCAACTCAACAAGTACCTTCGGAGACACCTGTAGAGCACCTTTATAATCACCCATTTACGTTGTGACGTTTGGTAGCACACAAAGTGTTCCTCCGGTAAACGGGAGTTGCATAATCTCATAGTCATAGGAACATGTATAAGTCATGAAGAAAGCAATAGCAACATACTAAACGATCAAGTGCTAGGCTAACGGAATGGGTCAAGTCAATCACATCATTCTCCTAATGATGTGATCCCGTTAATCAAATTACAACTCATGTCTATGGTTAGGAAACATAACCATCTTTAATTAACGAGGTAGTCAAGTAGAGGCATACTAGTGACATTCTGTTTGTCTATGTATTCACACATGTATTACGTTTCCGGTTAATACAACTCTAGCATGAATAATAGACATTTATCATGAAATAAGGAAATAAATAATAACTTTATTATTGCCTCTAGGGCATATTTCCTTCAGTCTCCCACTTGCACTAGAGTCAATAATCTAGATTACACAGTAATGATTCTAACACCCATGGAGCCTTGGTGTTGATCATGTTTTGCTCGTGGAAGAGGCTTAGTCAACGGGTCTGCAATATTCAGATCCGTATGTATCTTGCAAATCTCTATGTCTCCCACCAGGGCTTGATCCCGGATGGATTTGAAGCGTCTCTTGATGTGCTTGGTTCTCTTGTGAAATCTGGATTCCTTTGCCAAGGCAATTGCACCAGTATTGTCACAAAAGATTTTCATTGGTCCCGATGCACTAGGTATGACACCTAGATCGGATATGAACTCCTTCATCCAGACTCCTTCATTTTCTGCTTCCGAAGCAGCTATGTACTCCGCTTCACATGTAGATCCCGCCACGACGCTTTGTTTAGAACTGCTCCAACTGACAGCTCCACCGTTCAATATAAACACGTATCCGGTTTGCGATTTAGAATCGTCCGGATCAGTGTCAAAGCTTGCATCAACATAACCATTTACGATGAGCTCTTTGTCACCTCCATAAATGAGAAACATATCCTTAGTCCTTTTAAGGTATTTCAGGATATTCTTGACCGCTGTCCAGTGATCCACTCCTGGATTACTTTGGTACCTCCCTGCTAAACTAATAGCAAGGCACACATCAGGTCTGGTACACAGCATTGCATACATGATAGAGCCTATGGCTGAAGCATAGGGAACATCTTTCATTTTCTCTCTATCTTCTGCAGTGGTCGGGCATTGAGTCTTACTCAACTTCACACCTTGTAACACAGGCAAGAACCCTTTCTTTACCTGATCCATTTTGAACTTCATCAAAACTTTGTCAAGGTATGTACTTTGTGAAAGTCCAATTAAGCGTCTTGATCTATCTCTATAGATCTTGATGCCCAATATGTAAGCAGCTTCACCGAGGTCCTTCATTGAAAAACTCTTATTCAAGTATCCTTTTATGCTATCCAGAAATTCTATATCATTTCCAATCAACAATATGTCATCCACATATAATATTAGAAATGCTACAGAGCTCCCACTCACTTTCTTGTAAATAGAGGCTTCTCTAAAAGTCTGTATAAAACCATATGCTTTGATCACACTATCAAAACATTTATTCCAACTCCGAGAGGCTTGCACCAGTCCATAAATGGATCGCTGGAGCTTGCACACTTTGTTAGGACCTTTTGGATCGATAAAACCTTCCGGTTGCATCATATACAACTCTTCTTCCAGAAGTCCATTCAGGAATGCAGTATTTACATCCATTTGCCAAATTTCATAATCATAAAATGCGGCAATAGCTAACATGATTCGGACAGACTTAAGCATCGCTACGGATGAGAAGGTCTCATCGTAGTCAACTCCTTGAACTTGTCGAAAATCTTTCGCAACAAGTCGAGCTTTGTAGACAGTAACATTACCGTTAGCGTCTGTCTTCTTCTTTGAAGATCCATTTATTCTCGATGGCTTGCCGATCAACAGGCAAGTCAACCAAAGTCCACACTTTGTTCTCATACATGGATCCCATCTCAGATTTCATGGCCTCTAGCCATTTTGCGGAATCTGGGCTCATCATCGCTTCCTCATAGTTCGTAGGTTCATCATGGTCTAGTAACATGACCTCCAGAACAGGGTTACCGTACCACTCTGGTGCGGATCTTACTCTGGTTGACCTACGAGGTTCGATAGTAACTTGATCTGAAGTTTCATGATCATCATCATTAGCTTACTCACTAATTGGTGTAGGTGTCACAGGAACCGGTTTCTGTGATGAACTACTCTCCAATAAGGGAGTAGGTATAGTTACCTCATCAAGTTCTACTTTCCTCCCACTCACTTCTTTCGAGAGAAACTCCTTCTCTAGAAAGGATCCATTCTTAGCAACGAATGTCTTGCCTTCGGATCTGTGATAGAAGGTGTACCCAACAGTTTCCTTTGGGTATCCTATGAAGACACATTTCTCCGATTTGGGTTCGAGCTTATCAGGTTGAAGCTTTTTCACATAAGCATCGCAGCCCCAAACTTTAAGAAACGACAACTTTGGTTTCTTGCCAAACCACAGTTCATAAGGCGTCGTCTCAACGGATTTCGATGGTGCCCTATTTAACGTGAATGCAGCCGTCTCTAAAGCATAACCCCAAAACGATAGCGGTAAATCAGTAAGAGACATCATAGATCGCACCATATCTAGTAAAGTACGATTACGACGTTCGGACACACCATTACGCCGTGGTGTTCCGGGTGGCGCGAGTTGCGAAACTATTCCGCATTGTTTCAAATGTAGACCAAACTCGTAACTCAAATATTCTCCTCCACGATCAGATCATAGAAACTTTATTTTCTTGTTACGATGATTTTCCACTTCACTCTGAAATTCTTTGAACTTTTCAAATGTTTCAGACTGATGTTTCATTAAGTAGATATACCCATATCTGCTCAAATCATCTGTGAAGGTGAGAAAATAACGATACCCGCCGCGAGCCTCAATATTCATCGGTCCACATACATCAGTATGTATGATTTCCAATAAATCTGTTTCTCGCTCCATTGTTCCGGAGAACGGCGTTTTAGTCATCTTGCCCATGAGGCATGGTTCGCAAGTACCAAGTGATTCATAATCAAGTGATTCCAAGAAGTCCATCAGTATGGAGTTTCTTCATGCGCTTTACACCAATATGACCCAAACGGCAGTGCCACAAATAAGTTGCACTATCATTATCAACTCTGCATCTTTTGGCTTTAACATTATGATTATGTGTGTCACTACTATCGAGATTTAACACAAATAGACCATTCTTCAAGGGTGCATGACCATAAAAGATATTACTCATATAAATAGAACAACCATTATTCTCAGATTTAAATGAATAACCATCTCGCATCAAACAAGATCCAGATATAATGTTCATGCTCAACGCTGGCACCAAATAACAATTATTTAGGTCTAAAACTAATCCCGAAGGTAGATGTAGAGGTAGCGTGCCAACGGTGATCACATCGACTTTGGAACCATTTCCCACGCGCATCGTCACCTCGTCCTTAGCCAGTCTTCGCTTGATCCGTAGTCCCTGTTTCGAGTTGCAAATATTAGCAACAGAACCAATATCAAATACCCAGGTGCTACTATGAGCTCTAGTAAGGTACACATCAATAACATGTATATCACATATACCTTTGTTCACCTTGCCATCCTTCTTATCCGCCAAATACTTGGGGCAGTTCCGCTTCCAGTGACCAGTCTGTTTGCAGTAGAAGCACTCAGTCTCAGGCTTAGGTCCAGACTTGGGTTTCTTCTCTTGAGCAGCAACTTGTTTGCTGTTCTTCTTGAAGTTTCCCTTCTTCTTCCCTTTGCCCTTTTCTTGAAACTGGTGGTCTTGTTGACCATCAACACTTGATGCTCCTTCTTGATTTCTACCTCCGCAGCCTTTAGCATTGCGAAGAGCTCGGGAATTGTCTTATCCATCCCTTGCATATTATAGTTCATCACGAAGCTCTTGTAGCTTGGTGGCAGTGATTGAAGAATTCTGTCAATGACACTATCATTCGGAAGATTAACTCCCAGTTGAATCAAGTGATTGTTATACCCAGACATTCTGAGTATATTCTCACTGACAGAACTATTCTCCTCCATCTTGCAGCTATAGAACTTATTGGAGACTTCATATCTCTCAATCCGGGCATTTGCTTGAAATATTAACTTCAACTCCTGGAACATCTCATATGCTCCATGACATTCAAAACGTTGTTGAAGTCCCGGTTCTAAGCCGTAAAGCATGGCACACTGAACTATCGAGTAGTCATCAGCTTTGCTCTGCCAGACGTTCATAACATCTGGTGTTGCTCCTGCAGCAGGTCTGGCACCTAGCGGTGCTTCCAGGACGTAATTCTTCTGTGCAGCAGAGGATAATCCTCAAGTTACTGACCTAGTCCGTGTAATTGCTACCATCATCTTTCAACTTTGCTTTCTCAAGGAACACATTAAAATTCATGGGAACAACAGCACGGGCCATCTATCTACAACAACATAGACAAGCAAATACTATCAGGTACTAAGTTCATGATAAATTTAAGTTCAATTAATCATATTACTTAAGAACTCCCACTTAGATAGACATCCCTCTTAATCATCTAAGTGATCACGTGATCCAAATCAACTAAACCATAACCGATCATCACGTGAAATGGAGTAGTTTTCAATGGTGAACATCACTATGTTGATCATATCTACTATATGATTCACGCTCGACCTTTCGGTCTCAGTGTTCCGAGGCCAAATCTGCATATGCTAGGCTCGTCAAGTTTAACCCGAGTATTCTGCGTGTGCAAAACTTACTTGCACCCGTTGTAGATGAACGTTGAGCTTATCACACCCGATCATCACGTGGTGTCTCGGCACGACGAACTTTGGCAATGGTGCATACTCAGGGAGAACACTTTTACCTTGAAATTTAGTGAGAGATCATCTTATAATGCTACCGTCAATCAAAGCAAAATAAGATGCATAAAAGATAAACATCACATGCAATCAATATAAGTGATATGATATGGCCATCATCATCTTGTGCTTGTGATCTCCATCTCCGAAGCACCGTCATGATCACCATCGTCACCGACGCGACACCTTGATCTCCATCGTAGTATCGTTGTCGTCTCACCAACTATTGCTTCTACGACTATCGCTACCGCTTAGTGATAAAGTAAAGCAATTACAGGGCGATTACATTGCATACAATAAATCGACAACCATATGGCTCCTGCTAGTTGCCGATAACTCGGTTACAAAACATGATCATCTCATACAATAAATATAGCATCATGTCTTGACCATATCACATCACAACATGCCGTGCAAAAACAAGTTAGATGTCCTCTACTTTGTTGTTGCAAGTTTTATGTGGCTACTACGGGCTGAGCAAGAACCGTTATTACCTACGCATCAAAACCACAACGATAGTTCATCAAGTTAGTGCTGTTTTAACCTTCTCAAGGACCGGGCGTAGCCACACTTGGTTCAACTAAAGTTGGAGAAACTGACACCCGCCAGCCACCTGTGTGCAAAACACGTCGGTAGAACCAGTCTCGCGTAAGCGTACGCGTAATGTCGGTCCGGGCCGCTTCATCCAACAATACCACCGAACCAAAGTATGACATGCTGGTAAGCAGTATGACTTGTATCGCCCACAACTCACTTGTGTTCTACTCGTGCATATAACATCTACGCATAAACCTGGCTCGGATGCCACTGTTGGGGAACGTAGTAATTTCAAAAAAAATCCTACGCACACGCAGGATCATGGTGATGCATAGCAATGAGAGGGGAGAGTATGTCCACGTACCCTCGTAGACCGAAAGCGGAAGTGTTAGCACAACGCGGTTGATGTAGTCGTACGTCTTCACGATCCGACCGATCCAAGTACCGAACGGACGGCACCTTCGAGTTCAGCACACGTTCAACTCGATGACGTCCCGTGAGCTCTGATCCAGCAGAGTTTCGCCGGAGAGTTTCGTCAGCACGACGGCGTGGTGGCGGTGATGATGTTGCTACCAACGCAGGGCTTTGCCTAAGCACCGCTACGATATGATCGAGGTGGATTATGGTGGAGGGGGGCACCACACATGGTCGGGAGAGATCAACAGATCAACTTGTGTGTCTAGAGGTGCCCCCTGCCCCCGTATATAAAGGAGCAAGGGGGAGGCCGGCCGGCCTCGGTAGGCGCGCCAGGAGGAGGAGTCCTCCTCCTAGTAGGAGTAGGACTCCCCTCTTTCCTACTCCTACTAGGAGGGGGAAAGGAAGGGGGAGAGGGAGAAGGAAAGGGGGGCGCCGCCCCCCCTCTCCTAGTCCAATTCGGACCAGAGGGGGAGGGCGCGTGACCTGCCCTAGGCCAGCCCTCTCTCTCCCCACTACGGCCCATAAGGCCCACTATTTCTCCCGGGGGGGTTCCGGTAACCCTCCGGCACTCCGGTTTTCTCCGAAACCACTCGGAACACTTCCGGTGTCCGAATATAGTCGTCGAATACATCGATCTTTACATCTCGACCATTTTGAGACTCCTCGTCATGTCCGTGATCATATCCGGGACTCCGAACTACCTTCGGTACATCAAAACACAAAAACTCATAATACCGATCGTCACCGAACTTTAAGCATGCGGACCCTACGGGTTCGAGAACTATGTAGACATGACCGAGACACGTCTCCGGTCAATAACCAATAGCGGAACCTGGATGCTCATATTGGCTCCCACATATTCTATGAAGATCTTTATCGGTCAAACCGCATAAGAACATACGTTGTTCACTTTGTCATCAGTATGTTGCTTGCCCGAGATTCGATCGTCGGTATCTTAATACCTAGTTCAATCTCGTTACCGGCAAGTCTCTTTACTCGTTCCGTAATACATCATCACGCAACTAACTCATTAGTTACAATGCTTGCAAGGCTTATAGTGATGTGTATTACTGAGTGGGCCCAGAGATACCTCTCCGACAATCGGAGTGACAAATCCTAATCTTGATATACGCCAACTCAACAAGTACCTTCGGAGACACCTGTAGAGCACCTTTATAATCACCCATTTACGTTGTGACGTTTGGTAGCACACAAAGTGTTCCTCCGGTAAACGGGAGTTGCATAATCTCATAGTCACAGGAACATGTATAAGTCATGAAGAAAGCAATAGCAACATACTAAACGATCAAGTGCTAGGCTAACGGAATGGGTCAAGTCAATCACATCATTCTCCTAATGATGTGATCCTGTTAATCAAATGACAACTCATGTCTATGGTTAGGAAACATAACCATCTTTAATTAACGAGCTAGTCAAGTAGAGGCATACTAGTGACATTCTGTTTGTCTATGTATTCACACATGTATTATGTTTCCGATTAATACAATTCTAGCATGAATACTAAACATTTATCATGAAATAAGGAAATAAATAATAACTTTATTATTGCCTCTAGGGCATATTTCCTTCATAAGTGTTCTCCCTGATTATGCACCGTTGCTACAGTTCGTCGTGCCGAGACACCACGTGATGATCGGGTGTGATAAGCTCTACGTTCACATACAACGGGTGCAAGCCAGTTTTGCACACGCAGAATACTCGGGTTAAACTTGACGAGCCTAGAATATGCAGATATGGCCTCGGAACACTGAGACCGAAAGGTCGAACGTGAATCATATAGTAGATATGATCAACATAGTGATGTTCACCATTGAAAACTACTCCATCTCAGATGATGATCGGGCATGGTTTAGTTGATATGGATCACGTGATCATTTAGATGACTAGAGGGATGTCTATCTAAGTGGGAGTTCTTAAGTAATATGATTAATTGAACTTTAATTTATCATGAACTTAGTACCTAATAGTTTTTGCATATCTATGTTGTTGTAGATCAATGGCTCGTGCTACCGTTCCTTTGAATTTTAATGCGTTCCTAGAGAAAGCTAAGTTGAAGGATGATGGTAGCAACTACACGGACTGGGTTCATAACTTGAGGATTATCCTCATTGCTGCACAGAAGAATTACGTCCTGGAAGCACCGCTAGGTGCAAGACCCGCTGCAGGAGCAACTCCGAACGTTATGAACGTCTGGCAGAGCAAAGCTGATGACTACTCGATAGTTCAGTGTGCCATGCTTTACGGCTTAGAACCGGGACTTCAACGACATTTTGAACGACCTGGAGCATATGAGATGTTCCAGGAGTTGAAGTTAATATTTCAAGCAAATGCCCGGATTGAGAGATATGAAGTCTCCAATAAGTTCTACAGCTGCAAAATGGAGGAGAATAGTTCTGTCAGTGAGCATATACTCAAAATGTCTGGGTATAACAATCACTTGATTCAACTGAGAGTTAATCTTCCTGATGATAGTGTCATTGACAGAATTCTTCAATCACTGCCACCAAGCTACAAGAGCTTCGTGATGAACTATAATATGCAAGGGATGGATAAGACAATTCCTGAGCTCTTCGCGATGCTAAAGGCTGCGGAGGTAGAAATCAAGAAGGAGCATCAAGTGTTTATGGTCAACAAGACCACCAGTTTCAAGAAAAAGGGTAAAGGGAAGAAGGGGAACTTCAAGAAGAACAGCAAGCAATTTGCTGCTCAAGTGAAGAAACCCAAGTCTAGACCTAAGCCTGAGACTGAGTGCTTCTACTGCAAAGGGACTGGTCACTTGAAGCGGAACTGCCCCAAGTATTTGGCGGAAAAGAAGGATGGAAAGGTGAACAAAGGTATATGTGAACGTCATGGAGCATATGAGATGTTCCAGGAGTTGAAGTTAATATTTCAACCAAATGCCTGAATTGAGAGATATAAAGTCTCCAATAAGTTCTATAGCTGTAAAATGGAGGAGAATAGTTCTGTCAGTGAACATATACTCAGAATGTCTGGGTCACAACCACTTGACTCAATTGGGAGTTAATCTTCCTGATGATAGTGTCATTGCCAGAGTTCTTCAATCACTGCCACCAAGCTACAAAAGCTTCGTGATGAACTATAATATGCAAGGGATGGATAAGACAATTCCCGAGCTCTTCGTGATGCTAAAGGCCGCAGAGGTAGAAATCAAGAAGGAGCATCAAGTGTTGATGGTTAACAAGACCACTAGTTTCAAGAAAAAGGGCAAAGGGAAGAAGGGGAACTTCAAGAAGAACGGCAAGCAAGTTGCTGCTCAAGTGAAGAAGCCCAAGTCTGGACCTAAGCTTGAGACTGAGTGCTTCTACTGTAAAGGGACTGGTCAAGCGGAACTGCCCCAAGTATTTGGCGGATAAGAAGGATGGCAAAGTGAAAGGTATATTTGATATAATTGTTATTGATGTGTACCTTACTAATGCTCGTAGTAGTGCCTGGGTATTTGATACTGGTTATGTTGCTCATATTTGCAACTCGAAACATGGGGCTACGGATTACACGAAGATTGGCTAAGGACGAGGTGACAATGCGCGTGGGAAATGGTTCCAAAGTCGATGTGATCGCCGTCGGCACGCTACCTCTACATCTACTGTCAGGATTAGTTTTAGAACTGAATAATTGTTATTTGGTGCCTGCGTTAAGCATGAACATTATATCTGGATCTTGTTTGATGCGAGACGGTTATTCATTTAAATCAGAGAATAATGGTTGTTCTATTTATAGAGTACATGGGTTACGTGGACGCTAGCTTCGACACAGATCTGGATGACTCGAAGTCACAAACCGGATACGTGTATATTTTGAATGGAGGAGCAGTAAGCTGGTGCAGTTGCAAGCAAAGCGTCGTGGCGGGATCTACATGTGAAGCGGAGTACATGGCAACCTCGGAGGCAGCACAGGAAGCAGTTTGGATGAAGGAGTTCATTACCGACCTACGGGTGATTCCCAATGCGTCGGGCCCGATGACTCTCCTCTGTGACAACACTGGAGCTATTGCCCTTGTGAAGGAGCCCAGGTTTCACAGGAAGACCAGGCATATCAAGCGTCGCTTCAACTCCATTCGTGAAAGTGTTCAAAATGGAGACATAGATATTTGTAAAGTACATACGGACCTGAATGTAGCAGATCCGTTGACTAAACCTCTCCCTAGAGCAAAACATGATCAACACCAGGACGCAATGGGTGTTCGATTCATCACAATGTAACTAGATTATTGACTCTAGTGCAAGTGGGAGACTGTTGGAAATATGCCCTAGAGGCAATAATAAATGGTTATTATTATATTTCTTTGTTCATGGTAATTGTCTATTATTCATGCTATAATTGTATTGTCCGGAAATCGTAATACATGTGTGAATACATAGACCACAACGTGTCCCTAGTAAGCCTCTAGTTGACTAGCTCGTTGATCAACAGATAGTCATGGTTTCCTGACTATGGACATTGGATGTCATTGATAACGGGATCACATCATTAGGAGAATGATGTGATGGACAAGACCCAATCCTAAGCATAGCATAAAAGATCGTGTAGTTTCGTTTGCTAGAGCTTTTCCAATGTCAAGTATCTTTTCCTTAGACCATGAGATCGTGCAACTCCCGGATACCGTAGGAGTGCTTTGGGTGTGCCAAACGTCACAACGTAACTGGGTGACTATAAAGGTGCACTACGGGTATCTCCGAAAGTGTCTGTTGGGTTGGCACGGATCGAGACTGGGATTTGTCACTCCGTGTGACGGAGAGGTATCTCTGGGCCCACTCGGTAATGCATCATCATAATGAGCTCAATGTGACTAAGGCGTTAGTCACGGGATCATGCATTGCGGTACGAGTAAAGAGACTTGCCGGTAACGAGATTGAACAAGGTATTGGGATACCGACGATCGAATCTCGGGCAAGTAACATACCGATTGACAAAGGGAATTGTATACGGGATTGATTGAATCCTCGACATCGTGGTTCATCCGATGAGATCATCGTGGAACATGTGGGAGCCAACATGGGTATCCAGATCCCGCTGTTGGTTATTGACCGGAGAGGCGTCTCGGTCATGTCTGCATGTCTCCCGAACCCGTAGGGTCTACACACTTAAGGTTCGGTGACGCTAGGGTTGTAGAGATATGTGTATGCGGAAACCCGAAAGTTGTTCGGAGTCCCGGATGAGATCCCGGACGTCACGAGAGGTTCCGGAATGGTCCGGAGGTGAAGAATTATATATAGGAAGTCAAGTTTCGGCCACCGGGAAAGTTTCGGGGGGTTACCGGTATTGTACCGGGACCACCAGAAGGGTCCCGGGGGTCCACCGGGTGGGGCCACCTATCCCGGAGGGCCCCATGGGCTGAAGTGGGAAGGGAACCAGCCCCTAGTGGGCTGGGCGCCCCCCCATGGGCCTCCCCCCATGCGCCTAGGGTTGGGAACCCTAGGGTGGGGGGCTTCCCACTTGCCTTGGGGGGCAAGGCACCCCCCTTGGCCACCGCCCCCCACCCTAGATGGGTTTGGGCGGCGCCCCCCCCTCCCAAGGGGGCCTATATAAAGGGGGGAGGAGGGAGTGCAGCAATATCACAGCCTTGGGCGCCTCCCTCTCCCCCTGCAACACCTCTCTCTCTCGTATAAGCTCGGCGAAGCCCTGCCGACATCCCGCTGCATCCACCACCACGCCGTCGTGCTGCTGGATCTCCATCAACCTCTCCTTCCCCCTTGCTGGATCAAGAAGGAGGAGACGTTGCTGCACCGTACGTGTGTTGAACGCGGAGGTGCCGTCCGTTCGGCACTCGGTCATCGGTGATTTGGATCACGGCGAGTACGACTCCGTCATCCACGTTCATTGGAACGCTTCCGCTCGCGATCTACAAGGGTATGTAGATGCACTCCTTTCCCCTCGTTGCTAGTATACTCCATAGATGCATCTTGGTGAGCGTAGGAAAATTTTAAAATTATGCTACGATTCCCAACAGTGGCATCATGAGCCAGGCCTATGCGTAGTTACTATGCACGAGTAGAACACAAAGAAGTTGTGGGCGTTGATGTTGCCAATTCTTCTTGCCGCTACTAGTCGTTTCTTGTTTCGGCGGTATTGTAGGATGAAGCGGCCCAGACCGACCTTACACGTACGCTTACGTGAGACAGGTTCCACCGACTGACATGCACTAGTTGCATAAGGTGGCTAGCGGGTGTCTGCCTCTCCTACTTTAGTCGGAACGGATTCGAGGAAAAGGGTCCTTATGAAGGGTAAATAGAAATTGGCAAATCACGTTGTGGTCATACGTAGGTAAGAAACGTTCTTGCTAGAAACCTACAAACCACGTAAAAAAACTTGCAACAACAATTAGAGGACGTCTAACTTGTTTTTGCAGCATGTGCTTTGTGATGTGATATGGCCAGAAGATGTGATGAATGATATATGTGATGTATGAGATTGATCATATTCTTGTAATAGGAATCATGACTTGCATGTCGATGAGTATGACAACCGGCAGGAGCCATAGGAGTTGTCTTTATTATTTTGTATGACCTGCGTGTCATTGAATAACGCCATGTAAATTACTTTACTTTGTTGCTAAACGCGTTAGCCATAGAAGTAGAAGTAATCGTTGGCGTGACGACTTCATGAAGACACAATGATGGAGATCATGATGATGGAGATCATGGTGTCATGCCGGTGACGAAGATGATCATGGTGCCCCGAAGATGGAGATCAAAGGAGCATAATGATATTGGCCATATCATGTCACTATTTGATTGCATGTGATGTTTATCATGTTTTTGCATCTTATTTGCTTAGAACGACGGTAGTAAGTAAGATGATCCCTTATGATAATTTCAAGAAAAGTGTTCCCCCTAACTGTGCACCGTTGCGAAGGTTCGTTGTTTCGAAGCACCACGTGATGATCGGGTGTGATAGATTCTAACGTTCGAATACAACGGGTGTTGACGAGCCTAGCATGTACAGACATGGCCTCGGAACACACGCAATACACTTAGGTTGACTTGACGAGCCTAGCATGTACAGACATGGCCTCGGAACACGGAGGACCGAAAGGTCGAGCATGAGTCGTATAGAAGATACGATCAACATGGAGATGTTCACCGATCTTGACTAGTCCGTCTCACGTGATGATCGGACACGGCCTAGTTAACTCGGATCATGTTTCACTTAGATGACTAGAGGGATGTCTATCTGAGTGGGAGTTCATTAAATAATTTGATTATATGAACTTAATTATCATGAACTTAGTCTAAAATCTTTACACTATGTCTTGTAGATCAAATGGCCAACGTTGTCCTCAATTTCAACGCGTTCCTAGAGAAAACCAAGCTGAAAGATGATGGCAGCAACTATACGGACTGGGTCCGGAACCTGAGGATCATCCTCATAGTAGCCAAGAAAGATTATGTCTTAGAAGCACCGCTAGGTGAAGCACCAATCCCAGAGAACCAAGACGTTATGAACGCTTGGCAATCACGTGCTGATGATTACTCCCTCGTTCAGTGCGGCATGCTTTACAGCTTAGAACCGGGTCTCCAAAAGCGTTTTGAGAAACATGGAGCATATGAGATGTTCGAGGAGCTGAAATTGGTTTTCCAAGCTCATGCCCGGGTCGAGAGATATGATGTCTCCGACAAGTTCTTCAGCTGTAAAATGGAGGAGAATAGTTCTGTTAGTGAGCACATACTCAGAATGTCTGGGTTGCACAACCGCTTGACTCAGCTGGGAGTTAATCTCCCGGATGACGCGGTCATTGACAGAATCCTTCAGTCGCTTCCACCAAGCTACAAGAGCTTTGTGATGAACTACAATATGCAGGGGATGGAAAAGACCATTCCTGAGGTATATTCAATGCTGAAATCAGCGGAGGTGGAGATCAGAAAAGAACATCAAGTGTTGATGGTGAATAAAACCACTAAGTTCAAGAAGGGCAAGGGTAAGAAGAACTTCAAGAAGGACGGCAAGGGAGTTGCCGCGCCCGGTAAGCCAGTTACTGGGAAGAAGTCAAAGAATGGACCCAAGCCTGAAACTGAGTGCTTTTATTGCAAGGGAAGTGGTCACTGGAAGCGGAACTGCCCCAAATACTTAGCGGACAAGAAGGCCGGCAACACCAAAGGTATATGTGATATACATGTAATTGATGTGTACCTTACCAGTACTCGTAGTAGCTCCTGGGTATTTGATACCGGTGCGGTTGCTCATATTTGTAACTCAAAACAGGAACTACGGAATAAACGGAGACTGGCGAAGGACGAGGTGACGATGCGCGTCGGGAATGGTTCCAAGGTCGATGTGATCGCCGTCGGCACGCTACCTCTGCATCTACCTACGGGATTAGTTTTAAACCTCAATAATTGTTATTTAGTGCCAGCTTTGAGCATGAACATTGTATCTGGATCTCGTTTAATTCGAGATGGCTACTCATTTAAATCCGAGAATAATGGTTGTTCTATTTATTTGAGAGATATGTTTTATGGTCATGCCCCGCTGGTCAATGGTTTATTCTTGATGAATCTCGAACGTGATGTTACACATATTCATAGTGTGAATACCAAAAGATGTAAAGTTGATAACGATAGTCCCACATACTTGTGGCACTGCCGCCTTGGTCACATTGGTGTCAAGCGCATGAAGAAGCTCCATGCAGATGGACTTTTGGAGTCTCTTGATTACGAATCATTTGACACGTGCGAACCATGCCTCATGGGTAAGATGACCAAGACTCCGTTCTCCGGAACAATGGAGCGAGCAACCAACTTATTGGAAATCATACATACCGATGTGTGCGGTCCAATGAGTGTTGAGGCTCGCGGAGGATATCGTTATGTTCTCACTCTCACTGATGATTTAAGTAGATATGGGTATGTCTACCTAATGAAACACAAGTCTGAAACCTTTGAAAAGTTCAAGGAATTTCAGAGTGAGGTTGAGAATCAACGTGACAGGAGAATAAAATTCTTACGATCAGATCGTGGTGGAGAATATTTAAGTCACGAATTTGGTGCACACTTAAGGAAATGTGGAATAGTTTCACAACTCACGCCGCCTGGAACACCTCAGAGAAATGGTGTGTCCGAACGTCGTAATCGCACTCTATTGGATATGGTGCGATCTATGATGTCTCTTACCGATTTACCGCTCTCATTTTGGGGCTATGCTTTAGAGACTGCCGCATTCACTTTAAATAGGGCTCCGTCGAAATCCGTTGAGACGACACCGTATGAATTATGGTTTGGGAAGAAACCTAAGCTGTCGTTTCTAAAAGTTTGGGGATGCGATGCTTATGTCAAGAAACTTCAACCTGAAAAGCTCGAACCCAAATCGGAAAAATGCGTCTTCATAGGATACCCTAAGGAAACCATTGGGTATACCTTCTACCTCAGATCCGAAGGCAAGATCTTCGTTGCCAAGAACGGGTCCTTTCTGGAGAAGGAGTTTCTCTCGAAAGAATTGAGTGGGAGGAAAGTGGAACTTGATGAGGTGATAGTCACCCCTTCCGAACCGGAAAGTAGCGCAGCACGGGAAAATGTTCCTGTGGTGCCTACACCGACTGGGGAGGAAGTTAATGATGATGATCATGAAGCTTCAGATCAAGTTACTGAACTTCGTAGGTCCACAAGGACACGTTCCGCACCAGAGTGGTACGGCAACCCTGTCCTGGAAATCATGTTGTTAGACAACGGTGAACCTTCGAACTATGAAGAAGCGATGGCGGGCCCGGATTCCGACAAATGGCTAGAAGCCATGAAATCCGAGATAGGATCCATGTATGAAAACGAAGTATGGACTTTGACTGACTTGCCCGATGATCGGCGAGCCATAGAAAACAAATGGATCTTTAAGAAGAAGACAGACGCGGATGGTAATGTGACCATCTATAAGGCTCGACTTGTCGCTAAGGGTTATCGACAAGTTCAAGGGGTTGACTACGATGAGACTTTCTCACCCGTAGCGAAGCTGAAGTCCGTCCGAATCATGTTAGCAATTGCCGCATACTATGATTATGAGATATGGCAGATGGACGTCAAAACGGCATTCCTTAATGGCTTCCTTAAGGAAGAGTTGTATATGATGCAGCCGGAAGGTTTTGTCGATCCTAAGAATGCTAACAAAGTATGCAAGCTCCAGCGCTCAATCTATGGGCTGGTGCAAGCATCTCGGAGTTGGAACATTCGCTTTGATGAGATGATCAAAGCATTTGGGTTTACACAGACTTATGGAGAAGCCTGTGTTTACAAGAAAGTGAGTGGGAGCTCTGTAGCATTTCTCATATTATATGTGGATGACATACTATTGATGGGAAATGATATAGAATTCTTGGAAAGTATAAAGGCCTATTTGAATAAGTGTTTTTCAATGAAGGACCTTGGAGAAGCTGCTTATATATTAGGCATCAAGATCTATAGAGATAGATCAAGACGCCTCATTGGTCTTTCACAGAGTACATACCTTGACAAGATATTGAAGAAGTTCAAGATGGATTAGTCCAAGAAGGGGTTCTTTCCTGTATTGCAAGGTGTGCAATTGAGCAAGGCTCAATGCCCGACCACGGCAGAAGATATAGAAAAGATGAGTGTCATCCCCTATGCCTCGGCCATAGGGTCTATTATGTATGTCATGCTGTTTACCAGACCTGATGTAAACCTTGCCGTAAGTTTGGTAGGAAGGTATCAAAGTAATCCCGGCATGGAACACTAGACAGCGGTCAAGAATATCCTGAAGTACCTGAAAAGGACTAAGGATATGTTTCTCGTTTATGGAGGTGACGAAGAGCTCGTCGTAAAGGGTTACGTGGACGCTAGCTTCGACACAGATCTGGATGACTCGAAGTCACAAACCGGATACGTGTATATTTTGAATGGAGGAGCAGTAAGCTGGTGCAGTTGCAAGCAAAGCGTCGTGGCGGGATCTACATGTGAAGCGGAGTACATGGCAGCCTCGGAGGCAGCACAGGAAGCAGTCTGGATGGAGTTCATTACCGACCTAGGGGTGATTACCAATGCGTCGGGCCCGATGACTCTCTTCTGTGACAACACTGGAGCTATTGCCCTTGCGAAGGAGCCCAGGTTTCACAGGAAGACCAGGCATATCAAGCGTCGCTTCAACTCCATTCGTGAAAGTGTTCAAAATGGAGACATAGATATTTGTAAAGTACATACGGACCTGAATGTAGCAGATCCGTTGACTAAACCTCTCCCTAGAGCAAAACATGATCAACACCAGGACGCAATGGGTGTTCGATTCATCACAATGTAACTAGATTATTGACTCTAGTGCAAGTGGGAGACTGTTGGAAATATGCCCTAGAGGCAATAATAAATGGTTATTATTATATTTCTTTGTTCATGGTAATTGTCTATTGTTCATGCTATAATTGTATTGTCCGGAAATCGTAATACATGTGTGAATACATAGACCACAACGTGTCCCTAGTAAGCCTCTAGTTGACTAGCTCGTTGATCAACAGATAGTCATGGTTTCCTGACTATGGACATTGGATGTCATTGATAACGGGATCACATCATTAGGAGAATGATGTGATGGACAAGACCCAATCCTAAGCATAGCATAAAAGATCGTGTAGTTTCGTTTGCTAGAGCTTTTCCAATGTCAAGTATCTTTTCCTTAGACCATGAGATCGTGCAACTCCCGGATACCGTAGGAGTGCTTTGGGTGTGCCAAACGTCACAACGTAACTGGGTGACTATAAAGGTGCACTACGGGTATCTCCGAAAGTGTCTGTTGGGTTGGCACGGATCCAGACTGGGATTTGTCACTCCGTATGACGGAGAGGTATCTCTGGGCCCACTAGGTAATGCATCATCATAATGAGCTCTATGTGACTAAGGCGTTAGTCACGGGATCATGCATTGCGGTACGAGTAAAGAGACTTGCCGGTAACGAGATTGAACAAGGTATTGGGATACCGACGATCGAATCTCGGGCAAGTAACATACCGATTGACAAAGGGAATTGTATACGGGATTGATTGAATCCTCGACATCGTGGTTCATCCGATGAGATCATCGTGGAACATGTGGGAGCCAACATGGGTATCCAGATCCCGCTGTTGGTTATTGACCGGAGAGGCGTCTCGGTCATGTCTGCATGTATCCCGAACCCGTAGGGTCTACACACTTAAGGTTCGGTGACGCTAGGGTTGTAGAGATATGTGTATGCGGAAACCCGAAAGTTGTTCGGAGTCCCGGATGAGATCCCGGACGTCACGAGAGGTTCCGGAATGGTCCGGAGGTGAAGAATTATATATAGGAAGTCAAGTTTCGGCCACCGGGAAAGTTTCGGGGGGTTACCGGTATTGTACCGGGACCACCGGAAGGGTCCCGGGGGTCCACCGGGTGGGGCCACCTATCCCGGAGGGCCCCATGGGCTGAAGTGGGAAGGGAACCAGACCCTAGTGGGCTGGGCGCCCCCCCATGGGCCTCCCCCCATGCGCCTAGGGTTGGGAACCCTAGGGTGGGGGGCTTCCCACTTGCCTTGGGGGGCAAGGCACCCCCCTTGGCCGCCGCCCCCCACCCTAGATGGGTTTGGCCGGCGCCCCCCTCCCAAGGGGGCCTATATAAAGGGGGGGAGGAGGGAGGGCAGCAATATCACAGCCTTGGGCGCCTCCCTCTCCCCCCGCAACACCTCTCTCTCTCGTATAAGCTCGGCGAAGCCCTGCCGACATCCCGCTGCATCCACCACCACGCCGTCGTGCTGCTGGATCTCCATCAACCTCTCCTTCCCCCTTGCTGGGTCAAGAAGGAGGAGACGTCGCTGCACCGTACGTGTGTTGAACGCGGAGGTGCCGTCCGTTCGGCACTCGGTCATCGGTGATTTGGATCACGGCGAGTACGACTCCGTCATCCACGTTCATTGGAACGCTTCCGCTCGCGATCTACAAGGGTATGTAGATGCACTCCTTTCCCCTCGTTGCTAGTATACTCCATAGATGCATCTTGGTGAGCGTAGGAAAATTTTAAAATTATGCTACGATTCCCAACAAATACATACTGATGTATGCGGTGTGATGAGTGTTGAGGCTCGCGGCGGGTATCATTATTTTCTGACCTTCACAAATGATTTGAGCAGATATGGGTATATCTGCTTGATGAAACATAAGTCTGAAACATTTGAAAAGTTCAAAGAATTTCAGAGTGAAGTGGAAAATCATCATAACAAGAAAATAAAGTTTCTACGATTTGATCGTGGCGGTGAATATTTGAGTTATGAGTTTGGTCTTCATTTGAAGCAATGCGGAATAGTTTCACAACTCACGCCACCTGGAACACCACAACGTAATGGTGTGTCCGAACATCGTAACCGCACTTTGTTAGATGTGGTGCGATCTATGATGTCTCTTACTGATTTACCACTGTCGTTTTGGGGTTATGCTTTAGAGACGGCTGCATTCACGTTAAATAGGGCACCATCTAAATCCGTTGAGACGACACCATATGAACTATGGTTTGGCAAGAAACCCAAGTTGTCGTTTCTTAAAGTTTGGGGCTGCGATGTTTATGTGAAAAAGCTTCAACCTGATAAGCTCGAACCCAAATCGGAGAAATGTGTCTTCATAGGATACCCAAAGGAGACTGTTGGGTACACCTTCTATCACAGATCCGAAGGCAAGATATTTGTTGCTAAGAATGGATTCTTTCTAGAGAAGGAGTTTCTCTCGAAAGAAGTGAGTGGGAGGAAAGTAGAACTTGATGAGGTAATTGTACCTTCTCTCGAATTGGAAAGTGGTTCATCACAAAAATCAGTTCCAGTGATTCCTACACCAATCAGTGAGGAAGCTAATGATGATGATCATGAAACTTCAGATCAAGTTACTACTGAACCTCGTAGGTCAACCAGAGTAAGGTCCGCACCAGAGTGGTATGGTAATCCTATTTTGGAGGTCATCTTACTTGACCATGACAAACCTACGAACTATGAGGAAGCGATGCTGAGCCCAGATTCCGCGAAATGGCTTGAGGCCATGAAATCTGAGATGGGATCCATGTATGAGAACAAAGTGTGGACTTTGGTTGACTTACCCGATGATCGGCAAGCCATAGAGAATAAATGGATCTTCAAGAAGAAGTCTGACGCTGGCGGTAATGTTACTGTCTACAAAGCTCGACTTGCTGCGAAAGGTTTTCGACAAGTTCAAGGAGTTGACTATGATGAGACCTTCTCATCTGTAGCGATGCTTAAGTCTGTCCGAATCATGTTAGCAATTGCCGCATTTTATGATTATGAAATTTGGCAAATGGATGTCAAAAATGCATTCCTTAATGGGTATCTTAAAGAAGAGTTGTATATGATGCAACCAGAAGGTTTTGTCGATCCTAAAGGTGCTAACAAAGTGTGCAAGCTCCAGCGATCCATTTATGGACTGGTGCAAGCCTCTCGGAGTTGGAATATACGCTTTGATAGTGTGATCAAAGCATATGGTTTATACAGACTTTTGGAGAAGTCTGTATTTACAAGAAAGTGAGTGGGAGCTCTGTGGCATTTCTGATATTATATGTGGATGACATATTGTTGATTGGAAATGATATAGAATTTCTGGATAGCATAAAAGGATACTTGAATAAGAGTTTTTCAATGAAGGACCTCGGGAAGCTGCTTACATATTGGGCATCAAGATCTATAGAGATAGATCAAGACGCTTAATTGGACTTTCACAAAGTACATACCTTGACAAAGTTTTGAACAAGTTCAAAATGGATCAGGCAAAGAAAGGGTTCTTGCCTGTGTTACAAGGTGTGAAGTTGAGTCAGACTCAATGCCCGACCACTGCAGAAGATAGAGAGAAAATGAAGGTCATTCCCTATGCCTCAACCATTGGTTCTATCATGTATGTAATGCTGTGTACCAGACCTGATGTGTGCCTTGCTATTAGTTTAGCAGGGAGGTACCAAAGTAATCCAGGAGTGGATCACTGGACAGCGGTCAAGAACATCCTGAAATACTTGAAAAGGACTAAGGATATGTTTCTCGTTTATGGAGGTGGCAAAGAGCTCGTCCGAAATGGTTACGTCGATGCAAGCTTTGACACTGATCCGGATGAGTCTAAGTCACAAGCCAGATACGTATTTATATTGAATGGTGGAGCTGCCAGTTGGTGCAGTTCCAAGCAAAGCATCGTGGCGGGATCTGCGTGTGAAGCGGAGTGCATAGCTGCTTCGGAAGCAGCAAATGAAGGAGTCTGGATGAAGGAGTTGATATCCGATCTAGGTGTAATACCTAGTGCATCGGGTCCAATAAAAATCTTTTGTGACAATACTGGATCACTAGCTTTGGCGAAGGAATCCAGATTTCACAAGAGAACCAAACACATCAAGAGACGCTTCAATTCCATCCACGATCTAGTCAAGGAGGGAGACATAGAGATTTGCAAAATACATACAGATCTGAATGTTGCAGACCCTAAGCCTCTTCCATGAGCAAAACGTGATCAACACCAAGACTCCATGGGTGTTAGAATCATTACTATGTAATCTACATTATTGACTCTAGTGCAAGTGGGAGACTGAAGGAAATATGCCCTAGAGGCAATAATAAAGTTGTTATTTGTATTTCCTTGTATCATGATAAATGTTTATTATTCATGCTAGAATTGTATTAACCGGAAACTTAGTGCATGTGTGAATACATAGACAAACAGAGTGTCCCTAGTATGCCTCTACTTGACTAGCTCGTTAATCAAAGATGGTTAAGTTTCTTAAGCATAGACATGTGTTGTCATTCGATGAACGGGATCACATCATTAGAGAATGATGTGATGGTCAAGACCCATCCGTTAGCTTAGCATTATGATCGTTTAGTTTTATTGCTATTGCTTTCTTCATGACTTATACATGTTCCTCTGACTATGAGATTATGCAACTCCCGAATACCAGAGGAACACCTTGTGTGCTATCAAACGTCACAACGTAACTGGGTGATTATAAATATGCTCTACAAGTGTCTCCGATGGTGTATGTTGAGTTGGCATAGATCAAGATTAGGATTTGTCACTCTGTGTATCGGAGAGGTATCTCTGGGCCCTCTCGGTAATGCATATCACTATGAGCCTTGCAAGCAATGTGACTAATGAGTTAGTTATGGGATGATGCATTACAGAACGAGTAAAGAGACTTGCCGGTAACAAGATTGAACTAGGTATGATGATACCGACGATCGAATCTCGGGCAAGTAACATACCGATGACAAAGGGAATAACATATGTTGTTATGCGATTTGACATATAAAGATCTTCGTAGAATATGCAGGAGCCAATATGAGCATCCAGGTTCCGCTATTGGTTATTGACCGGAGATGTATCTCGGTCATGTCTACATAGTTCTCAAACCCGTAGGGTCCGCACGCTTAACGTTCGAAGACGATTTGTATTATGAGTTATGTGATTTGGTGACCGAAGTTTGTTCAGAGTCCCGGATGAGATCACGGACATGACGAGGAGTCTCGAAATGGTCGAGACATAAAGAATGATATATTGGACAATGTTATTCAGACACCGGATGAGTTCCGAGAGGTACCAGGTAATTATCGGAGTGCCGGAAGGTTATCGGAACCCCCGGGGGAACTAATGGGCCTTGATCGACCTTAGTGGAGAGAGAGGAGGGCCGCAAGGGGCTGGCCGCCCCCCTTGGCAGTCCGAATTGGACTAGGGGAAGGGGGCGATGCCCCCTTTCCTTCCCCTCTCCTCTCCTTTCCTTCTTCCCCCTTCCACCATGTGGAATCCTACTAGGACTTGGAGTCCTAGTAGGACTCCTCTCCTTGGCGCGCCCTACGGGGGCCGACCGGCCTCCCCCTCTCCTCCTTTATATACGGAGGCATGGGGCACACTAGAACACACAAGATCAATTGTCTTAGCCATGTGCGATGCCCCCCTCCACAGTTTACCACCTCGGTCATATCGTCGTAGTGCTTAGGCGAAGCCGTGCGGCGGTAACTTCATCATCACCGTCGCCACGCCATCATGCTGACGGAACTCTCCCTCTTCCTCAACTGGATCAAGAGCTCGAGGGACGTCATTGTGCTGAACGTGTGCAGAACACGGAGGTGCCGTACGTTCGGTACTTGGATCGGTTGGATCGTGAAGACGTTCGACTACATCAACCGCGTTACTATAACGCCCGGATAATTATGCTACAGTGAACCTATGCTAATGATGCCATGTCACCTCTGATACTGTTGCTAATCACGTGTTAGTTCAAAAACATTTCAAATTCAAAAATGAATTAGTGACAAACACCCAAAGTTTTCAAAAGTTGAAAAAAATGTTCGGACAGTGCCAAATATGGCATAGGTAACTATGGTATAGAAGACACAATTTTATAAAATACTTAACTGTCTAAATTAAATAAAACAAAAGGAAAAGAAATAAAAGAAAAGAAAATACAAAAGAAGAAGACAAAAGAAAGAAATAGAGAAAAGGACCCCCCCACTGGACCAGACGGCCCAGCTCACAGCCAGGCCGGCCCACCTGGCCCATCCGGCCGACCCAGCCCGTTCCCCCGGTCGCTCTCTCCCCTTCCCTGTTCCCCCGACCAGGGTCGGAACAAGGGCGCGTCCCCGCCCGACCGCCTCGCCGGCACCGACGCCGGGAGGGGATAAGGCCGCCACGCCCCCGCCTCCTCGATCCCGCCTCCCGCTCACCCCCGCTCTCCCTCTCGGTCCCTGCGCCTCCCCTCCCCTCAGATCCACCTCACTGCTTCCCCTTCCCCACCGCGTCCGAACACCGCCATGGACCCGCCGCCGTGAAACGCACGGCCACAGCCATCACCTCGCCTCGCCAACGTGTCCGTCGTCTCCGCCATCGTCTTCCTCGTCGACCGGTGGCCGCAGCTGGAGCTTGGAGGCGCTGCTGCACGGTTCCCCTTCTTCCACATCTTCGGTCGCCGCCGCTCTTCACCAACTCCGGCGATGCCCCTCTGCTGCTACTAAACCGTTCACCGGCCTCCGTGTGTGCCGCTCGGTGAGCTCCTCCACCTCCCGCCCCTCTCCGTTAGCTTCCTCGCGCGCCGTAGCTAGTTTGCCACCGCGCCGTTTTCTGTCCGCCGCCGATGAGCTCGTGGCCGTCGCCACAGCCGTCGTCATGCTCGCCTGAGCCCGTCACCGTGTTCCTGGCGCTTCCAGGAACCCAATGCACCCGCGCACGCGCTTCCCTATGGCCCCTCTGCCCTAGCTCGTTGAGCGCCCGAGCCGCTTCGCCGCACGCGCTCGTCGCCGGCAACCGTCCGGTGACTTTTGGTCCCGGGATCGTGCCCGTTGTGCTCGTACGCACATGTAGAGGCCTCCTGGCCTTATAGAGAGCTTGCTGCCGCGCCGCATCGCCGTTCCCTCTCGCGGCCGAACTCTGGCGTCCACCTCTCTGCTCGCTGACGCCGCTCGGTGTGTCTCCGGCGTCGCCACCACCCCCACTTGATGCGGCCCGGTTCCAGCTTTCGAACGCGACCAGAAACACGGCGAACGGACCACCACAGCGGATTTCCGGCCACCTCCCGAGCCGCGCCGCCGCGTTTTGCCTCGCCGGCGTCGTTCCGACGCTGTCCGCTGACGTGGCTAGGAAGGCCCCACCCCTGAGTCGCTGGCCAGTGGGCCCTGGTGGCCCAGTTGACTTGGTTGGCCCAGTCAACATGCTGATTGGGCAGCCCAGTGGCACTGACATGCGGGGCCCATGCCATAAACGCATAAAAATAAATAGATAAATTGCTAATTAATTAAATTAGTTAATTAAAACCCTAATCTCTCACTGACTACTGGGCCCCACCCGCTAATTAACCCATTTAGTTAGTCTAAACCCCCTGTTAGTGCCCCTGACAATGACATGTGGGGTCCCACTGGACCCACCCGTCTGGTTTGACTGGTCAACCGACCATTTGACTTGCTGACATCACTCTGATGTCATGCTTGCGTCATTGTTCACTGTTGGATAATGTTGGATTTAAATAAGTAAATAAATTCTGAAAATCAGTTAAACTTTAAAAATTAATATAAAATAAACCGTAGCTCAGATGAAAATGTTTTCTACATGAAAGTTGCTCAGAACGATGAGACGAATCCGGATATGCAGCCCGTTCGTCCGCCACACATCCCTAGCATAGCAAACTCGCAACTTTCCCCCTACGGTTCATCTGTCCGAAAACGCGAAACACCAGGAATACTTTCCCGGATGTTTCCCCCTTCGTCATTATCACCTTCCACCGCGTTAGGGAACACCTAACACCGCTCATTGTCATATCATGCATCGTCATGCTTATGTTTGCATTATATTTATTGTTTCTTCCCCCTCTTCTCTCCGGTAGACTACGAGACCAACGCCGCTGCTACCCCGTTCGACTACGGTGTTGACGACCCCTCCTTCTTGGCTGAGCTTCCAGGCAAGCCCCCCCTTGATCACCAGATATCGCCTATTCTTCTCTGTACTACTTGCATTAGAGTAGTGTAGCATGTTACTGCTTTCCATTAATCCTATTCTGCTGCATAGCCTGTCCTTGCTACTACTGTTGTTACCTTTACCTGCAATCCTACATGCTTAGTATAGGATGCTAGTATTCCATCTGTGGCCCTACATTCTTGTCCGTCTGCCTTGCTATACTATCGGGCCATGATCACTCGGGAGGAGATCACGGGTATATACTTATATACTTTACATGATACCTGTGGTGACTAAAGCCGGGTTAGCTCGTAGAGTACCCGCGAGTGGATCTTTGTGGCGGAGCAACAGGGCAGGCTGAGACCACCTAGGCGAGAGGTGGGCCTGGCCCTGGTCGGCGTTCGCGGTTACTTTAAAATAACACGTTTAACGAGTTCTTGGTATTTGATCTGAGTCTGGCCACTGGCCAATACGCACTAACCAACTACGCGGGAACAGTTATGGGCACTCGGCGTCGTGGTATCAGCCGAAGCCTTCGTGACGTCAGCGACTGAGGGGCGCGCGCCGGATGGGCCCGTAAGGCTGCTCTTGTATTAAGGGGGCTAGGTCTACTTCCGGCCGCCCACGCAACGTGCAGGTGTGCAATGGGCGATGGGCCCAGACCCCTGCGCACATAGGATTTAGACCGGCGTGCTGACCTGTCTGTTGTGCCTAGGTGGGGCTGCGACGTGTTGACCTTCCGAGGCCGGGCATGACCCAGGAAAGTGTGTCCGGCCAAATGGGATCGAGCGTGTTGGGTAATGTGGTGCACCCCTGCAGGGAAGTTTATCTATTCGAATAGCCGTGATCTTCGGTAACAGGACGACCCGGAGTTGTACCTTGACCTTATGACAACTAGAACCGGATACTTAATAAAACACACCCTTCCAAGTGCCAGATATAACCTGGTGATCGCTCTCACACAGGGCGACGAGGGGAGGATCTCCAGGTAGGTTTATGCTATGCGATGCTACTTGGTGAACTTACCATCTACTCTCTTCTACATGCTGCAAGATGGAGGCTGCCAGAAGCGTAGTCTTCGACAGGACTAGCTATCCCCCTCTTATTCTGGCATTCTGCAGTTCATTCCACCGATATTTCCCCTTTACACAGATACCCATGCATATGTAGTGTAGATCCTTGCTTGCGAGTACTTTGGATGAGTACTCACGGTTGCTTTTCTCCCTCTTTTCCCCTTTCCATTCTACCAGGTTGTCGCAACCAGATGCTGGAGCCCAGGAGCCAGACGCCACCGTCGACGACGACTCCTACTACACTGGAGGTGCCTACTACTACGTGCAGGACGCCGTCGACGACCAGGAGTAGTTTAGGAGGATCCCAGGCAGGAGGCCTGCGCCTCTTTCGATCTGTATCCCAGTTTGTGCTAGCCTTCTTAAGGAAAACTTGTTTAACTTATGTCTGTACTCAGATATTGTTGCTTCCGCTGACTCGTCTATGATCGAGCACTTGTATTCGAGCCCTCGAGGCCCCTGGCTTGTATTATGATGCTTGTATGACTTATTTTATTTTAGAGTTGTGTTGTGATATCTTCCCGTGAGTCCCTGATCTTGATCGTACACGTTTGCATGTATGATTAGTGTACGATTGAATCGGGGGCGTCACAAGTTGGTATCAGAGCCGACTGCCTGTAGGAATCCCCCTTCCACACTCCTGGGCCGAAGTCGAGTCTAGACATTGCAAAACTTTTTACTAACATGGCCGTGTGTCTTACGGGCCCACATCGCCATTGGGTCGTACTAGGATCTTTTACTCCTCGATCTATACTCTGGGACTCTGAACTCT
The DNA here is from genome assembly GCF_018294505.1 of Triticum aestivum. Classification (NCBI taxonomy): domain Eukaryota; kingdom Viridiplantae; phylum Streptophyta; class Magnoliopsida; order Poales; family Poaceae; genus Triticum; species Triticum aestivum. The sequence goes on along the minus strand of NC_057814.1, from coordinate 225,954,059 downwards.
CTTCTACTCGGGTTAAACGAATTTACTAACTCTAACATTAGGATCCCGTGACCACATTCACCCCAAAGTTGGATAAGCCATAGTTATTCCTTAGAATAGTATTTTGAAAAATTCCCACACTGTCATTTGACTCCTTTGAAACATCTTTGCTTTCAGATGGAACCCACGAGGCAGGTCGTTCGCCACACGACGGCCATTGGTGCCTCGGGATCACCTGCTGTGCTAGCTGAGATGATGACCTATCTGGGTTATCGCTAGCACCCTGAGTACACCGTCTACAAGGAGTACCAGGACTTTAACCAGGAGCAGTATCGTGCCATCGTCCACCTCTACTCTCGGGAGTATGACTCCACTACTGTGCTACACACTGCTCATGGTGTTGGAGTGACCATCGATATGGCAGTCCACGATGCTGCTTATGCTGCTCTGACACGTCTTCGTGGAGAGTATCAGGCATTGGACACTTCCCCTTTCAGGCACATTGCTATCGCATCCGACGTTGGTGCCGAGGGATACTACACTGCTGCCTACTCCACCGTCACCCAAGAGCCCTTTCACCATCAGAAGCTGGTTCTGCATGCTGATGGGCTGGATCGAGCTAACCGAGCTCTTCTCCACGAGTTGTACACCACCCGTCAGCACCTTTACAGTGCTCTGACGCTGTTGCACACCTTTGTCCGATCTAGAGAGCTACCGCGTTCTGCGATCTACCCAGCTAGGACCGTGATGCCCCACGGTGTCGGTTGGCCAGATGTGGGAGGCTACTCTCCCGCACTTGGTCCTCTTCTGCCACCTGAGCGTCAGGTTCTGCACCAGAGTATCCGCGGACCCCAGGCTACTGACGTGGAGGACTTCCCGTCACGTCACTACCAGCTGTCGGGCTACACCTACCTCCACAGTTCCTCCTGGGACTAATGCAGTCTTGCTTATTAGTATTAGGTGCCTTCGTTGCAAGCCTGCGTGCCGCCTATGATGTCTTTAGTCTATGTACTGAACTCTGTGTACCGAACTCTATGCATGATCCCTTTTGTAAGATATGTCGACTACTATGTAGTATCTATCATGCTCCTTTTATTATGCATGTTTCATCATGAATGATTCTTGTCTTTGCAAATTTTCTCAATGCTGAACTACCCCTATTATATATTAGCAGGATGGTTAGACCAGGTGGTCGTGGTGGCAACGCCCCACCACCGCCTGAGTACATGGCTGGTATGATCCAACAGCTTGAGATGAATCGCCAGTTCATGGAGAATATGATGGCTCAGTTCCCTTGCCCCAATATGAACCAGCAACTAGCCCAAGTGACTCTGCAGGATTTCATGCGCCTCAACCCAACCATCTACCGCGGCTCAACTCAGCCTCTGGATGCTGATGACTGGCTCCGTGACATCACCTATGAGATGGAATCTGCTGATGTAGCCCCTGCCCGCTATGTCACCTTTGCTTCCTTCTTTCTGAAGGGACCCACTGCTCAATGGTGGGACAGCCACAGGCGTACTCTGCCAGCTGGAACAATCATCACCTGGCCAGACTTCCAAGATGCTTTCCGTGCCCGCTTCATTCCTCAGGGAGTCATGGACCGAAAGAAGCGTGAGTTCCGCAACCTCACCCAGGGCAACAAAACTGTGGAAGCTTATCAGCGGGAGTTTCTGGACTTGTCCCGCTATGCTGAAGAGGACATTGCAACTGATGCTCGCAAACAAGAGAAGTTCCATGATCGACTACAAGCTGACATCAAGCTCGCACTGCTAGTGCATGACTTTGCCGATTTCGCCACCCTGGTGAACAAGGCCATCAATGTCGAAACTGGTCTGCAGGAACACCAGAGCTCTCACAGGCGCAACCGTGACACGGGCTCATCTTCGGGCCCGCCCTCGCAGAAGCGTAAGATATGGATCCCGAACAGCATGTACCGTCCAAATGCACCTGCCCCAAGGCAGACCTATGCTGCACCTCGTCTGCCTCCTCCACCATCTAGGCAGCCAAGGCTTCCAGCTCCACCACCCCAAGCTCCTATTCACACTCCCAATAATGGTCTATGCTACAAGTGTGGTCAACCAGGTCATCGTGCCAGGGACTGCAATCAGAACCAGAATCAACTGGCCCTTCCCACAGCTGGCCGTGGAAGCAACCAGCCCCGCAACAACAATGCCAAGTGTTATGGTCGTGTTCATGCCAACCACGTTGATCTGAACGAAGCTCAAGACCAGCCTGCTACTGTGATGGGTACACTCCTCGTAAATTCAGTACCAACATCCGTTTTATTTGATGCAGGTGCATCGCATTCATTCATGTCAGAAGATTTTGCATGCTTGCACGACATTAAATGTGGGGACATGAACGCTTCGCTATTAGTGCACACCCCTGCGGGCCAATGTCGGACCTCCATGATTTGCAACGACGTCCCCGTTGAAATTGAAGGGCTGGAGTTCCTTGTCTCTCCCATCGTATTAAAGTCCTGTAGCATTGATCTCATTCTGGGAATGGATTGGTCGCAAGCGCATACTGCTTCTATAGTTTGCGACTACACCCTTCCGATGAAATAATAAGCTACAATGCTCGTCTGGTTCAGAATGTCGAGGCAAGGCTTTATGCGTTGAATGCATTGAACGCTGCACCACTCGAGGGCATTGAAAACATTCTTGTCGTTCACGAATTCCAAGACGTCTTTCCTGAAGAACTTCCAGGGATTCCCCCTGCTAGAGCTATCGAATTCATCATCGACTTGAAACCAGGCACCACTCCTATAGCCAAGCGACCCTACAAGATGCCGCCGCATGAACTCATTGAGCTTAAGGAGGAAATCGACAAATCTCTTCGCAGCGGTTTCATTCGCCCAAGTTGCTCTCCTTGGGGAGCACCTTCTCTCTTTGTCAAGAAGAAGGATGGGACAAACCGAATAGTCCAATACTACCGTCCTATAAACCAAGCTACCATTCAGAATAAATATCCTCTTCCTCGGATCAATGATCTGTATGATGAACTGGCTAGTTCGTCAGTGTTCTCTAAACTCGACTTGAGGTTGGGTTACCACCAGATCCGTGTTCGTGAAGAGGATATCCCAAAGACCGCCTTCGTGACTCGATATGGTTCATACGAGTACACTGTCATGTCATTCGGCTTAACCAATGCTCCAGCCACCTTCTCTCGTCTGATGAACTATATATTCATGGATTACCTTGACAAGTTCGTCGTGGTTTATCTGGATGATATCCTGGTATTTTCCAAGAACGAAGAAGAACATGCTGAACATCTTCGTCTTGTGCTGGAAAAGCTACGAGAGCATCAGCTATATGCCAAGTTCTCCAAATGTGAATCCTGGCTACCCGAAGTAACCTATCTTGGGCATGTCATCTCTAAGGATGGTATTTCCGTCAACCCTGAATGAGTCCAGGCTATTATTGATTGGACTCCTCCGAAGAACGTTAAGCAAGTCAGAAGTTTTCTCGGTCTCGCCAGCTATTGTCGTCGATTCGTCGAGAACTTCTCCAAGATCGCCAAGCCTCTGACTAACCTGTTGCATAAGGGCGTCAAGTTCCAATGGATAGACAAATGTCAGGAAAGTTTCCAGGCACTCAAAGACAAGTTGACTTCTGCCCCAGTGCTAGCTCCACCTGGTACTAAGAAGGACTTCGTCATTTACTGCGACGCTTCCCGTCAAGGATTAGGCTGTGTCCTAATGCAAGACTGCAAAGTGATTGCTTATGCCTCTCGGCAATTGCGCCCTCACAAAGAGAACTACCCAGTTCACAACCTCGAGCTCGCTGCAGTCATTCATGTGCTAAAATAGTGGCGACATTACCTTCTCGGTAATCGTTGCGAGATCTTCACCGACCACCAAAGTCTGAAGTATCTATTTACTCAGCCAGACCTGAACCTCCGTCAGCAGAGATGGATGGAGATTGTTGCAGACTTTGACTTGGGTATTTCCTATACACCAGGCAAGGCTAATGTAATGGCTGATGCCTTGAGCCACAAGTCTTACGGCAACCACCTCCAGGTTCACAAAGTTCAGCCCTCGCTTGTTGAAGAATTCAGAAAGCTGAACCTCCATATTGTTCCTCCTGGTGCACTCACTCCCCCTCCTCCTGAGTGCCGTAAGATGAACCTCCATGTTGTTACCCAGGGTTCTCTCAATACCCTGGTTGCTAAACCAGATCTCGTGGACAGCATCAAAACGCTGCAGAAGTATGACTCTCAAGCCCACAAGATTAAGCGCTACCTCGCAGAAGGAAAGCCCTCATTCTTCACTATTGCTGATGATGGCACCTTGTACTTCAAGGGCCGCCTAGTGGTGCCATGTTCAGAGAAAAACCTGGATATGACACAGGAGGTTATGAAAGAAGCTCATGATACGCCTTTGTCTATTCATCCCGGTAGTACAAATATGTACCAAGACATTCGTCAGAGATTCTGGTGGTCTAATATGAAGCAAGACATTGCTCGTTATGTTGCCGAGTGTGACGTTTGCCATCGTATCAAAGTAGAACATCAAAGGCCTGCTGGAACTCTGCAACCTATCTCTACTCCTGAATGGAAATGGGACCATGTCGAGATGGACTTCTTCACTGGATTTCCCAAATCGCAGGAAGGTAATGATGCTATTCTTGTCGTCATTGACCGGCTTTTTAAGGTTGCACATTTTCTGGCAGTCAAAGCAACGATCACTGCTAGTCAGCTTGAAACTCTCTACATGTCCAGAATTGTTTCACTTCACGGTATTCCGCTGGTTATCAGTTTGGACCGTGGCAGCTTCTTCACTTCAAGATTCTGGGCAAGTTTCCAAGAAGCTATGGGAACTCATCTGTCATTCAGTACTGCATTTCATCCTCAGTCGCAAGGGCAAGTTGAACGTGTCAACTTCCACCGCGTTAGGGAACACCTAACACCGCTCATTGTCATATCATGCATCGTCATGCTTATGTTTGCATTATATTTATTGTTTCTTCCCCCTCTTCTCTCCGGTAGACTACGAGACCAACGCCGCTGCTACCCCGTTTGACTACGGTGTTGATGACCCCTCCTTCTCGGCTGAGCTTCCAGGCAAGCCCCCCCTTGATCACCAGATATCGCCTATTCTTCTCTATACTACTTGCATTAGAGTAGTGTAGCATGTTACTGCTTTCCGTTAATCCTATTCTGCTGCATAGCCTGTCCTTGCTACTACTGTTGTTACCTTTACCGGCAATCCTACATGCTTAGTATAGGATGCTAGTATTCCATCTGTGGCCCTACATTCTTGTCCGTCTGCCTTGCTATACTATCGGGCCATGATCACTCGGGAGGAGATCACGGGTATATACTTATATACTTTACATGATACCTGTGGTGACTAAAGCCGGGTTAGCTCGTAGAGTACCCGCGAGTGGATCTTTGTGGCGGAGCAACAGGGCAGGCTGAGACCACCTAGGCGAGAGGTGGGCCTGGCCCTGGTCGGCGTTCGCGGTTACTTTAAAATAACACGTTTAACGAGTTCTTGGTATTTGATCTGAGTCTGGACACTGGCCAATACGCACTAACCAACTACGCGGGAACAGTTATGGGCACTCGGCATCGTGGTATCAGCCGAAGCCTTCGTGACGTCAGCGACTGAGGGGCGCGCACCGGATGGGCCCGTAAGGCTGCTCTTGTATTAAGGGGGCTAGGTCTACTTCCGGCCGCCCACGCAACATGCAGGTGTGCAATGGGCGATGGGCCCAGACCCCTGCGCACATAGGATTTAGACCGGCGTGCTGACCTGTCTGTTGTGCCTAGGTGGGGCTGCGACGTGTTGACCTTCCGAGGCCGGGCATGACCCAGGAAAGTGTGTCTGGCCAAATGGGATCGAGCGTGTTGGGTAATGTGGTGCACCCCTGCAGGGAAGTTTATCTATTCGAATAGCCGTGATCTTCGGTAACAGGACGACCCGGAGTTGTACCTTGACCTTATGACAACTAGAACCGGATACTTAATAAAAAACACCCTTCCAAGTGCTAGATATAACCCGGTGATCGCTCTCACACAGGGCGACGAGGGGAGGATCGCCGAGTAGGTTTATGCTATGCGATGCTACTTGGTGAACTTACCATCTACTCTCTTCTACATGCTGCAAGATGGAGGCTGCCAGAAGCGTAGTCTTCGACAGGACAAGCTATCCCCCTCTTATTCTGGCATTCTGTAGTTCAGTCCACTGATATTGCCCCTTTACACAGATACCCATGCATATGTAGTGTAGGTCCTTGCTTGCGAGTACTTTGGACGAGTACTCACGGTTGCTTTTCTCCCTCTTTTTCCCCATTCCATGTTGGGGAACGTAGTAATTTCGAAAAAATTCCTACGCACACGCAGGATCATGGTGATGCATAGCAACGAGAGGGGAGAGTGTTGTCTACGTACCCTCGTAGACCGTAAGCGGAAGCGTTAATCAACGCAGTTGATGTAGTCGTACACCTTCACGATCCGTCCCGATCAAGTACCGAATGTACGGCACCTCGGCGTTCTGCACATGTTCAGCTCGATGACGTTCTCGCCTTCTCGATCCAGCAAGAGGGGCGAAGTAGTAGATGAGTTCCGGCAGCACGACGGCGTGGTGACGGTGTTGGTGAAGAACAATCTCCGCAGGGCTTCGCCTAAGCACTACGAAAACTATGACGGAGGATAAACTAGAGGGGACGGGGTTGCCGGCACACGGCTTGGTGTTTCTTGATGTGTCTTTGGTGCTAGCCCTGCCCCTCTATTTATATGTTGAGCCCTGGGGTCGAAACTTGGAGTAAAAGCCTCCTCAAAGTCGGTTTTGCCCGAAAGGCAAGAGTCCTACACGGACTCCAGGGCTAGACGCCAATGTTCCCGGCGTCTACCCCCTAGACGCCAGGTTTCCTGGCGTCTAGCCTCTGGTCTCCACAAAACTTCCTTTTGCACTTTCCAAAAGCCTCGTGGGCTTTCCCCTTTGGCCCAAATAAAGTGTTCTCGTACCCAAACATTTCGGGAAACATCCGGAACCCCTTCTGGAGACCAAACACTATTAACCCATATATCAATCTTTATCTCCGGTCCATTCCGGAGTTCCTCGTCATGTCCGTGATCTTATCCGGAACTCCGAACAACATTCGGTCACCAACATACATAACTCATATAATACTATATCGTCAACGAACGTTTAAGCATGTGGACCCTACTGGTTCGAGAACTATGTAGACATGACCGAGACACTTCTCTGGTCAATAACCAATAGCGGAACCTGGATGCCCATATTGGCTCCTACATATTCTACGAAGATCTTTATCGGTCGAACCACATAACAACATACATTGTCCCTTTGTCATCGGTATGTTACTTGCCCGAGATTTGATCGTCGGTATCTCAATACCTAGTTCAATCTCGTTACCGGCAAGTCTCTTTACTCGTTCCGTAATACATCATCCCGCAACTAACTCATTAGTTACAATGCTTGCAAGGCTTATAGTGATGTGCCTTACCGAGAGGGCCCAGAGATACCTCTCCGACAATCGGAGTGACAAATCCTAATCTCGAAATACGCCAACCCAACAAGTACCTTCGGAGACACCTGTAGAGCACCTTTATAATCACCCAGTTACGTTGTGACGTTTGGTAGCACACAAAGTGTTCCTCCGGTAAACGGGAGTTGCATAATCTCATAGTCATAGGAACATGTATAAGTCATGAAGAAAGCAATAGCAACATACTAAACGATCAAGTGCTAAGCTAACGGAATGGGTCAAGTCAATCAGATCATTCTCCTAATGATGTGATCCCGTTAATCAAATGACAACTCATGTCTATGGCTAGGAAACTTAACCATCTTTGATTCAATGAGCTAGTCAAGTAGAGGCATACTAGTGACACTTAGTTTGTCTATATATTCACACATGTACTAAGTTTCCGGTTAATACAATTCTAGCATGAATAATAAACATTTATCATGATATAAGGAAATATAAATAACAACTTCATTATTGCCTCTAGGGCATATTTCCTTCAGTCTCCCACTTGCACTAGAGTCAATAATCTAATTCACATCGCCATGTGATTTAACATCAATGGTTCACATCTTTATGTTGTTAATACCCATAGTTCACATCGACATGTGACCAACACCCAAAGGGTTTACTAGAGTCAGTAATCTAGTTCACATCACTATGTGATTAACACCCAAAGAGTACTAAGGTGTGATCATGTTTTGCTTGTGAGATAATTTTAGTCAATGGGTCTGTCACATTCAGATCCGTAAGTATTTTGCAAATTTCTATGTTTACAATGCTCTGCACGGAGCTACTCTAGCTAATAGCTCCCACTTTCAATATGTATCTAGATCGAGACTTAGAGTCATCCAGATCGGTGTCAAAGCTTGCATCGACGTAACCGTTTACGACGAACCTTTTGTCACCTCCACAATCAAGAAACATATCCTTATTCCACTAAGGATAATTTTGACCGCTGTTCAGCGATCTACTCCTAGATCACTATTGTACTCCTTTGCCAAACTTAGTGTAGGGTATACAATAGATCTGGTAAACAGCATGGCATACTTTATAGAACCTATGGCTGAGGCATAGGGAATGTCTTTCATTCTCTTTCTATCTTCTGCCGTGGTCGGGCTTTGAGTCTTACTCAATTTCACACCTTGTAACACAGGAAAGAACTCTTTCTTTGACTGTTCCATTTTGAACTACTTCAAAATCTTGTCAAGGTATGTACTCATTGAAAAAACTTATCAAGCGTCTTGATCTATCTCTATAGATCTTGATGCTCAATATGTAAGCAGCTTCACCGAGGTCTTTCTTTGAAAAACTCGTTTCAAACACTCCTTTATGCTTTGCAGAATAATTCTACATTATTTCCGATCAACAATATGTCATTCACATATACTTATCAGAAATGCTCTAGTGCTCCCACTCACTTTCTTGTAAATACAGGCTTCACCGCAAGTCTGTATAAAACTATATGCTTTATACTTATCAAAGCGTATATTCCAACTCCGAGATGCTTGCACCAGTCCATAGATGGATCGCTGGAGCTTGCATATTTTGTTAGCACCTTTAGGATTGACAAAACCTTCTGGTTGCATCATATACAACTCTTCTTTAATAAATCCATTAAGGAATGCAGTTTTGTTTATCCATTTGCCAGATTTCATAAAATGCGGCAATTTCTAACATGATTCGGACAGACTTAAGCATAGATATGAGTGAGAAACTCTCATCGTAGTCAACACCTTGAACTTGTCGAAAACCTTTTGCGACAATTCTAGCTTTGTAGATAGTAACACTGCTATCAGCGTCCGTCTTCCTCTTGAAGATCCATTTAATCTCAATGGCTCGCCGATCATTGGGCAAGTCAATCAAAGTCCATACTTTGTTCTCAAACATGGATCTCATCTCAGATTTCATGGCCTCACGCCATTTTGCGGAATCTGGGCTCATCATCGCTTCCTCATAGTTCATAGGTTCGTCATGGTCAAGTAACATGATCTCCAGAACAGGATTACCATACCACTCTGGTGCGGATCTTACTCTAGTTGACCTACGAGGTTCGGTAGTAACTTGATCTGAAGTTTCATGATCATCATCATTAGCTTCCTCACTAATTGGTGTAGGTGTCACAAGAACCGGTTTCTGTGATGAACTACTTGAAGGAAATATGCCCTAGAGGCAATAATAAAGTTATTATTTATTTCCTTATATCATGATAAATGTTTATTATTCATGCTAGAATTGTATTAACCGGAAACATAATACATGTGTGAATACATAGACAAACAGAGTGTCACTAGTATGCCTCTACTTGACTAGCTCGTTAATCAAAGATGGTTATGTTTCCTAGCCATAGACATGAGTTGTCATTTGATTAACGGGATCACCTCATTAGGAGAATGACGTGATTGACTTGACCCATTCCGTTAGCTTAGCACCCGATCGTTTAGTATGTTGCTATTGCTTTCTTCATGACTTATACATGTTCCTATGACTATGAGATTATGCAACTCCCGTTTACCGGAGGAACACTTTGTGTGCTACCAAACGTCACAACGTAAATGGGTGATTATAAAGGTGCTCTACAGGTGTCTCCAAAGGTACTTGTTGGGTTGGCGTATTTCGAGATTAGGATTTGTCACTCCAATTGTCGGAGAGGTATCTCTGGGCCCACTCGGTAATGCACATCACTATAAGCCTTGCAAGCATTGTGACTAATGAGTTAGTTGCGGGATGATGTATTACGGAACGAGTAAGAGACTTGCCGGTAACGAGATTGAACTAGGTATCGAGATACCGACGATCGAATCTCGGGCAAGTAACATACCGATGACAAAGGGAACAACGTATGTTGTTATGCGGTCTGACCGATAAAGATCTTCGTAGAATATGTGGGAGCCAATATGGGCATCCAGGTCCCGCTATTGGTTATTGACCGGAGAGGTGTCTCGGTCATGTCTACATAGTTCTCGAACCCGTAGGGTCCGCACGCTTAACGTTACGATGACAGTTTTATTGAGTTTTGATGTACCGAAGGAGTTCGGAGTCCCGGATGAGATCGGGGATATGACGAGGAGTCTCGAAATGGTTGAGTCGTAAAAATCGATGTATTGGACGACTATATTCGGACTTCGGAAAGGTTCCGAGTGATTCGGGTATTTTTCGGAGTACCGGAGAGTTACGGGAAAGGAGAGAAAGGCCTCAAAAGGTGGCCGCACCCCTCCCCATGGTCTGGTCCGAATTGGACTAGGGAAGGGGGGCGCACCCTTCCTTCTTTCTCCTACTCCCACAAGGAAAGGAGGAGTCCTACTCCCGGTGGGAGTAGGACTCCCCCCTATGGCGCGCCTCTCCCCTTGGCCGGCTGCCTCCCCCTTGCTCCTTTATATACGGGGGCAGGGGGGCACCCCAGAGACACAACAATTGATCCTTGAGATCTCTTAACCGTGTGCGGTGCCCCTCTCCACCATATTACACCTCGATAATACCGTTGCGGAGCTTAGGCGAAGCCCTGCGTCGGTGGAACATCATCATCGTCACCACGCCGTCGTGCTGACGAAACTCTCCCTCAACACTCGGCTGGATCGGAGTTCGAGGGACGTCATCGAGCTGAACGTGTGTAGAACTCGGAGGTGCCGTACGTTCGGTACTTGATCGGTCGGATCGTGAAGACGTACGACTACATCAACCGCGTTGTGATAACGCTTCCGCTGTCGGTCTACGAGGGTACGTGGACAACACTCTCCCCTCTCGTTGCTATGCATCACCATGATCTTGCGTGTGCGTAGGAATTTTTTTGAAATTACTACGTTCCCCAACAGTGGCATCCGAGCCTGGTTTTATGCGTTGATGCTATGCACGAGTAGAACACAAGTGAGTTGTGGGCGATATAAGTCATACTGCTTACCAGCATGTCATACTTTGGTTCAGCGGTATTGTGAGATGAAGCGGCCCGGACCGACATTACGCGTACGCTTACGCGAGACTGGTTTCACCGTTCGGAGCACTCGTTGCTTAAAGGTGACTGGCGGGTGTCTGTCTCTCTCACTTTAGTTGAACCGAGTGTGGCTACGCCCGGTCCTTGCGAAGGTTAAAACAGCACCAACTTGACAAACTATCATTGTGGTTTTGATGCGTAGGTAAGAACGGTTCTTGCTAAGCCCGTAGCAGCCACGTAAAACATGCAACAACAAAGTAGAGGACGTCTAACTTGTTTTTGCAGGGCATGTTGTGATGTGATATGGTCAAGACATGATGTGATATAATTTGTTGTATGAGATGATCATGTTTTGTAACCGAGTTATCGGCAACTGGCAGGAGCCATATGGTTGTCGCTTTATTGTATGAGATGCAATCGCCATGTAATAGTTTTACTTTATCACTAAGCGGTAGCGATAGTCGTAAAAGCAATAAGTTGGCGAGACGACAACGATACTACGATGGAGATCAAGGTGTCGCGTCGGTGACGATGGTGATCATGACGGTGCTTCGGAGATGGAGATCACGAGCACGGTGCTTCGGAGATGGAGATCACAAGCACAAGATGATGATGGCCATATCATATCGCTTATATTGATTGCATGTGATGTTAATCCTTTATGCATCTTATCTTGCTTTGATTGACGGTAGCATTATAAGATGATCTCTCACTAAAATTTCAAGACAAAAGTGTTCTCCCTGAGTATGCACCGTTGCAAAAGTTCTTCGTGCTGAGACACCACGTGATGATCGGGTGTGATAGGCTCTACGTTCAAATACAACGGGTGCAAAACAGTTGCACACGCGGAATACTCAGGTTAAACTTGACGAGCCTAGCATATGCAGATATGGCCTCGGAACACGGAGACCGAAAGGTCGAGCGTGAATCATATAGTAGATATGATCAACATGGTGATGTTCACCAGTGAAACTACTCCATCTCACGTGATGATCGGACATGGTTTAGTTGATATGGATCACGTGATCACTTAGAGGATTAGAGGGATGTCTATCTAAGTGGGAGTTCTTAAGTAATATGATTAATTGAACTTAAATTTATCATGAACTTAGTCCTGATAGTATTTTGCAAATTATGTTATAGATCAATAGCTCGCGTTGTTGCTTCCCTGTGTTTATTTTTGATATGTTCCTAGAGAAAAATTATGTTGAGAGATGTTAGTAGCAAAGATGCGGATTGGATCCGTGATCTGAGGATTATCCTCATTGCTGCACAGAAAAATTATGTTCTTGATGCACCGCTAGGTGACAGACCTATTGCAGGAGCAGATGCAGACGTTATGAACGTTTGGCTAAGCTCAATATGATGACTACTTGATAGTTTAGTGCACCATGCTTAACGGCTTAGAATCGGGACTTCAAAGACGTTTTGAACGTCATGGACCATATGAGATGTTCCAGGAGTTGAAGTTAATATTTCAAGCAAATACCCGAGTTGAGAGATATGAAGTCTCCAACAAGTTCTATAGCTAAAAGATGGAGGAGAATCGCTCAACTAGTGAGCATGTGCTCAGATTGTCTGGGTACTACAATTGCTTGAATCAAGTGGGAGTTTATCTTCCAGATAAAATAGTGATTGACAGAATTCTCTAGTCACCATCACCAAGTTAGTAGAACTTCGTGATGAACTATAGTATGCAAGGGATGACGAAAGTAATTCCCGAGCTCTTCGTGATGCTGAAATCGACGAAGGTAGAAATCAAGAAAAACATCAAGTGTTGATGGTTGACGAGACCACTTCAAGTGTTGATGATTGACGAGACCACTAGTTTCAAGAAAAGGGCAAAGGGAAGAAGGGGAACTTCAAAAAGAACGGCAAGCAAGTTGCTACTCAAGTGAAGAATCCCAAGTCTGTACCTAAGCCTGAGACTAAGTGCTTCTACTGCAAAGGGACTGGTCACTGGAAGCAAAACTGCCCCAAGTATTTGGTGGATAAGAAGGATGGCAAAGTGAACAAAGGTATATTGGATATACATGTTATTGATGTGTACTTACTAGTGTTTATAGAAACCCCTCGGTATTTGATACTAGTTCAGTTGCTAAAGTAGTAACTCGAATTGGGAGTTGCAGAATAAACAGAGACTAGTAAAAGGCGAGGTGACGATGTGTGTTGGAAGTAGTTCCAAGATTGATATGATCATCATCGCACACTCCTTGTACTTTCGGGATTAGTGTTGAAACTAAATAAGTGTTATTTGGTGTTTGCGTTGAGCATGAATATGATTTGATCATGTTTTTTGCAATACGGGTATTCCTTTAAGTTAGAGAACAATTGTTGTTCTGTTTACATGAATAAAAACCTTCTATGGTCATACACACCAACGAAAATGGTTTGTTGGATCTCGATCGTAGTGATACACATAATCATAATAATGAAGCCAAAAGATGCAAAGTTAATAATGATAATGCAACTTATTTGTGGCACTGCCGTTTAGGTCATATTGGTGTAAAGCGCATGAAGAAACTCCATACTGATGGAATTTTGGAATCACTTGATTATGAATCACTTGATGCTTGCGAACCGTGCCTCATGGGCAAGATGACTAAAACGCTGTTCTCCGGAACTATGGAGAGAGCAACAGATTTGTTGGAAATCATACATACAGATGTATGTGGTCCGATGAATATTGAGGCTCGTAGCAGGTATCATTATTTTCTGACCTTCACAGATGATTTGAGCAGATATGGGTATATCTACTTAATGAAACAGAAGTCTGAAACATTTGAAAAGTTCATATAATTTCAGAGTGAAGCGAAAATCATCGTAACAAGAAAATAAAGTTTCTACGATTTGATCGTGGAGAAGAGTATTTTGGTTACGAGTTTGGCCTTCAGTTAAAACAATGTGAAATAGTTTCACTACTTATGCCACCTGGAACACCACAGCATAATGGTGTGTCCGAACGTCATAACCGTACTTTATTGGATATAGTGCAATCTATGATGTCTCTTACCAATTTACCACTATCGTTTTGGGGTTATGCATTAGAGACAGCTACATTCACGTTAAATAGGGCACCATCAAAATCCGTTGAGACGACGCCTTATGAACTGTGGTTTGGCAAGAAACCAAAGTTGTCGTTTCTTAAAGTTTGGGGTTGCGATGCTTATGTGAAAAAGTTTCATCCTGATAAGCTCAAACCCAAATCGGAGAAATGTGTCTTCATAGGATACCCAAAGGAGACAGTTGGGTACACCTTCTATCACAGATCCGAAGGCAAGACATTCGTTTCTTAGTATGGATCCTTTCCAGAGAAGGAGTTTCTCTCGAAAGAAGTGAGTGGGAGGAAAGTAGAACTTGATGAGGTAACTATACCTGCTCCCTTATTGGAAAGTAGTTCATCGCAGAAACCAGTTTCTGTAACGCCTATACCAATTAGTGAGGAAGTTAATGATGATGATCATGGAACTTCAGATCAAGTTATTACTGAACCTCGTAGGTCAACCAGAGTAAGATCCGCACCAGAGTGGTACGGTAATCCTGTTCTGGAGGTTATGTTACTAGACCATGACGAACCTACGAACTATGAAGAAGCGATGGTGAGCTCAAATTCCGCAAAATGGCTTGAGGCCATGAAATCTGAGATGAGATCCATGTATAAGAACAAAGGATAGACTTTGGTTGACTTGCCCGATGATCGGCAAGCCATAGAAAATAAATGGATCTTCAAGAGGAAGACGGACGCTGATAGTAGTGTCACTGTCTACAAAGCTAGAATTGTCGCAAAAAGGTTTTCGACAAGTTCAAGGTGTTGACTACGATGAGAGAGTTTCTCACTCGTATCTATGCTTAAAGTCTGTCTGAATCATGTTAGCAATAGCCACATTTTATGAAATCTGGCAAATGGATAAACAAAACTACATTCCTTAATGGATTTATTAAAGAAGAGTTGTATATGATGCAACCAGAAGGTTTTGTCAATCCTAAAGGTGCTAACAAAATATGCAAGCTCCAGCGATCCATCTATGGACTGGTGCAAGCATCTCGGAGTTGGAATATACACTTTGATAAGTTGATCAAAGAATATAGTGTTATACATACTTGCGGTGAAGCCTGTATTTACAAGGAAGTGAGTGGGAGCACTACAACATTTCTGATAAGTATATGTGAATGACATATTGTTGATCGGAAATAATGTAGAATTATTCTGCAAAGCATAAAGGAGTGTTTGAAAGGAGTTTTTCAAAGAAAGACCTCGGTGAAGCTGCTTACATATTAAGCATCAAGATCTATAGAGATAGATCAAAACGCTTGATAAGTTTTTTCAATGAGTACATACCTTAACAAGATTTTGAAGTAGTTCAAAATAGAATAGTCAAAGAAAGAGTTCTTGCCTGTGTTACAAGGTGTGAAATTGAGTAAGACTCAAAGCCCGACCACGGCAGAAGATAGAAAGAGAATGAAAGTCATTCCCTATGCCTTGGCCATAGGTTCTATAAAGTATGCCATGCTGTGTACCAGATCTATTGTATACCCTACACTGATTTTGGCAAGGGAGTACAATAGTGATCTAGGAGTAGATCACTGGACAGCGGTCAAAATTATCCTTACTGGAATAAGGATATGTTTCTCGATTATGGAAGTGACAAAAGGCTCGTCGTAAAAGGTTACGTCGATGCAAGTTTTGACACTAATCTAGATGACTCTAAGTCTCGGTCTAGATACATATTGAAAGTGGGAGCAATTAGCTAGAGTAGCAACATGCAGAGCATTGTAGACATAGAAATTTGCAAAATCCTTACGGATCTGAATGTGACAGACCCGTTGACTAAAATTATCTCACAATCAAAACATGATCACACCTTAGTACTTTTTGGGTGTTAATCACATAGCGATGTGAACTAGATTATTAACTCTAGTAAACCCTTTGAGTGTTGGTCACATAGAGATGTGAACTATGGGTGTTAATCACATGGTGATGTGAACTATTCATGTTAAATCACATGGCAATGTGAACTAGATTATTGACTCTAGTGCAAGTGGGAGACTGAAGGAAATATGCCCTAGAGGCAATAATAAAGTTATTATTTATTTCCTTATATCATGATAAATGTTTATTATTCATGCTAGAATTGTATTAACCGGAAACATAATACATGTGTGAATACATAGACAAACAGAGTGTCACTAGTATGCCTCTACTTGACTAGCTCGTTAATCAAAGATGGTTATGTTTCCTAGCCATAGACATGAGTTGTCATTTGATTAACGGGATCACCTCATTAGGAGAATGACGTGATTGACTTGACCCATTCCGTTAGCTTAGCACCCGATCGTTTAGTATGTTGCTATTGCTTTCTTCATGACTTATACATGTTCCTATGACTATGAGATTATGCAACTCCCGTTTACCGGAGGAACACTTTGTGTGCTACCAAACGTCACAACGTAAATGGGTGATTATAGAGGTGCTCTACAGGTGTCTCCAAAGGTACTTGTTGGGTTGGCGTATTTCGAGATTAGGATTTGTCACTCCAATTGTCGGAGAGGTATCTCTGGGCCCACTCGGTAATGCACATCACTCTAAGCCTTGCAAGCATTGTGACTAATGAGTTAGTTGCGGGATGATGTATTACGGAACGAGTAAAGAGACTTGCCGGTAACGAGATTGAACTAGGTATCGAGATACCGACGATCGAATCTCGGGCAAGTAACATACCGATGACAAAGGGAACAACGTATGTTGTTATGCGGTCTGACCGATAAAGATCTTCGTAGAATATGTGGGAGCCAATATGGGCATCCAGGTCCCGCTATTGGTTATTGACCGGAGAGGTGTCTCGGTCATGTCTACATAGTTCTCAAACCCGTAGGGTCCGCACGCTTAACGTTACGATGACAGTTTTATTGAGTTTTGATGTACCGAAGGAGTTCGGAGTCCCAGATGAGATCGGGGATATGACGAGGAGTCTCGAAATGGTTGAGACGTAAAAATCGATATATTGGACGACTATATTCGGACTTCGGAAAGGTTCCGAGTGATTCGGGTATTTTTCGGAGTACCGGAGAGTTACGGGAATTCGTATTGGGCCTTAATGGGCCATACGGGAAAGGAGAGAAAGGCCTCAAAAGGTGGCCGCACCCCTCCCCATGGTCTGGTCCGAATTGGACTAGGGAAGGGGGGCGCACCCTTCCTTCTTTCTCCTACTCCCACAAGGAAAGGAGGAGTCCTACTCCCGGTGGGAGTAGGACTCCCCCCTATGGCGCGCCTCTCCCCTTGGCCGGCTGCCTCCCCCTTGCTCCTTTATATACGGGGGCAGGGGGGCACCCCAGAGACACAACAATTGATCCTTGAGATCTCTTAACCATGTGCGGTGCCCCTCTCCACCATATTACACCTCGATAATACCGTTGCGGAGCTTAGGCGAAGCCCTGCGTCGGTGGAACATCATCATCGTCACCACGCCGTCGTGCTGACGAAACTCTCCCTCAACACTCGGCTGGATCGGAGTTCGAGGGACGTCATCGAGCTGAACGTGTGTAGAACTCGGAGGTGCCGTACGTTCGGTACTTGATCGGTCGGATCGTGAAGACGTACGACTACATCAACCGCGTTGTGATATCGCTTCCGCTGTCGGTCTACGAGGGTACGTGGACAACACTCTCCCCTCTCGTTGCTATGCATCACCATGATCTTGCGTGTGCGTAGGAATTTTTTTGAAATTACTACGTTCCCCAACACTACTTTCCAATAAGGGAGCAGGTACAATTACCTCATCAAGTTCTACTTTCCTCCCACTCACTTCTTTCGAGAGAAACTCCTTCTCTAGAAAGGATCCATTCTCAGCAACGAATATCTTGCCTTCGGATCTGTGATAGAAGGTGTACCCAACATTTTCTTTTGGGTATCCTATGAAGACGCACTTCTCCGATTTGGGTTTGAGCTTATCAGGTTGAAACTTTTTCACATAAGCATTGCAACCTCAAACTTTAAGAAACGACAGCTTAGGTTTCTTGCCAAACCATAGTTCATACGATGTCGTCTCAACAGATTTAGATGGTGCCCTATTTAACGTGAATGTAGCTCTTTCTAATGCATAACCCCGAAACGATAGTGGTAGATCGGTAAGAGACATCATAGATCGCACCATAACTAATAAAGTACGGTTACGACGTTCGGACACACCATTACACTGTGGTGTTCCAGGTGGCGTGAGTAGTGAAACTATTTCACATTGTTTTAACTGAAGGCCAAACTCGTAACTCAAATATTTCTCCTCTGCGATCATATCATAGAAACTTTTATTTTTGTTATGATGATTCTCCACTTCACTCTAAAATTCTTTGAACTTTTCAAATATTTCAGACTTGTTTTTCATCAAGAAGATATACCCATATCTGCTCAAATCATCTGTAAAGGTCAGAAAATAATGATACCCGCCGCGAGCCTCAATATTCATCGGACCACATACATCAGTATGTATGATTTCCAACAAATCTGTTGCTCGCTCCATTTTTTCGGAGAACGGAGTCTTAGTTATCTTGCCCATGAGGCATGGTTCGCAAGCATCAAGTGATTCATAATCAAGTGATTCCAAAAGTCCATTAGCATGGAGTTTCTTCATGCGCTTTACACCAATATGACCTAAACGGCAGTGCCATAAATAAGTTGCACTATCATTATTAACTTTACATCTTTTGGCTTCAATATTATGAAAATGTGTATCACCACGATCGAGATCCAACAAACCATTTTCATTGGGTGTATGACCATAGAAGGTTTTATTCATGCAAACAGAACAACAATTATTCTCTAGCTTACATGAATAACCGTGTTGCAATAAACATGATCCAATCATAGTCATGCTCAACGCAAACACTAAATAACATTTATTTTAGGTTCAACACTAATCCAGAAAGTATAGGGAGTGTGCGATGATGATCATATCAATCTTGGAACCACTTCCAACACACATCGTCACTTCACCCTTAACTAGTCTCTGTTCATTCTGCAACTCCCGTTTCGAGTTACTAATCTTAGCAACTGAACTAGTATCAAATACCGAGGGGTTGTTATAAACACTAGTAAAGTACACATCAATAACATGTATATCAAATATACCTTTGTTCACTTTGCCATCCTTCTTATCCGCCAAATACTTGGGGCAGTTCCGCTCAGTGACCAGTCCCTTTGCAGTAGAAGCACTCAGTCTCAGGCTTAGGTCCAGACTTGAGTTTCTTCACTTGAGCAACAACTTGCTTGCCGTTCTTCTTTGAAGTTCCCCTTATTCCCTTTGCCCTTTTCTTGAAACTAGTGGTCTTGTCAACCATCAACACTTGATGCTTTTCTTGATTTCTACCTTCGTCGATTTCAGCATCACGAAGAGCTTGGGAATCATTTCCGTTATCCCTTGCATATTATAGTTCATCACGAAGTTATAGTAACTTGGTGATAGTGACTAGAGAACTCTGTCAATCACTATCTTATCTGGCAGATTAACTCCCACTTGATTCAAGTGATTGTAGTACTCAGACATTTTGAGCACATGCTCACTAGCTGAGCAATTCTCCTCCATCTTGTATGCAAAGTACTTGTCAAAGGTCTCATACCTTTCGACATGGGCATGAGTCTGAAATACTAATTTCAACTCTTGGAACATCTCATATGCTCCGTGGCGTTCAAAACGTCTTTGAAGCCCTAATTCTAAGCCATAAAGCATGGTGCACTAAACTATCAAGTAGTCATCATATCGAGCTTGCCAAACGTTCATAACGTCTGCATCTGCTCCTGCAATCGGTCTGTCACCTAGCGGTGCATCAAGGACATAATTCTTCTGTGCAGCAATGAGGATAATCCTCAGATCACGGATCAATCCGCATCATTGCTATTAACATCTTTCAACTTAGTTTTCTCTAGGAACATATCAAAAATAAAACAGGGGAGCTAAACGCGAGCTATTGATCTACAACATAGATATGCTAATACTATTAGGACTAAGTTCATGATAAATTAAAGTTCAATTAATCATATTACTTAGGAACTCCCACTTAGATAGACATCCCTCTAATCATCTAAGTGATCACGTGATCCAAATCAACTAAACCATGTCCGATCATCACGTGAAATGGAGTAGTTTCAATGGTGAACATCACTATGTTGATCATATCTACTATATGATTCACGTTCGACCTTTCGGTCTCAGTGTTCCGAGGCCATATCTGCATATGCTAGGCTCGTCAAGTTTAACCTGAGTATTCCGTGTGTGTAACTGTTTTGCACCCGTTGTATTTGAACGTAGAGCTTATCACACCCAATCATCACGTGGTGTCTCCGCACGAAGAACTTTCGCAACGGTGCATACTCAGGGAGAACACTTATACCTTGAAATTTAGTGAGAGATCATCTTATAATGCTATCGTCGATCTAAGCAAAATAAGATGCATAAAAGATAAACATCACATGCAATCAATATAAGTGATATGATATGGCCATCATCATCTTGTGCTTGTGATCTCCATCTCCGAAGCACCGTCATGATCACCATCGTAACCGGCGCGACACCTTGATCTCCATTGTAGCATCGTTGCCGTCTCGCCAACTATTGCTTCTACGACTATCGCTACCGCTTAGTGATAAAGTAAAGCAATTACAGGGCGATTGCATTGCATACAATAAAGCGACAACCATATGGCTCCTGCCAGTTGCCGATAACTCGGTTACAAAACATGATAATCTCATACAATAAATATAGCATCATGCCTTAACCATATCACATCACAACATGCCCTGCAAAAACAAGTTAGACGTCCTCTACTTTGTTGTTGCAAGTTTTACGTGGCTGCTACGGGCTGAGCAAGAACCGTTCTTACCTATGCATCAAAACCACAACGATAGTTCATCAAGTTAGTGCTGTTTTAACCTTCTCAAGGACCGAGCGTCGCCACACTCGGTTCAACTAAAGTTGGAGAAACTGACACCCGCCAGCCACCTATGTGCAAAGCACATCGGTAGAACCAGTCTCGCGTAAGCGTACGCGTAATGTTGGTCCGGGCCGCTTCATCCAACAATACCGCCGAACCAAAGTATGACATGCTGGTAAGCAGTATGACTTGTATCGCCCACAACTCACTTGTGTTCTACTCGTGCATATAACATCTACGCATAAAACCTGGCTCGGATGCCACTGTTGGGTAACGTAGTAATTTAAAAAAAAATCCTACGCACACGCAGGATCATGGTGATGCATAGGAACGAGAGGGGAGTGTTGTTGTGACGCCCCCGATTCAATCGTACACTAATCATGCACGCAAATGTGTACGATCAAGATCAGGGACTCACGGGAAGATATCACAACACAACTCTACAACATAAATAAGTCATACAAGCATCATAATACAAGCCAGGGGCCTCGAGGGCTCGAATACAAGTGCTCGATCATAGACGAGTCAGCGGAAGCAACAATATCTGAGTACAGACATAAGTTAAACAAGATTGCCTTAAGAAGGCTAGCACAAAAGTAGCAACGATCGAAAAGGCAAGGCCTCCTGCCCGGGACCCTCCTAAACCACTCCTGGTCATCGTCAGCGGCCTTCACGTAGTAGTAGGCACCTCCAGTGTAGTAGGAGTCGTCGTCGACGGTGGCGTCAAGCTCCTGGGCTCCAGCATCTGGTTGCGACAACCAGGTAGAAGGGAAAGGGGGAAAAGAGGGAGAAAAGTAACTGTGAGTACTCATCCAAAGTACTCGCAAGCAAGGAGCTACACTACATATGCATGGGTATATGTGTAAAGGGCCATATCGATGGACTGAACTGCAGAATGCCAGAATAAGAACTGTGAGTACTCATCCAAAGTACTTGCAGCATGTAGAAGAGAGTAGATGGTAAGCTCACCAAGTAGCATCGCATAGCATAATCCTACCCGGCGATCCCCTCCTTGTCGCCCTGTTAGAGAGTGATCACCGGGTTATATCTGGCACTTGGAAGGGTGTGTTTTATTAAGTATCCAGTTCTAGTTGTCATAAGGTCAAGGTACAACTCCGGGTCGTCCTTTTACCGAGGGACACGGCTATTCGAATAGATAAACTTCCCTGCAGGGGTGCACCACATAACCCAACACGCTCGATCCCATTTGGCCGGACACACTTTCCTGGGTCATGCCCGGTCGCGGAAGATCAACACGCCGCAGCCCCACCTAGGCTCAACAGAGAGGTCAGCACGCCGGTCTAAATCCTATGCGCGTAGGGGTCTGGGCCCATCGCCCATTGCACACCTGCACGTTGCGTACGCGGCCGGAAGCAGACCTAGCCTAGCAGGCGTTCCAGTCCAATCCGGCGCGCGCCGCTCCGTCGCTGACGTCAAGAAGAGCTTCGGCTGATACCACGACGTCGAGTGCCCATAACTGTTCCCGCGTAGTTGGTTAGTGCGTATAGACCAAATGGCCAGACTCAGATCAAATACCAAGATCTCGTTAAGCGTGTTAAGTATCCGCGAACGCGGACCAGGGCCAGGCCCACCTCTCTCCTAGGTGGTCTCAACCTGCCCTGTCGCTCCGCCACAAAGTAACAGTTGGGGGCCGTCAGGAACCCAGGCCCACCTCTACCGGGATGGAGCCACCTGTCCTTTCAGCCCCCTCATCAGAATCACTTGCGGGTACTCAACGAGCCGACCCGACTTTAGTCACCACATGTGTCATGTATATAAAGTATATAGTATATACCCGTGATCACCTCCCGAAGTGATCACGGCCCAGTAGTATAGCATGGCAGACAGACAAGATTGTAGGGCCAGTGGGCTGGCCGGCTGGGCTGGTTGGCCCAGTTAGCCGGGGGTCTTTCTCTCACTCTCACCTCTTCTTTTTCTTTTGTTTTCTATTTTATTTTTGTTCCTTTTTATTTTAGTTTTATAAAAATTAACACTAGCACCTAAATTTGTATTTATAAATATACTACTGCCACATTAACTTTGGCACCTAAATAAAATAGTTTTGTAATTATTTATTATTTAAAAGTATTTATTAAATAATAGTTTTGCCGCTGTTTTAATTACTATGGTGCATTTAAATACTTTAGAGGAGTGTGGTTTCTACACCAATATTTAGTATGGATTATTTGGCTCACTCCGAACATTTTAGTTTTGATATTTGTAAACTTTTATTATTTGCTTTTATTTAAATTTTGAATTTGTTTCGGTTCTGAACTATCGAGAGTTTATCAACAGTAAACGGGGTGACGTGGCATCGTTAACGTGGGATTACTGTAGCTTAATTATCCGGGCGTCACAGTTGTCTACGTACCCTCGTAGACCGTAAGCGGATGCGTTTATCAACGCAGTTGATATAGTCGTACACCTTCACGATCCGTCCCGATCAAGTACCGAACGTACGGCACCTCCGCGTTCTGCACACGTTCAGCTCGATGACGTCCTCGCCTTCTCGATCCAGCAAGAGGGGCAAAGTAGTAGATGAGTTCCGGCAGCACGACGGCGTGGTGACGGTGTTGGTGAAGAACAATGTCCGCAGGGCTTCGCCTAAGCACTACGAAAACTATGACGGAGGATAAACTAGAGGGGACGGGGTTGCCGGCACACGGCATGGTGTTTCTTGATGTGTCTTTGGTGCTAGCCCTGCCCCTCTATTTATATGTTGAGCCCTGGGGTCGAAACATGGAGTAAAAGCCTCCTTAAAGTCGGTTTTGCCCGAAAGGCAAGAGTCCTACACGGACTCCAGGGCTAGACGCCAGGGTTCCCGGCGTCTAGCCTCTGGTCTTCGCAAAACTTCCTTTTGCACTTTCCAAAAGCCTCTTGGGCTTTCCCTTTGGCCCAAATAAAGTGTTCTCGTACCCAAACATTTCGGGAAACATCCGGAACCCCTTCCGGTGAATTCCGGAACCCTTCCGGAGACCAAACACTATTAACCCATATATCAATCTTTATCTCTGGACCATTCCAGAGTTCCTCGTCATGTCCGTGATCTTATCCGGAACTCCGAACAACATTCAGTCACCAACATACATAACTCATATAATACTATATCGTCAACGAACGTTTAAGCGTGCGGACCCTACGGGTTCGAGAACTATGTAGACATGACCGAGACACTTCTCTGGTCAATAACCAATAGCGGAACCTGGATGCCCATATTGGCTCCTACATATTCTACGAAGATCTTTATCGGTCAAACCGCATAACAACATACGTTGTTCCCTTTGTCATCGGTATGTTACTTGCCCGAGATTTGATCGTCGGTATCTCAATACCTAGTTCAATATCGTTACTGGCAAGTCTCTTTACTCGTTCCGTAATACATCATCCCCCAACTAACTCATTAGTTATAATGCTTGCAAGGCTTATAGTGATGTGCATTACCGAGAGGGCCGAGAGATACCTCTCCGACAATCGGAGTGACAAATCCTAATCTCGAAATACGCCAACTCAACAAGTACCTTCGGAGACACCTGTAGAGCACCTTTATAATCACCCAGTTACGTTGTGACGTTTGGTAGCACACAAAGTGTTCCTCCGATAAACGGGAGTTGCATAATCTCATAGTCATAGGAACATGTATAAGTCATGAAGAAAGCAATAACAACATACTAAACGATCAAGTGCTAAGCTAACGGAATGGGTCAAGTCAATCACATCATTCTCCTAATGATGTGATCTCGTTAATCAAATGACAACTCATGTCTATGGCTAGGAAACTTAACCATCTTTGATTCACACATGTACTAAGTTTCCGGTTAATACAATTCTAGCATGAATAATTAACATTTATCATGATATAAGAAAATATAAATAACAACTTTATTATTGCCTCTAAGGCATATTTCCTTCATTCCATTGTACCGGGTTGTCGCAACCAGATGCTGGAGCCCAGGAGCCAGACGCCACCGTCGACGACGACTCCTACTACACCGGAGGTGCCTACTACTACGTGCAGGCCGCCGCCGACGACCAGGAGTAGTTTAGGAGGATCCCAGGCAGGGGGCCTGCGCCTCTTTCGATCTGTAACCCAGTTTGTGCTAGCCTTCTTAAGGCAAACTTGTTTAACTTATGTCTGTACTCAGATATTATTGCTTCCGCTGACTCGTCTATGATCGAGCACTTGTATTTGAGCCCTCGAGGCCCCTGGCTTGTATTATGATGCTTGTATGACTTATTTTATTTTAGAGTTGTGTTGTGATATCTTCCCGTGAGTCCCTAATCTTGATCGTACACGTTTGCGTGTATGATTAGTGTACGATTGAATTGGGGGCATCACAGTTACTAAACGGTTCCGCTTTCGGTCTACGAGGGTACGTGGACACACTCTCCCCGCTTGTTGCTATGCTTCTCCTAGACAGATCTTGTGTGATCGTAGGATTTTTTTGAAATACTACGTTCCCCAACAGATGCGTGAGAAAAGGGAGGGGAAAAGGGTAGAACCTTGGATCAAACCTTGGTCTCCAGTGTGGAAGAATCATCCTTTAGCCACTGCGGTGCTTGTGTGACTGTGATATACTATGTGGGTATCATCTATATAAGAACTGAACACGACGACATATTTTTTTCACTTATGGATGGCATAGTAGGTAATTTATGGCAACTTTATGGTTAGGTTTATGACAGACGAGTAGAAGCGATAATCCCTTTATTAGTAGGTATAGATGTGGTCTTTAATGAGATCCTAAACTTTACTTGAATAAGCCAAAACGGTAATTGGCGACCATCGGTTGCGAACGATTTTGCAGTGACCCGTCGGATTTGTTTGCACGAATCCTGATGCAGGATCCATGCCACATCGGATCCCCAAACCTGTTTCGCTATAAGGAAAACACTAGCAAACCATATTCCAAAGTACTAGAGCCACCCCACTGGCTAGCAGCGCACCCCTTCGCCAGGGTCACCTGGGTTTGAATCCCAGACCCCCTTCTTTCCTTTTGTCACAAGATGGCATTTTCTATAGGGAAAAATCAACATGACATTTTTATAAACTTTCTAACCATGTCACATGGCATTTTTATTTATTATAAGAGATGGCATATTTATTTATATTAAGAGATAGCATTTTTTTATTAAGAGATGGCATTATTTATTTATTTTTCATAAGAGACGACATTCTTATAATAAGAGACGACATTTTAATATTAAGAGGTGGCATTTTTATTTACGAGATGAAATTTTTATTATTAAGAGATACTCCCTCCATCCCATATAAGATCGTTTTGTAAGCTAAGCATTCTTTATTAAGAGACGAAATTCTAATATTCGATCGATCAGCGGTCACTGGAGGTTCCCTCCCTCTCCCTGGTGATCCATCGGCGGATATTGGCGTCTTATATAAACTAGTAGCATGCCTCCGTTTATCGATGGCGAGGCGACCTCACCGCGCACCCCGACCCCATAAATGATACTCATTCCGTTTTTATTTACTCTGCATATTAGGTTTGATTGAAATCAAACTTCGTAAAGTTTGATCAAGCTTATAGAAAAAATATATAAAAATTTACCATAACAAATCTATATGATGTGAAATTTTATTCAATAATGAATCTAATGGTATTGATTTGTTATTGTATATGTTAATATTTTTGTTTATAAACTTTGTCAAAGTTATTACAAAGCTTGACTTTGGTCAAAGCTAATACGCGGACTAAATAAAAACGGAGGGAGTAACACTTATGTGGTATGACTTCGTTCGCAAAATTAGCACATCAGTTGTTCCTTCCCGTCAGCTAGAAGATACTGTTAAATTCTGCAATTATGCTCCCTTTCAGTTTGAAGGAAGTAACATCTTATCACAAAAACTGCGAAAGATCTGAATTCGAGGGTGCTAAAATAGCTTGGTTTCGGTTTGTTTACATGACTAAGCCCAGAAAATTGCATACCTCAAATCTCAGATTTACTTGTTTATTCTTTGCATCAGACTTGTGCTACGATTAAAAAAAATCCACGACGTCAGTTCTGAATTGTGCCTCTTCTATGCAGTTTGTTAGAATAGTTAGGACTACTGATACAGCCAAGACACCGTTAGCTAAGTAAACCGGGGAGGAACAAAATGTAGCAAGGAATTGAAAATTGACACCGTTAGCTGTAGCATGAGAAAAACTGAAAATGAAATAGAACTTTAGCGCTATGGGCACGAAAACATGTACCATTGTGGGAGTGAGCCAGACAACGGCACCATAATTTATTTATTTTACACTAAGTAATTATCCATGCATTGTGATGGCAGTGTGATTTAACATCAATTATGTTAAACATGTGTCAGTTGTTCAACACTAATAGTGTCTAACATATATCTTTATGATCCTCACCCACATCATTCAGCATCATCAACTTCCTTTTTACGAGTAACTCACTTTTCTTCTTCTTTTCCACCGACTGTCTCTGTCTCCCCAATCCAAGGACTACCTTACCTATGTATTCACTTGTTCTTTTAAGGGTCATAATTGCGTACAATTCGGTACAAGCGAAGAAATATATCTGTCACAATCTTGTTTCCTCTAAACCAATTATTATAATTTTGCATGGCATAATCTAAATTCGTATGGCATAGATAGATTCAACTTGAGAATTGATGGGTCGGAGTAGTAATAATGGGTTACAAAATCTGCAACAGACACATTTATAACTCGCAACATGTAAGTTGCAAAATAGGGTCTTCTGAGGGGTTGGTGGAAAGTGAGGCGAGACTACCAACTCTTCTTTTAGAAGCAGAGATATCTTTGCCTCCTGATTTTTAAAGGAAGGAAGAAGGATTAGAGCGTCATGGATCGTGGCCTAATTAACCCGTGGCTAAAAAACCGGTTGAAAGAAAATCGGAGCATGGAAGGGTGAGAACGTGCCATCCTAGAAGGAGTTGGATGATAGAACATCATTCATTAACTCCCCTTCCCCTTTAATGATAGAGACGCCGATCATAAATAATAGGTTGATTATAGAAAAAATAAAACAGAAAAATAAAAATAAAAAGTGAAACATAGAAAAACAAAAGGAAACACACGCACACGTCAAATGGGCCGGCCTACTTTGTTATAGTTGATGTTTTGCTAAAATTTGATTTGATTTGAATGAGTTAATACATTACATTATTTTGGAAAAGTGCGGATTTGATTGAGTTAATACACGTGTCAAATGGGCCGGTTCAAATTGGTTGAGCTTGAGCGAAAGGTCACCTTTAAGACCCTCGTGGGCGTAATATTGGGTTTTCCGAGGGGTAGGTGGGAGGTGAGGCGAGACTACCAACTCACACTTTAAAAGTAGAGATAAATAAACCCTAAAAAAAGAAGTAGAGATAATAAAGCGGCAATTTTTTACCCTAAAAAAAAAGAAGATCGAGTTGCGATCGGTCACGTCCCGAAAACCTTATGGGACTGTCTAGGTCTCAGTCGACTGAGACTTCGCGAAGTCTCAGTCGGCTGACGTCACCTTTGGCAGATTAGGCCTGCTTCGCATGGGCTTGTGGTGTGGGCTTGCTTGTTTGTTTGTTTTCTGTTTTTGCTGTCTGTTTGGCTCGTTGTACCTGTGACCCTGCCCATGGACGTAGCAAACACACAACAAAAAAGCAAAAAGCCCATGTATAGCTAAACAAGAGGAAAACTTTTGCTCCTCTCCCAGTTGTACGTTCTCTCTGTCAGGTAAAACCCTGAAGGAATCCCCAACACAAACTCCACTGACTGAGCGTTGAGTGGAATGCTCTTGTTCAAAACAGTTGCTTCTGCTTGTGTGTCCACATTATCAGCAATCCACTGCACAAACCCCTGGGTACAGGACAGTCGACCAGCTCCAACAGATAGCCAAAACCACTGTTCCTAACAAGCTGGGCCCTGCGGTGGCTCTTCCACACGAGATTGACAATCTCAAAGAAGTATGGCACACTGCACCGGCTGTAAGCTTTAGTTGCAATCTCATCAATGGTGGCCTTTGTTGTGGTTGGGTCAATCCTTGCTCTCTGCTGCAAAAGAAATGTAGAAGGTAAAAAGGTGTGTGAATTTATTTGAGCTGGAAAACTATAAAAAATGGAACCCCAACTGATGAAAAAAAAGAAAAAGTAGTGATGTACCTTCTTTTTTTGTTCCAAAAGAGCTTCCCGTCGTTCTTTCCTTTGAGCACTCTTACTCAGCTGGCGGAGGGAAAAACAAAAAAATCCATTAGGTTGGGGCAAGAAAAAAGAGGCAACATAGTTCATGCATTATCTATTTTTTTTAAACAACAAAAAAAGTGGATATTTATAGATAAAGTGTTACACACCAATGTCAGAACTTCTTCATATAGCAAACCCTCTGATGCTTCAGTGTCAGTGATCTCGACATTATAGCTTCTCTCTTCTAAATCAGTATCTTTAACACAACTTATCTCCGCCTTCTTCATTTCTATCACTCCCAGGTTTCCCTCCTTCAACTTCAAAAGCTGTACCTGTGTGTGGCTGTGTTAAAAAAATGCATATGATACATTAGTGTTGCAAGTAACTTGTATATCTTGGAACATACTCTAGGCCAAAAAAGATAAACAGCAAATACAACACACATATGTTGCAGGTAACTTCCTTGTTCGCTCATGCTTACAGAAAAACAAAAGCAGCAGACATTGTAAGCATACAAAGGGTGGTTGCATTTAACATACCACATTGTTTAGGCAATCTCTTTTTAAGTCTTTGGACTCCTTCATATGATCCTGTGCGAAAAAAAAGAAAATGATGATGAGATCCAAAACAAACTGTGCAAAAAAGAAGGGGTTAAATCAAAAACACAGAAAAAAGACCGAGTACGTACAATTTTAAGCTGTTGACCTAACCCTTCTTTCAAGGAGGACTTGGTTTTAGTTTCGATCTCGCGTTCAATCTGCATGCGGGCATCCATCAGACCCTGCTCATAAAAAAAAAGAGGCACTAATTTATCCAAATATATATCACAAAAGTGGATTAACACAGAAAAAAAGGACAAAAATACCACTGGATACCCTCTCAAACTTTACTGTGCCAGTGAGCTAAGAAAAAAAGAAAAACTGCACAAAAATCATTCAATAAAGTTATGCATCAGAGAGTGTTGTGTCGATCTTAAAGCTAAATTCAGATTAGGGGAAATCAAACACAAAGGTTGAGATCATTTCGGTTAGTAGGGCGGGCTTGAGAAAAGGTAATGCTCAGTGAGATGCAGGAGGCCCAAGACAAAAAATCCATATAAAGAATCTGTGAATGTTTGTTTTACTAGTTACGAGTACATTAACAAATCCCAAACGTGCTTTTCTTTGGGCTTGCTTCATCTTAGCCAGCAGCTTTGGGATGATGATAGTTCCGATGTTGGCAATATTACGAGATGCCCTAATTAGCCATGATGAATAGCGGCAATCTCCTATCTCTAGAGAGACAACAGGTGGTTGACTAGAAAAAAGGGTAAAAACTATCAACTACAGTGGGATTAAAAAACACTTGCGAATGATGTTGTTTCCCTTCCCGCACTGGTCTCTGAATGATGTAACGTATCTTCAGAAACCAGTGAGAGAAAATGAAAAAGCATGTCTCACCCTCGACTTGAGTGAAGGAACGGAGTCTGGCTAGAAATGGCCAGCAAATCAACTATGACATACTCTCTCTTTAGTACAAAGACATTTTTAGAGTAAAATAGTACTACGTATAACCCCACACTGGCGCAGCCTGATGTATAACACCACACTGGCCCAACAAAATCAATTATCTCAGTATGCCGAATGCCTCAGAAAAATTCAAACAAGCATTGGCAATGCTCAGTGCAAGCACGCAACTGAGCAGACATCAGTACAATCACAGCAGAATTCAAAAATAGTTACCTTTGAAAAAAATACGAGGTCGAGCTAAAACAAAAGCACTAATACGCTCCCCTCAGATTCGTGATTCGCACCAATAAAAAAGCAGGAAAAAATATACTTCTAACTAGTGAGGATGGTTAATCCATTCACATATTTCTACTTGTAACTAGTAAAAGGAAACACTCCCAGATTTTGTTATGGAAAATGTAAAACATCAATTGTCTGTTTTTGGCAGTTCACCTCATCAGCAGGGCGCGAGGACTCTGGAGGGGCGCTCGGATCGCCGAGCATCTCCTCACGGGTGTCGCCGAGCATCTCATCGCCGGCGAGTTCCGCCGCGGAAACCCCGCCCCCGTGATGTGGCTTCCTTCCTCTCCCGTTTTCTCTCTGTGTTTCAATTCGAACAGTGCCGTTGGGTGGCCTCTAGAAAGATGTTGAGCCTGGATCCACATTCCAGTGACTTAAAAAAGGAAAAAAAAAGAAAACAACAAACCGTGTAAAGTCACTCCTTTCCTTCACAAAAAAGCATTGAAAAAATGTATATGAATTAAAAAAATATGAAAAAAAGAAAAATACACAAACTAGTTGTGAGATCAGGTGCTTGATTTGTGTTTGCGGGCATGGCGGAAAACGGCGGTACTAGGGTGCTCGTGTGAAACATAGTGAGGGTAGAGGATTCGTGGGGGAGCTGCCCCGTTCCGACCAAGAAAAAAAGTCTACTTGTGAAAAAAAAGTTTGTAAAACGACATGCAACTGCCCCATGTCTCTCGACACGCCCCCTTCGACAAAACAAAAGTCCCCCCTAGTTGCTACCAATCTAGAAGACATGCAGTTGCGTGCCTAGTGTGGGACATGCAATTAGGCCCCATGTCTCTCGGCGCCCCCCCTCCAACAAAACAAAGCCCCCTAGTTGCGAGCAAAACTAGAAGACATGTCATTGCACGCCTAGTGTGGGACATGCAACTGGTCCCCATGCCTCTCGACGCCGCCCCCTTCTGACAAAACAAAGACCCCCCCTAGTTGCAACCAAACTAGAAGACATGCAGTTGTGTGCCAATTGTGGGACGTGCAAACTGTCGCCTCTCCCCGTACAAACAAGCAATGGAAGTCGAGTTGCAACCAAGTTATAAGGCATGCAGTTGCAACTAAGTTAGAAGACATGCAGTTGCGTGCCTAGTGTGGGACATGCAACTTGCCCAATCTCTTTCGACGCCGCTCCCTCCGACAAAACAAAGCCCCCCTCGTTGCGAGCAGACTAGAAGACATGCAGTTGCATGCCTAGTGTGGGACATGCAACTGGACCCCATGCCTCTCGACGTCGCCCCCTCCGACAAAACAAAGACCCCCTAGTTGCGACCAAACTAGAAAACATGCAGTTGCGTGCCCATTGTGGGACATGCAGCTGACGCCTCTCCCTGTACAAACAAGAAATGGAAGTCGAGTTGCAACCAAGTTATAAGGCATGCAATTGTGACCAAGTTAGAAGACATGCAATTTCATGCCTCCTGTGGGACATGCAGCTGGGCCTCATGTCTCTCAATGCCGGCCCATCCGACAAAAGAAAAGCCCCCCCAAGTTGCGACCAAGTTAGAAGACATGCAGTTGCGTTCCTAGTGTGGGACATGAAACTGGGCCCCATGCCTGTCGACGCCGCCCCTCCGACAAAACAAAGACCCCCCCCAGTTGCGACAGAACTAGAAGACATGCGGTTGCGTGCCCATTGTGGGACATGCAGCTGGCGCCTCTCTCCGTACAAACAAGAAATGGAAGTCGAGTTGCAACCAAGTTATAAGGCATGCAGTTTTGAGCTCCTGTGGGACATGCAGCCGGGCCCCATGTCTCTCGATGCCGTCCCATCCGACAACACAAAAGGCCCCCTCCCTCCCCGAGTTTCAACCAAGTTAGAAGACATGCAGTTGCGTTCCTAGTGTGAGACATGCAACTTGCCCGGTCTCTCCCGACGCCGCTCCCTCCGACAAAACAAAGCCCCCTAGTTGCGACTAAACTAGAAGACATGCAGTTGCGTGCCTGGTGTGGGACATGCAACTGGGCCCCATGCCTCTCGACGCCGCCCCATTCTGACAAAACAAAGACCCCCCCAATTGCGACCAAACTAGAAGACATGCAGTTGCGTGCCCATTGTGGGACATGCAAACTAGCGCCTCTCCCCATACAAACAAGAAATAGAAGTCGAGTTGCAACCAAGTTATAAAGCATGCAGTTGCGACCAAACTAAAAGACATGCAGTTGCATGCCTAGTGTGGGACATGCAACTGGGCCCCATGCCTCTCGACGTCGGCTCCTTCGACAAAACAAACACCCCCTAGTTGCGACCAAACTAGAAGACATGCAGTTGCGTGCCCATTGTGGGACATGCAACTAGCGCCTCTCCTCGTACAAACAAGAAATGGAAGTCGAGTTGCAGCCAAGTTATAAGGCGTGCAGTTGCGACTAAGTTAAAAGACATGCAGTTGCGTGCCTTTTGGGGGGCATTCAACTAGGCCACCTCTCTCCCTTGCTGTCGCCCCCTCCGACAAAACAAAGGCCCCTGCAGTTGCGACCAAGCTAGAAAGACATTGCAGTTGCGTGCCCATTCTGGGACATGCGACTAGCGCCTCTCCCCGTATAAACAAGAAATGGGAGTCAAGTTGCAACCAGGTTGTAAGGCATGCAGTTGCGACCAGGTTAGAAGACATGCAATTCCGTGCCCGTTGTGGCACATGCAGCTGGGCCCCGTGTCTCTCGATGCCATCCCATCTGACAAAACGAAAGGTCCCCCCTAGTTGCGACCAAGTTAGAAGACATGCAGTTGCATGCCTAGTGTGGGACATGCAACTTGCCCGATCTCTCTCGACGCCGCTCCCACCGACAAAGCAAAGCCCCCCCCCCGAGTTGCGACCAAACCAGAAGACATGTAGTTGCATGCCTAGTGTGGGACGTGCAATTGGGCCCCATGCCTCACGATGCCGCCCCCTTCCGACAAAACAAAGCCCCCCTAGTTGCGACCAAACTAGAAGACATGCATGCAGTTGCGTGCCCATTGTGGGACATACAACTCGCGCCTCTCCCCGTACAAACAAGAAATGTAAGTCGAGTTGCAACCAAGTTGTAAGGCATGCAGTTGCGACCAAGTTAGAAGACATGCAGTTGCGTGCCTACTGTGGGACATGCAGCTGGGCCCCACGTCTCTCGAAGCCGCCCCATCCGATAAAAACAAGGACCCCCTAGTTACGACCAGGTTAGAAGACATGTAGTTGCGTGCCTAGTGTAGGACATGCAACTAGGCCCCATCTCTCTCGACGCCGCTCCCTCCGACAAGACAAAGGTCCCCCCTCCCCCCCTCGAGTTGCGACCAAACCAGAAGACATGCAGTTGCATGCCTAGTGTGGGACATGCAACTGGGCCCCATGCCTCTCGACGCCAGCCCCTCCGACAAAACAAAGATCCCCCCCAGTTGCGACCAAACTAGAAGACATGCAGTTGCATGCCCATTGTGGGACATGCACCTGGCACCTCTTCCCGTACAAACAAGAAATGGAAGTCGAGTTGCTACCAAGTTATAAGGCATGCAGTTCCGATTTTTCTGAATCTCCCACCATCCACACAAATACCGATAACCCCCTGTTCTTCAAACGGCGTGGCAACAACAACTTTCTTGGGTATTTTCTATGCATCATGGAAAAAACACAAAAACAGAGACAAGTATGTGAGTGTTTTTATCAAAACCATGAAACTTCCTTTTGTCTCTGAACCATTTAAAAAAAGGTAAAAAACACAATTTAGATTTTTTTGCTTGATAAGCGTATTGAAAAAAAAACTGAGCATGAATACATGTTCAAACATACTTGCAGATACTAAAAACTCCTACAAACAAATCTTATATTTTTACTTATGCAATTTCCAATTCATAAATCATATTACCCCACCCCTTCTCTTCCCTAGGAATCAGATTTGCATTATGTGTTCAGATATATATACTTGTAGCATACCCATATAGAAGGAAAAAATAAAAAAGGAAAAAAGAGATACATACCATCATGCCCAAACAATTGTCTGTCCTTGTGAGGCGGTGAACGAAAGGAAACCCGATGAAATCATCACTGAGAGGCAGCAGCCCTTGTAGCTGAAAACACTCTGTCTCATTAAGTAGAAGCCCCCTGATGCGAACAATGCCTTCACCATCATTGCTTGAAGCTTCTCCATCCTCATCATCTGAATCTGAATCTTCAATGGGATCACCCTCTTCCATAGGCTGTTCATCTTCGGAGCCGCTGCCCACTTGGATCACACAAATAGCTGCCCTAGGCGAAGGTTCATCCAGGAAGAACACCACCATCTGACCCTTCCCTGGCTTGTTGTCATCATAGAACTTCCTCCAACCGCTCCCATACATAGCACTCTTTGTACGACCCTTTTAACACTTTACAGTGTATGTCCTTTGGTTTGCCACAAAGTCACCTTCTCTCTAGTCACATTATTGAAACGGACCCTTTCATTGCAAGGCACAACCTGATTTGAACACAAAATAAAATAAAAAATACAAAAAGTTAGGAGTGATGTCACGACAAAAGATATGAGTATTGTGATGACATTAGTACAAAAAGTTAGGAGTGAGTTACCCCTGCATTGTTGAACTCCTCCCATGCAAACATGCTGAAACCGCTTCCCTTGCTCTCATAGTTGCAATGGTTAAAACAAACTCCACAAACCTCCTGTGCACATCCAAAAAGAAAGCAAAGAATAAAATAAATTAGAATGGATAACTCACTAAAAATAACAGTTTACAGTGTCATTTCTTTGATCTCAGAAACAAATATATATTTCACCATGTATTCATGCAACTTTATGACTGTGAAAAAGCCCAAAAACTATGCTTACCAGATGGTACAACCAAAAAAAATTACATATTAAAAAAGTGCTTCTGCCGTAAAATGCTAGTGGTTCAGTTTTGGGAAAAGAGAGAACGAAAAGTATTGTTGTACATGTGGTTACGATTACACTCTTCTGAAATAGGAAATACAAACAAAAAGTAGTTTTCAAATAGCTTCACACAGGGTCCATCAGGTTCCTGGAGTTAAAAATCCCTGCCCACCCAAATGACAAAATCTTGCTTTTTAATACGTTTTTATGACTAATTCACAATACGATGCTAATCCAGGCTAATATATTTCATTTTTTGCTACTCGACATATCAGAAAGTACTCCTGTGAGGTCATGGGTCTAAACTCTGAACTAAAAGTACCTACATAGAAATTGGTGGTGCTACTAGTACTACTTCCAGTAAATTTTTTTACAAAAAGGTACTAATCACTCTGTTATAGCTACTTGGCTTTACTGCTAGTTCTAATCAGTGCCACAGAAGTAACTGGGTTGCGCTTGAAAAATCTAGAAAACAAAAGAGAAAGACGACACCACATACGCTGCTAGCGGATTTGAATCAATCAACTGATCGTTAGTTGACTATCAACATACCATCATTGTCATATTGCTTTGCATGATCATGTAGTTGGCATAGTATTTGTGGCAAGGCCACCAATCATCTTTTTTATACATGTCACTATTGATCATTGCACATCCTGGTAAACCGCCGGAGGCATTTATATAGAGTCATATCTTGTTCTAGTATCGAGTCATAATTCTTGAGTTGTAAGTAAATAAAAGTGTGATGATCATCATTATTAGAGCATTGTCCCATGTGAGGAAAGGATGATGGAAGTTATGATTCCCCCACAAGTTGGGATGAGTCTCCGGACTTTATAAAAGTTAAAAGAGGCCAAATAAGCCCAAACAAAAAAACAGACTAAAGAGAGAAGGTACAATGTTACTATCCTTTTTCCACACTTGTGCTTCAAAGTAGCACCATGATCTTCATGATAGAGAGTCTCCTATTTTGTCACTTTCATATACTAGTGGGAATTTTGCATTATAGAACTTGGCTTGTATATTCCAATGATGAGCTTCCTCAAATTGCCCTAGGTCTTCATGAGCAAGCAAGTTCGATGCACACCCACTTAGTTTCTTTTTGAGCTTTCATACACTTATAGCTCTAGTGCATCCGTTGCATGGCAATCCCTACTCACTTGCTCGATATCAATTGATGGGCATCTCCATAGCCCATTAATTTGCCTAGTTTATGTGCGACTTTCTCCTTCTTTTTGTCTTCTCCACAACCACCATATTCTATTTCCACCTCTAGTGCTATATCCATGGCTCACGCTCATGTATTGCGTGAAAGTTGAAAAAGTTTGAGAACATCAAAAGTATGAAACAATGCTTGGCTTGTCAGCAAGGTTGTGCATGATGAAATACTTTGTGTGATGAAGATGGAGCATAGCCAGACTATATGATTTTCTAAGGATAACTTTGTTTGACCATGTTATTTTGAGAAGACATGATTGCTTTATTAGTATGCTTGAAGTATTATTGTTTTTACGTCAATATTAAACTTTTGTTTTGAATCTTATGGATCTGAATATTGTTGCCACAATAGAGAAGATTGCATTGGTAAATTTGTTAGGTAGCATTCCACATCAAAAATTCTATTTTTATCATTACCTACTCGAGGACGAGCAGGAATTAAGCTTGGGGATGCGTGATACGTCTCCAACGTATCTATAATTTTTGATTGTTTCGTGGTATTATATTATCTCTTTTGGATGTTTTATATGCATTAATATGCTATTTTATATTATTTTTGGGACTAACCTATTAACCTAGAGCCCAGTGCCAGTTTATGTTTTTCCTTGCTTTTGAGTTTTACAGGAAAGGAATATCAAACGGAATCCAAATGGAATAAAACTTTCGTGATGATTTTTCTTGGACCAGAAGACACCCAGAAGACTTGGGGAGGGGGTCAGAAGACTCACGAGAAGTCCACAAGCCCTCAAGATGCGCCCTAGGGGGGCTGGCTTGTGGTCCCCTCGGGAGTCCCCCAACCCTAATCTTTGCACTATAAATTCCCAAATATTCCCCCAACATCAGAAGTGCCCACCAAAATACTTTTCCGCCACCGCAAGCCTCTGTTCCCGTGAGATCCCATATTGGGGCCTTTCGCGATCTGCCGGAGGGGGATTCGATCATGGAGGGCCTCTACATCAACCTTGCTGCCCTTCCAATGATGCGTGAGTAGTTTACCACAGACCTTCGGGTCCATAGCTAGTAGCTAAATGGCTTCTTCTCTCTCTTTGATCTTCAATACAATGTACTCCTCGATGTTCTTGGAGATCTATTCGATGTAATACTCTTTTGCGGTGCGTCTGTTGAGATCCCATGAATTGTGGATCTATGATCAGATTATCTATGAATATTATTTGAGTCTTCTCTGAACTCTTTTATGCATGATTAAGATATCTTTGTATTTCTCTTCGAGCTATCGATTTGGTTTGGCCAACTAGATTGGTTTTTATTGCAATGGGAGAGGTGCTTAGTTTTGGGTTCAATCTTGCAGTGTCCTCACCCAGTGACAGAAGGGTAGCGAGGCACGTATTGTATTATTGCCATCAAGCATAAAAAGATGGGGTTTATATCATATTGCTTGAGTTTATCCCTCTACATCATGTCATCTTACTTAAAGCGTTACTCCATACTTATGAACTTAATACTCTAGATGCATGCTGGATAGCGGTCAATGTGTGGAGTAATAGTAGTAGATGCAGGCAGGAGTCGGTCTACTTGTCACGGACGTGATGCCTATATTCATGATCATTGCCTTAGATATTGTCATAACTTTGAACTTTTCTATCAATTGCTCGACAGTAATTTGTTTACCCAACGTATGCTATCTTCAAGAGAGAAGCCTCTAGTGAAACCAATGGCGCTCGGGTCTATTTTCCATCATATATTTTTAGATCTATATACCAAAAAACACAAAAATACTTTGATGCACTTTATTTATATTTACTTTAGTTTGCTCTTTTATTTATCTTTTATATCTATCTCTTTTAGATCTCACTCTTGTTCGTGGCCGTGAAGGGATTGACAACCCTTTTCGCATTGAGTGCAAGTGTTTGTTAGTTTGTGCAGGTGCATAGATTGGAGACTTGCTTGTGGCTCCTACTGGATTGATACCTTGGTTCTTAACTGAGGGAAATACTTATCTTTACTTTGCTGCATCACCCTTTCCTCTTCAAGGGAAAAATCTACGCAACCTCAAGAAGTAGCACTTACCATGGCAGAAAGTCTCAAAGGAGGACACCGGCGAGCACAAGACGCCGCGTCCACGACATCTGGATGATGGCACAGTGCAAGGGCTACAAGGGTGCAAGTTGTGTGTTTAGCAGAAGGACACCCATGGGAAGAAGACCAGTCCCTTCCTTTGGAAATAAACTGATGGTTTGCTCCTTTCAATTTTGAGAATGAGTTGAGTCACAACAGTAGGAGGGGGCGGGGAAGTAGCGGAGGTGAAGATGTGCGAGGATGATAACTCAAGGAGAGGACTAGGTATGCCATGTGAAACATTACAACAAGAGGACTGATCTGCGAGAGAAAAGCACAAGGAGACGGGGACATCTACTAGTCAACAACATGGCGAGGAGGACGGCAGTGTCACCTGACGTAAAAAGTGGTAAACAAGTCCATACTTGGTGATACGTCTCCGTCGTATCTATAATTTGTGATTGTCCCATGCCAATATTATACGACTTTCACATACTTTTGGCAACATTTTATATGATTTATTGGACTAACATATTGATCCAGCGCCCAGTGCCAGTTCCTGTTTGTTGCATGTTTTTTTTGTTTCACGGAATACATATCAAACGAAGTCCAAATGCGATAAAAATTTACAGAGAATTATTTTGGAATATATGTGATTTTTGGGAGGTGGAATCAACGCAAACGAAGGCCCACGGCCTCCAGAAGACACTAGGGCGCGGCCTGCCCCCTGGCGTGTGGTGGTGCCTTGTGGGCACCCCGTAAGTTGGTTGGGGCTCTACGTCGGGCGCAAGGAAGCTTATATCCGAAAAAATCGTGTTAAAATTCCAGCGCAATCGGAGTTACGGATCTCCGAGAATTTAAGAAATGGTGAAAGGCCCGAAAACAGGAATGCAAAACAGAAGATAACAGAGAGATAGATCCAATCTAGGAGGTGCTCTTGCCCCTCCCCCGCCATGGAGGCCATGGACCAGAGGGGAAACCCTCCTCCCATCTAGAGGGAGGTGATAGGTCTCCAACGTATCTATAATTTTTTATTGTTCCATGCTGCTATATTATCATTATAGGATGTTTTACAATCATTTTATAGCAACTTTATATCATTTTTTTGGACTAACCTATTGACATAGTGCCCAGTGCCAATTGCTGTTTTTTGCTTGTTTTTTACTTCACAGGAAATCAATACCAAACGGAGTCCAAACGCAGCGAAACTTTTTGGTGATTTTTTCTGGACCAGAAGACACACGATGGGCCAAGAAAGTACCTGAGGGGGGCTCCGAGGGTAGCACAACCCACCAGGACGCGCCTAGGGGCCCAGGCCCGCCTTGGTGGGTTGTGCCCACTTCGGCCACCTCCCGCACCGCCTCTTTGCTCTATAAAAAACCCAATATTTCAAAAACCCTAGGGGAGTCAACAAAAATCAATTCCAGCCGCCGCAAGTTCCAGAAACCACAGATTCAATCTAGACACCATCACGGAGGGGTTCATCATCCTCATTGGTGCCTCTCTGATGATGCGTGAGTAGTTCATTGTAGACCTACGGGTCCGTAGTTAGTAGCTAGATGGCTTCCTCTCTCTCTTTTGGTTCTCAATAAAATGGTCTCTTGGAGATCTATTTGATGTAACTCTTTTTGCGGTGTGTTTTTTGGGATCCGATGAACTTTGAGTTTAGGATCAGATCTATGTTTTTATCCATGAAAGTTATTTGAGTTTTTTTGATCTCTTATATGCATGATTACTTATAGCCTCATATTTGTTCTTCGAATCTTTGGTTTAGTTAGGCCAACTAGATTGATTTTTCTTGCCATGGGAAGAGGTGCTTTGTAATGGGTTCGATCTTACGGTGCTTGATCCCGGTGACAGAAGGGGAACCGACACATATGTATCGTTGCTATTAAGGATAACAAGATGGGGTCTATTTCTACATAAATAGATCTTGTCTACATCATGTCATCGTTCTTATTGCATTACTCCGTTTCTCCATGAACTTAATACACTAGATGCATGCTGGATAGCGGTCGATGTGTGGAGTAATAGTAGTAGATGCAGGCAGGAGTCGGTCTACTAATCTTGGACGTGATGCCTATATAATGATCATTGCCTGGATATCGTCATAATTATTTGAAGTTCTATCAATTGCCCAACAGTAATTCGTTTACCCACCGTATGCTATTTTTCTCGAGAGAAGCCACTAGTGAAATCTACGGCCCCCGGGTCCATTTTCTCATCATATACTTCCAGATCTATTTTGCTATTTGCCTTTTTATTTATTTGCAGCTTTTATTTTCAGATCTATATTATTAAAAACCCAAAAATACCTTGCTGAATTTTATTTGCTTTTATTTGCATCTATCAATCTAGTACAATTTTATCCCGTCAACTTGACAATATCTAGCATCGTTACCCGAAAGGGATTGACAACCCCTTTAACACGTCGGGTTGCAAGTATTTGTTCTTTGTGTGCAGGTACCGCTTACATAGTGTTGCATGATTCTCCTACTGGTTCGATAACCTTGGTCTCATCAATTAGGGAAACACCTACCGTTGATGTGTTGTATCATCCCTTCCTCTTTGAGGAAATACCGACGTAGTTCAAGCAAACATCAAAAGGAATTTCTGGTGTCGTTGCCGGGGAGGATCAAGTCAAGATTGTCTCCCGACAACTCGCCAGTTTCTGGCGCCGTTGCCAGGGAGACATCATCAACATCTACCAGGTTCCTAATCACTAATCTCATCTCCTTGCAATTTACATTATTTGCCATTTGCCTCTCGTTTTCCTCTCCCCCACTTCACAAAAATTTGCCGTTTTATTTGCCTCATTTTTTGTTCGCCGTTTTCTCGTCAGATCTCTTATTTGCTTGAACTTGTCACCATGAGTGACTTTGGCATGGCAGAAATAGATGGTGGCCTAACTCCTAAAATTGGACGATCTGGCAATCTGGATGCTAAAACTTTTGTTTTGAGGCAAGGGAATATTATGGGAAAAGAATATATCCAAGAATTTTTCAATTGTGTCGGAAATTTAACTCTTGATGATGCTCCTATACTTAAAAGAACAAAATCTTATGCAGAAGCTATTTCAGCACTAGTTCTGATACTTGGAAAAAAA
The DNA here is from genome assembly GCF_018294505.1 of Triticum aestivum. NCBI lineage: Eukaryota > Viridiplantae > Streptophyta > Magnoliopsida > Poales > Poaceae > Triticum > Triticum aestivum. Next base: position 225,911,632 of record NC_057814.1, on the reverse strand, counting down.
ATCATCCGTACCCATCCTACCTTGCAAAGATTGTTTTATGAGTTACCTGTTATAAAGAATCCCAAAGCTAAAAAAGTTGGCTACCCTCGTTCTTATGAATGAATTTGACTACATAATACATGAAGCTAGGGAAATCTTTGATTTTTATGGTATGAACCGTGAAAAACCGGTGATAGATGAGATCCTTTGTAATAGTGATTATATGTTAAGACACTTGCTTGGAAATAATCAATTTTTTGATGAGAATCTAAAAAAGGAAGTCCCTGTTTTAGATATAATCCAACAAGTTTTCAATGATATTAATCAACACTATTCTTGGATTGTTGCCGGAAATCAAAGGGGATACGATGATAAGCAACTTGATAGTGCTAAAGTCTCTATGGATGAGGTGTTTTATGTTGTCTTTGCAAAACCACGTGACAAAAACACTTCCAAGGGATCTAGAAATAAAGATGGCAATACTAAGATCTTTGCTTTATGCCTAGCTAGGAGCGTAAAACGATAGCGCTTGTTGGGAGGCAACCCAATCTTTATCTTTTTGCTTTTTGGTTTTCTTGCTGTTTTCCAATAAAATATATAAAGATGCCCCTGATTAGATGTGTTTTTATGTTTTAATTAGTGTTTGTGCCAAGAGAAGCCTTTGGGATCATGTTGGGTGATAGTTGATTTGATCTTGTTGAAAAACAGAAACTTCTGTGCTCAGTAAAATAATTTTCATAAATCACAGAAACGTGCTTCTGCTCTGCATTTTTTACACATGATTTATATACAAATTTCCCACGTTTTCCTAATTATTCAGAATTTTTGGAGTTACAGAAGTATACGAAGTTTCCTGATTACTACAGACTATTCTGTTTTTGACAGATTCTGTTTTTCTTTGTGTTGTGTGCTTGTTTTGATGATTCTATGGTTTCCTTTGAGGAGTTTTTGCCATAGGAAAGTTGGCATACAATACATATAATGCAAAAATAAAATATGAATGGGTTTGCAACAGTACTTAGAGTAGTGATTTGCTTTGTTATACTAACGGATCTCACATAGGTTTTCTTGAGTTTTTGAAGTTTTCAAGTTTTGGGTGAGATCACGATGGATGAAGGAATAAGGATTAAGACGAGCCTAAGCTTGGGGATGCCCCATGGCATCCCAAGCTGTTATCCAAAGAGAAGCAAGCAACTAAGCTTGGGGATGCCCGAGTGGCATCCCCTCTTTCTTCTAACGACCATCGGTATTTTACTTGGAACAATATTTTTATTCGTCACATATCATGAGTTTTTCTTGGAGCGTCTTGTATGATATGAGTCTTTGATTGCTTTGTTTTTTATTTTGTGTCATCAATCCTTGCTGGACACACCAATTTGAGGGAGCCAAAATTATGCTATGGCTTGTTGGAATTGCTCTAGTGCTTCACTTATATCTTTTTGAGCACGGTGTGCTTTATTATTTTTGAAGAAATGCTCTCATGCTTCACTTAGATTTATTTGAGAGTTAGTAATTTTTTTTAGAAATTCTCTCGTGCTTCACTTAAATTATTTTGAGAGAAGAAATTTTTATGCTCATGTTCTTCACTTAGATTTGTTTGAGCTATCAATAGCAACATATGAAATTAGTCCCAAAGTGATAGATATTCAAGAGGGATATAATAAAAACTTTCATGAAGATCATTGGACAAAATAAACTTGATTGCTTGTAATAGTTTTGCGATATGTTGATATAATATGTGAGTCATGTTGATGAGTAATTATGCTTTAGTAAGAATATTGGTATTAAGGTTTTTGATTCCCTATGCAAGCACGAAAGGCAATAGTTATGCGATGAAATTACATCCTACTTGTGGTGCATTATTCGGTGTTAGTTATGCTTAATGCTCGCTTATGTGATTTTTCGTTTCTTGGTTGGATGCTTCTCAATCTTTTGCTAGCCTTCATTTGCACTATGTATGATCACTACTTGTGCATCCAAAATCCTTAAACCCAGTTTTGCCATATGAGTCCACTATACCTACCTATATGCGGTATTTCCGTGCCGTTCTAAGAAAATTTGTATGTGCCATCTCTAATTTCAAAATAAATTTACTTTTTGTTTGCTCGTACTGCTCATGAAACGGTAGGGGGTGGCTGCTACCTCTTGAGCATGCGTTGGTTTTCCCTTGAAGAGGAAAGGGTGATGCAGCAAAGTAGCGTAAGTATTTCCCTCAGTTTTGAGAACCAGGGTATCAATCCAGTAGGAGACAATGCACAAGTCACCTAGTACCTGCACAAACAATCAAGAACCTTGCAACCAACGCGATAAAGGGGTTGTCAATCCCTTCACGGTCACTCGCAAAAGTGAGATCTAATAAAGATAGTAAAGTAAATATTTTTGGTATTTTTGTTGTATAGATTGGAAAGTAAAGATTGCAAAATAGTAAACGAGATGTGATGTAAATAAAAGAGATGCAATATAATAAGAAAGAGACTCGGGGGCCATAGGTTTCACTAGTGGCTTCTCTCAAGATAGCATGTATTACGGTGGGTGAACAAATTACTGCCGAGCCATTGATAGAAAAGTGCATAGTTATGAAGATATCTAGGGCAATGATCATGAATATAGGCATCACGTCCGTGTCAAGTTGACCGAAACGATTCTACATATACTACTATTACTCCACACATCAACCGCTATCCAGCATGCATCTAGAGTATTAAGTTCATAAGAACAGATTAACGCATTAAGCAAGATGACATGATGTGGAGGGATAAACTCAAGCAATATGATATAAACCCCATCTTTTTATCAACGATGGCAATAATACAATACGTGCCTTGCTGCCCCTACTGTCACTGGGAAAGGACACTGCAAGATAGAACCCAAAGCTAAGCACTTCTCCCATTGCAAGAAAGATCAATCTAGTAGGCCAAACTAAACCGATAATTCGAAGAGACTTGCAAAGATATCAAATCATGCATATAAGAATTCAGAGAAGAACCAAATAATATTCATAGATAAACTTGTTCATAAATCCACAATTCATCGGATCTCGGCAAACACACCGCAAAAGAGTATTACATCAAATAGATCTCCAAGAACATCAAGGAGAACTTTGTATTGAGAATCAAAGAGAGAGAAGAAGCCATCTAGCTAATAACTATGGACCCGAAGGTCTGTGGTAAACTACTCACGCTTCATCAGAGAGGCAATGGTGTTGATGTAGAAGCCCTCCGTGATCGATTCCCCCTCCGGTAGATCGCCGGAAAAGGCCCCAAGATGGGATCTCATGGGTACATAAGGTTGTGGTGGTGGAAAAGTGGTTTTGTGGCTCTCCCTGATGTTTCTAGGGTATAAGAGTATATATAGGCGAAAGAAGTACGTTGGTGGAGCTCCGAGGGGCCCATGAGGGTGGGGGCGCAGCAACCCCCTGGGCGCGCCCTCCTGCCTCGTGGCTTCCTCGCGGAGTTCCAGACTTCAACTCCAGGTCTTCTGGTTTGCTTTTAGTCCAAGTAAGATCATCGCGAAGGTTTCATTCCGTTTGGACTCCGTTTGGTATTCCTTTTCTGCAAAACTCTAAAATAGGCAAAAAAACAGAAACTGGCACTGGGCCTCCGGTTAATAGGTTAGTCCCAAAAATAATATAAAAGAGCATATTAAAGCCCATTAAACATCCAAAACAGATAATATAATAGCATGAAACAATCAAAAATTGTAGATACGTTGGAGACGTATCAAGCATCCCCAAGCTTAATTCCTGCTCGTCCTCGAGTAGAAATGATAAAAATAGAATTTTTGATGTGGAATGCTACCTAAGATAATTATGAATGTAATTTTCTTTATTGTGGCATGAATGTTCAGATCAAAAACATTCAAGACAAAAGTTTAATATTGACATAAAAACAATAATACTTCAAGCATACTAACGAGGCAATTATGTCTTCTCAAAATAACATGGCCAAAGAAAGCTTATCCCTACAAAATCATATAGTCTGGCTATGCTCCATCTTCATCACACAAAATACTCAAATCATGCACAACCCCAATGACAAGCCAAGCAATTGTTTCATACTACTGATGTTCTCAAACTTTTTCAACTTTCATGCAATACATGAGCGTGAGCCATGGACATAGCACTATAGGTGGAATAGAATATGGTGGTTGTGGAGAAGACAAAAAGAGGGAGATAGTCTCACATCAACTAGGCGTATCAACGGACTATGGAGATGCCCATCAATAGATATCGATGTGAGTGAGTAGGGATGGCCATGCAATGGATGCACTAGAGCTATAAGTGTATGAAAGCTCAAAAAAGAAAACTAAGTGGGTCTGCATCCAACTTGCTTGCTCATGAAGACCTAGGGCATTTGAGGAAGCCCAGCGTTGGAATATACAAGCCAAGTTCTATAATGAAAAATTCCCACTAGTATATGAAAGTGACAACATAGGAGACTCTCTATCATGAAGATCATGGTGCTACTTTGAAGCACAAGTGTGGTAAAAGGATAGTAGCATTGCCCCTTCTCTCTTTTTCTCTCTTTTTTTCATTGGCTTGTTTGGCCTCTCTTTTTTTCTCATGGGCTTCTTTGGCCCCCTTTTTTTATTTCCTCACATGGGACAATGCTCTAATAATGAAGATCATCACACTTTTATTTACTTACTACTCAAGAGTTACAACTCGATACTAGAACAGAATATGACTCTATATGAATGCCTCCGGCGGTGTACCGGGATGTGCAATGAATCAAGGGTGACATGTATGAAAGAATTATGAAAGGTGGCTTTGCCACAAATACGATGTCAACTACATGATCATGCAAAGCAATATGACAATGATGAAGCGTGTCATAATAAATGGAACGATGGAAAGTTGCATGGCAATATATCTCGGAATGGCTATGGAAATGCCATAATAGGTAGGTATGGTGGCTGTTTTGAGGAAGATATATGGTGGGTTTATGGTACCGGCGAAAGTTTTGCGGCACAATAGAGGCTAGCAATGGTGGAAGGGTGAGAGTGCGTATAATCCATGGACTCAACATTAGTCATAAAGAACTCACATACTTATTGCAAAAATATATTAGTCATCGAAAGAAAGTACTATGCGCATGCTCCTAGGGGGATAGATTTATAGGAAAAGACCATCGCTCGTCCCCGACCGCCACTTATAAGGAAGACAATCAAAAAATATCTCATGCTCCAACTTCGTTACATAACGGTTCACCATACATGCATGCTACGGGACTCACAAACCTCAACACAAGTATTTCTGAAATTCACAACTACTCACTAGCATGACTCTAATATCACCATCTTCATATCTCAAAACAATCATAAGGAATCAAACTTCTCATAGTATTCAATGCACTTTATATGAAAGTTTTTATTATATCCCTCTTGGATGCCTATCATATTAGGACTAAATTCATAACCAAAAGCAAATTACCATGCTGTTCTAAAAGACTCTCAAAATAATATAAGTGAAGCATGAGAGATCAATAATTTCTATAAAATAAAACCACCACCGTGCTCTAAAAAGATATAAGTGAAGCACTAGAGCAAAATTATCTAGCTCAAAAGATATAAGTGAAGCACATAGAGTATTCTAATAAATTCCGATTCATGCGTGTCTCTCCAAAAGGTGTGTGCAGAAAGGATGATTGTGGTAAACTAAAAATCAAAGACTCAAATAATACAAGACGCTCCAAGCAAAACACATATCATGTGGTGAATAAAAATATAGCCTCAAGTAAAGTTACCGATAGACGAAGACGAAAGAGGGGATGCCTTCCGGGGCATCCCCAAGCTTAGGCTTTTGGTTGTCCTTGAATTTTACCTTGGGCTGCCTTGGGAATCCCCAAGCTTAGGCTCTTGCCACTCCTTATTCCAAAATCCATCAAATCTTTACCCAAAACTTGAAAACTTCACAACACAAAACTTCAACAGAAAATCTCATGAGCTCTGTTAGTATAAGAAAATAAACCACCACTTTAAGGTACTGTAATGAACTAATTATTTATTTATATTGGTTTTAAACCTACTGTATTCCAACTTCTCTATGGTTCATACCCCCCGATACTACTCATAGATTCATCAAAATAAGCAAACAACACACGAAAAACAGAATCTGTCAAAACAGAACAGTCTGTAGAAATCTGTATCATTCGAATACTTATTTAACTCCAAAAATTCTGAAATAAATTGGTGGACGTGAGGAATTTGTCTATTAATCATATGCAAAAAGAATCAACCTAAAATCACTCTCCAGTGAAAAATGACAGTTAATCTCGTGAGCGCAAAAGTTTCTGTTTTTTACAGCAAGATCGCAAAGACTTCACCCAAGTCTTCCGAAAGGTTCTACTTGGCACAAACACTAATTAAAACATAAAACCACATCTAAAAAGAAGCTAGATGAATTATTTATTACTAAACAGAACCTGAAAATCAAAAGCAAAAATAAAATTGGGTTGCCTCCCAACAAGCGCTTTTCTTTAAAGCCTTTTTAGCTAGGCATTGGTAATTTTAATGATGCTCACATGAAAGACAAGAATTGAAGCGAAAAGAGAGCATCATAAAACATGTGAGAAACACATCTAAGTCTAACATACTTCCTATGCATAGGCATTTTGTAAGCAAACAAATTTTCAAGGCAAGCAAAAACTAGCATATGCAAGGAAGAAGAAAGAGACGATAGCATTCTCAACATGAAGAGAGGTAATTTAGTAACATGAAAATTTCTACAACCTTATTTTCCTCTCTAATAATAATTACATGTAGGATCACAAGAAAATTCAACAAAATAGCTATCACATATAATATTCTCTTTATGAACCACATGCATGCAAAGTTGACACTCTTCCAAAATAGTGGGATTAACATTAACTAAAGTCATGACCTCTCCAAACCCACTTTTATCAAAAATTTCATAAGATTGAAAATCCTCCAAATATGTCGGATCTAAAGTTGACACTCTTCCAAACCCACTTTCAATATTATTGCAAACACTATATCAATCTCATATTCATCATGGGGCTCAAATAAATTTTGTAGATCATAAGAAGAATCACCCCAATCATGATCATTGCAACAAGTAGTAGACATAGAAAAATTAGCATCCCCAAGCTTAGGGTTTTGCATATTATTAGCACAATTGACAATAATAGAATTTATAGTAGAATCATTGCAATCATGCTTTTTATTCAAGGAGCTATCGTGAATCACTTTATAAATTTCTTCTTTCAACACTTCATCACAATTTTTAGATTCATGAATTTCAAGCAAAACCTCATAAAGATAATCTAGTGCACTCACATCACTAGAAATTGGTTCATCATAATTGGATCTCTTAAGAATATTAGCAAGTGGATGAGGATCCATAAACTTTTAGCAAGCGAAGATGCAAGCAAAAGGATGGCACATGGTAACACAAGCAAAAAAAATATCGAACAAAAGAAGGCAGAAGAAAAGGCAAAGGGTTTCGAAAATCGTTTTAGAAGTGGGGGAGAGGAAAACGAGAGGAGAATGGCAAATAATGTAATGTGAGGGAGAAGAGTTTATGATCGGTACTTGGTATGTCTTGACTTGGCGTAGATCTCCCCGGCAACGGTGCCAGAAATCCTTCTTGCTACCTCTTGAGCATGCGTTGGTTTTCCCTTGAAGAGGAAAGGGTGATGCAGCAAAGTAGCGTAAGTACTTCCCTTAGTTTTGAGAACCAAAGTATCAATCCAGTAGGAGACAACGCACAAGTCACCTAGTACCTCCACAAACAATCAAGAACCTTGCAACCAACGTGATAAAGGGGTTGTCAATCCCTTCACGGCCACTCACAAAAGTGAGATCTAATAAAGATAGTAAAGTAAATATTTTTGGTATTTTTGTTGTATAGATTGGAAACTAAAGATTGCAAAATACTAAACGAGATGCGATGTAAATAAAAGAGATGCAATATAATAAGAAAGAGACCCGGGGTCCATAGGTTTCACTAGTGGCTTCTCTCAAGATAGCATGTATTACGGTGGGTGAACAAATTACTGCCGAGCAATTGATAGAAAAGCGCATAGTTATGAAGATATCTAGGGCAATGATCATGAATATAGGCATCACGTCCGTGTCAAGTAGACCAAAACGATTCTGCATCTACTACTATTACTCCACACATCGACCGCTATCCAGCATGCATCTAGAGTATTAAGTTCATAAGAACAGAGTAACACATTAAGCAAGATGACATGATGTAGAGGGATAAACTCAAGCAATATGATATAAACCCCATGTTTTTATCCTCGATGGCAACAATACAATACGTGCCTTGCTGCCCCTACTGTCACTGGGAAAGGACACCACAAGATAGAACCCAAAGCTAAGCACTTCTCCCATTGCAAGAAAGATCAATCTAGTAGGCCAAACTAAATCGATAATTCGAAGAGACTTGCAAAGATATAAAATCATGCATATAAGAATTTAGAGAAGAACCAAATATTATTCATAGATAAACTTGTTCGTAAATCCACAATTCATCGGATCTCGGGAAATACACCGCAAAAGAGTATTACATTGAATAGATCTCCAAGAACATCGAGGAGAACTTTGTATTGAGAATCAAAGAGAGAGATGAAGCCATCTAGCTAATAACTATGGACCCAAAGGTTTGTGGTAAACTACTCACGCTTCATCCAAGAGGTAATGGTGTTGATGTAGAAGCCCTCCGTGATCGATTCCCCCTCCAGCAGATCGCTGGAAAAGGCCCCAAGATGGGATCTCATGGGTACAGAAGGTTGCGACGGTGGAAAAGTGGTTTCGTGGCTCTCCTCGATGTTTCTAGGGTATAAGATTATATATAGGCGAAATAAGTACGTCGGTGGAGCTCCGAGGGGCCCACGAGGGTGGGGGCGCGCCTACCCCCTGGGCGCGCCCTCCTGCCTCGTGGCTTCCTCTCCGAGTTCCAGACTTCAACTCCAAGTCTTCTGGTTTGCTTTCGGTCCAAGAAAGATCATCACGAAGGTTTGATTCCGTTTGGACTCCATTTGGTATTCCTTTTCTGCAAAACTCTAAAATAGGCAAAAAAACAGAAACTGGCACTGGGCCTCCGGTTAATAGGTTAGTCCCAAAAATAATATAAAAGAGCATATTAAAGCCCATGAAACATCCAAAACAGATAATATAATAGTATAAAACAATCAAAAATTATAGAGACGTTGGAGACGTATCAGTGGCTGATATTTTCCATGCTAGATGTGTTATTCTCAAGATGAGTGTTTATTCACTTGTCATTGCACGAGAGTACGGCAAAGGTATTAGGGATGCCCAGTCCCGAAATGAAAAATTAATTTACTTTATGTTGTCAAATAATAAATTCCTTGGAAAGTGTTGGTATGCAAGGTACCAGTGGATTCAGTTAGCCGTGGAATGTGAAAGTATGATGGAAAAAAGGAATAAACTTTAGTTTTTGTTTGGGAACCGCCTATGATATATCTAGCATGGAAAGTATTGGGAACTACACGATCGTTTTCGTTGATAGGAAAGGCATGCCACCTGAGGGAGTCCTGGACTAAGGGGTCCTCGGGCGTCCGGCCTATTATCCATGGGCCGGACTGATGGGCTGTGAAGATACAAAGGCCGAAGACAATACCCGTGTCCGGACTGGACTCTACTTGGCGTGGAAGGCAAGCTAGGCGACCTATTATGAAGATTCCCTCCTATGTAACCGACCTCATGTAACCCTAGATCTCTCCGGTGTTTATATAAACCGGAGAGCATAGTCCGGATAGGACAGATTCATTACCATATACTCATAGGCTAGACTTCTAGGGTTTAGCCATTACGATCTCGTGGTAGATCAACTCTTGTAACGCTCATATTCATCAAGATCAATCAAGCAGGAAGTAGGGTATTACCTCCATAGAGAGGGACCGAACCTGGGTAAACATTGTGTCCCCCGTCTCCTGTTACCATCGATCCTAGACGCACAGTTCGGGACCCCCTACCCGAGATCTGCCGGTTTTGACACCGACATTGGTGCTTTCATTGAGAGTTCCGCTGTGCCGTCGCCAAGAGGGTTGATGGCTCGCTTTGTTGTCAAGGATAATATCATCTCCGGAGGAGCCCTGACCCCAGGCCAGACCCTCCATCTCGGCGGCTTCGTTATGACCGCCGGCTTGGCTCTTAAGCCGACGATGACCTCTCAAGTCATCGAAAATCACCTCCGCGTTGATCCCGAATACTATGCCCGCATGGATCCAATGGAGTTATCGTCGTTGAACGAACTCCTTGATCGCATGGCCGCCTGGGGGTCGCTACGGACTACGATCGGGTCGGGCTTAAACCCGACCAGAGAGAAATTAAAACTCCCCCGATCACCCATCAGATAGCGGTAGTCGAGGAGCGGAGCAACTTTTCCACTATATTGAAGACAAACTATGTTCGGATCACCGGTCTCGAAGAGCCGGATAATGTCCGGCAGGAAAGTATGTTTCTTCTTCCGAACATAGAGTCGGATGACGAGCCTAAAAAATCAGTCGATATCCCGGGGCCCAAACCGTCCGGCCCGTAGACATCCAAACTCCGGATCCAAAATCGGGTCAGGGCTCGGATTCAATTCCACCCACCCACCCGGACATAGATACTCTCAGGAGCATCAAACAATGGCCTCAGGAAACGGTCCACCACTTCTGGGCCAGATTCCTCCTTGTTAAAAATAAGGTAAAAGACTGCCGCGACAAAGATGCGATAGCAGCATTCTCCAACAACTGCGCAGATGAAGGTATCCTTAACGCCATTAATCGCCGCCACATACCAAAGTTCGCTGACCTAGCGACTATTGTACAAAAGTACAGCGCGATGGAAAGCGCCTGGAAAGCTCGGGCGGCTTGCTGGGAACCATCCCGGCTCCCCCTACAGGCAACAAGGACGCGCCCTCGTGGCACGCCCAGCCGAACAGTCAAAAAACATAAACCTATTACGTTGCACAACACCGTCCTGGAGGGATGGCTCAGTGGCCCATGCAAAATACACACGACGCTGGATACCGTGGCAACCCACAGCCTTAGAGCATGTTGGATGCTCCGGCAGGTAGCCAAGAGCGGCGAGGATATCCTTATCAAGGACACCCCAGAACAACACCCTCCAGCAAATGACGACAATAGAGTATTGGCAGTCTTTGAGACATTCGCTTCAAACAACAAGCGTAAAAGGGCCCTGCGCGATCTCACCAAAGTTTGCCAGGTCGCTGCAATTGACCCCTGGAACGACACGGCCATAACCTACAATGCCAATGACGAACCTAATAACAGAACAGTCAGAGCGCCAGCTGCCCTAGTCCTCAATCCCATCGTGGACGGCTTTCGACTTACAAAAGTCCTCATGGACGGCGGCAGCGGATTATACCTCATTTACGAGGACACGCTCCACAAGATGGAAATAGACATGAGCCGCATCGAGAAAAGCAGCACAACCTTTCGAGGTATCATTCCCAGCCGGGAAGCTCGGTGTGCAGGAAAAATTACACTTGATGTGGTATTCGGCACGTCGGAGAATTACCGATCCGAAGAAATAACTTTCCAGGTGGCCCCTTTCAACAGTGGGTACCACGCCCTGTTAGGGCGAGAGGCCTTCATGCGCTTCCAAGCCATACCTCATTACGGGTATATGAAGCTAAAAATGCCCGGGCCCAATGGAATAATCACCCTCGATAGCGATCCGGACATAGCCCTCCGCGCCGAGAATAAAACCGCATCCTTGGCCCTCGAGGCATTGTCTGAGGCCCTTGCGGCCGAAGAACTAACCGCACTACACTCCACCGTGGAAAAGGACGATGTGATCCTAGACAAATGACCCAAATCCACTTCCTTCAAACCAGCAGAAGAAATAGTCAAATTTCAGGTCCATCCAACAGACCCGAAGAAGACAGCGTCCATCGGAGCGCAACTCAGCGAGACTTCCTGCGCGAAAACTGGGATATATTCGCCTGGCATCCTTCTGATATGCCAGGAATCCCGCGCAGGTTGGCCGAACACAGCCTCCACATACTAAAGGGATATAAGCCGGTCAAGCAAACTCTGCGGTGCTTTTTTGAACCCAAACGACAAGCTATGGGGGAGGAGCTAGCCAAACTCATCGAGGCCGGATTCATCAAAGACATCAAACATCCGGACTGGCTGGAAAACTTGGTAATGGTACCAAAGAAGGATAAATCCTGGCGCCTATGCGTCGATTTCAAGGACCTTAAGAAGGCTTGCCCTAAGGATCCCTTCCCTCTTCCCCGCATCGATCAAATCATTGATGCTACCGCAGGTCACGACTCGCTGTGCTTCCTTGATGCATATTCCGGATACCATCAAATCAAAATGAAGGAGTCCGATCAAGCCGCAACAACATTCATCACGCCATACGGGCCGTTCTGCTTCAACACCATGCCTTTCGGCTCAAGAACGCCGGCGCCACCTACCAACGCATGATCCAAACATGCCTCGAGAAACAGATCGGCAAAACAGTGGAGGCCTACATGGACGACGTCGTCATCAAAACTAGACACGTCGAAACACTAATAGACGAATTGCGTCTCACATTCAACAACCTCCGCACATACAACATCAAGCTTAACCCGAAAAAGTGCGTCTTCGGCGTTCCCGCCGGTAAGCTATTGGGCTTCATCGTGTCCAATAGAGGAATTGAAGCAAATCCAGCCAAAATCCGAGCTCTGTCACAACTGGCTACGCCAAGCGAATTCAAGCAGGTCCAAACACTCGCTGGGTGCATGGCAGCTTTAAGCCGCTTTATCTCTAGGTTGGGAGAAAAGGCGCTGCCGCTCTATCACCTTCTACGGTGCACCGATAACTTCGAGTGGACACACGCGACGACGGCCGGATTGGAAGAAATAAAAGCCCTTCTGGCAAGCAACCCAATCCTGGCCGCACCAAACACTGGCGAACCAATGCTCTTATACATATCAGCAACACACCAGGTGGTGAGCGCCGTACTCGTCGTCAAACGAGAACAGGACGGACACAAATTCCCGCTCCAGAAGCCGGTATACTATGTATCCACCATCCTCACACCATGCAAATCCCGGTACCCTCACTATCAAAAAATAGCATATGCAGTCTTCATGGCATCCCGAAAATTGCGACACTACTTTCAGGAGTGCTCTATCACGGTGGCCTCCAAAGTGCCCCTCAATGATATAATTAACAATAGGGATGCAACGGGCCGGATTGCCAAATGGGCCATTGAGCTCCTGCCATTCGACATCACGTACAAACCACGTAGAGCCATCAAACCCTAGGTACTGGCCGACTTCGTCGCCGAATGGACAGAAGTCGAACTCCCTAAAGAGTATGGCGCGTATTCCAACTGGGTGATGCATTTTGACGGCTCCAAGATGTTGGCAGGGCTAGGGGCGGGCGTCGTATTAATGTCCCCCACAGGAGATATCGTCCAGTACGTACTCCAAATATTATACACAGACTCCAACAACGCAGCCGAACACCAGGCCTTGCTACATGGCCTCCGGATGGCCGTATCAATGGGCATACAGCGCCTGGAGGTGCGCGGGGACTGAAACCTCGCAATATCCCAAATTAATGGAGACTTTGATGCCAAAGATCCAAGGATGGCAGCTTATCGCAATGCCGTTTTGAAGATGTTGGCTCGGTTCGAGGAAATCGAATTTCATCACATCGCCCGCGAAAGTAACCAGGCGGTAGACGTCCTTGCTTGTATCGGCGCTAAGCGCGACCCCGTCCCACCTAACATCTTCCTCGAAAGACTCTTTAAGCCATCTGTGGTATGGCAAGGAGGAGATAGCAACGACAGTCCCGCTCCGAACACAAACAGAGATAACGAACACGCCGACATCATCGGAGGCTCAAACACCGAAGTAACACCATCGGCCCACCTCATTATGGCAGTAATTGCCCCGTGGACCGAACCAGTCTTGGCCTACTTTCATAGGAAGGAGCTCCCAGAAGATCAGAATGAGGCTCGGCGCATAGTCCGGCGTTCAAAGGCTTATAAAGTTCACGAAGGAGAGCTCTACAAGAAAAGCACCACCGGAGTCCTTCAAAGGTGTATCTCCGAGGAGGAGGGGCGGCAACTCTTGGCAGAAATTCACGCTGGTCTCGGTGGGCACCACGCCACAGCCCGGGCACTTGTCAGCAAGGCCTTCCGTACAGGATTTTACTGGCCTACGGCCCAGGCAGATGCACAGGACCTCGTCCAGCGCTGTGTCGGATGCCAACTCTTCGCCAACCAAAGCCATATGCGCCCAACCGCTCTACAAACAATTCCCATTACATGGCCCTTTGCTATCTGGGGCTTGGACATGGTCGGACCCCTTAAAGGGGGAAGCCATAAGAAAAAATATCTGCTGGTCATGGTGGACAAATTCACCAAGTGGATAGAGGCTAGACCAGTTAAAACGGTTGAGTCCGGACAGGTGATCGCATTTATATCCGACGTAGTACACCGTTATGGTGTACCGCACAACATCATCACCGATAACGGTTCGAATTTCATAGCTGATGAGGTGAAAAACTGTTGTGGTAATCTGGGCATTAAGCTCGATTACGCCTCTGTCTATCACCCGCAAACAAACGGTCAAGTCGAGCGAGCTAATGGTCTTATTATGAGTGGCATCAAACCCAGACTAGTGCGGTCTTTGAAAGAATCAGACAAACACTGGGTCGAGGAGCTCGACTCCATACTCTGGGGGCTGCGGACCACGCCCAACCGCACTACCGGATACACACCTTTCTTCATGGTGTACGGCGCAGAGGCTGTATTGCCCTGCGACATTATACATGACTCACCTCGAGTGCGCATGTACGAAGAGAAAGAGGCCGAGTTGGATCAGCAGGACAGCCTAGACGCCCTGGAGGAGGAGCGCGACGTCGCCAAAGCTCGTTCAACATTTTATCAACAGCAGGCTCGAAGATATCAAAGCAGAGAAGTACGGGCCAAGACTTACAACATCGGCGAACTCGTTCCACGCTTGCCGGAGAAGAAAAAGGACAAACTCAAGCCCAAATGGGAGGGTCCCTTCATAATTGACGAAGTTCTTACCGGAGGAGCGTACCGTCTTCACGACGTATCAGACAATCGCCTAGAGCCGAACCCCTAGAACGCGGCCAGACTCTGAAGGTTCTATGCCTAGCGTCGAACCCTTTGTTAGTCTCCTTCTCCCTCGTAGTTCCCATAACTCTTTCCCCATTTTTACACAATTTGTTTCGCTTTAAAGCTCTCATTCGGCTCGACCGAACAGTGCTGACGTAGACTTTTTTACATACGTATGCCCATTATACCTGGGGGCTTCTTTCACAGAAGTTTGTTGATATTACTTTCTGAAGCATCAAGCTTATCATACATACGCATTTTTCCCGTATGTCTTTTTCTTCACCATTATATGCATCGATATGACTTAAGTTTTGGCCAAGCTGGGTTGCCTGGCTCCTGTGCTTACCCCTACGTTCCCGATTGTTCGGCTAGGTGGTAAAGGGAGCACCTCTGCGATTGTTACTGCCGGGTCATCCGGATGTGTACCTCAGACTGGGTGAAGCCGAAAGCTAGCGTTCTTAAGGGAATATTTGGTCGGTGGATGAAAAATATTTTTCAAATCAATCCATTGTGAACCCCCAGAAGCTATACACACTGTGATTTTCACATCACAATCCAGACATGTCTACTAATGCATGCACACCCAGGGAAAGGAACCCTTAACGGAACTATTCTCCCTGGAAGATGTTTCTTACAATCTCAATGTAATATAACATAACTAGCCGGATACAACTTGTCTGTTCAAGCAACTATGACCCCTACGCTTAGTTTTCCATGCATACCCCGGCCTATTCGACCGTGACGGTATTCGGAAACACTCCGCACCTTCAGGTCCGGAGGTTGAAGCGAAAAGGCCTGCCATGACAAATGATATACAATTCGGCTAGAAATTCCACATAGCAAGAAAAGTACATAGTCACTTGGACTCACACACTTCTGCCTCTATACCATCTAACATGCAATCTAATTTACAATCCTGCTGGGAATATCTGGCGGCCACCTCTACCTGGTCATATACTAAACTAACGGGAATTTCTTCCCCATTCGACCCTACCGGTCCGACCCGCGCCATATGATTAGGATCAAGCTTGGTATACCGAGTTTTCACCATGGCCCAAGCCTCTCGCGCACCCTCTCGGCAGGCCGATATCTTCCATAGCCGGATACGTCGCCGCGCTCCTTTAAAGAGCTCTACAAGCTCCTCCATACTTCCTGGAGGGGAGGCGGATGGCCATAGAGCCTTGGCAACACTCCGCATCGCCAGCCGCGCCTGTTCGTGCACCTGCGACAGCTTCTGCAGCAGATCACTCGATGATCCGGACACCTCCTCTTCAGGACGGCCCGCTAATATACCTGCAGTAGCTACATCAGTTTCTCCGATCTCCGAACTACTTTTAAAACAGCTCAGATACATACTGAATATACCGCCTCGCAGCTTCTTGTTTTCCTTCACGGAATCGGCTAGCTGGGCCCGCACATCTTTCAGCTCTTCGCCTAGCTGGGTCTTGCAATCCCGGAGCTGGTTTTTTTCAATAATGGCCTGCTTCAGCACACGATCGCTTGTAGCTTGTAGCCTCTTGGCTTCTTGCTCATTCGCTTGAGCGATCTCCAAAGCCTCTTTGAATCCCCCTGACCATTATGTCATGGTATAAGCAAGACTGTCAATATTTTGGGCATATCAGTATATTTTCTCGTTGGAGGGGAATGTTACCAGGTGACGCCTTCTTGAACTCTTTTAGTTCGGTGGTAGCAGCATTTAGCTGCGTCCGACATTGTTCCAGCTCTTGGGATAGCAGGTTGTTCTTCTCTGTAAGAACCTGGTCATACAACGGTCCTTAAATCAGTTGTACCAACTGTTTCCAGTCCCGTGGGCTACTGGCATAGGCTATCCTTTTTGACAAAGTAACCTTACCTGCACATCTGTCAGATATTGCCTCGTGGCTTTTCTAAGCCCGTCTCGAGTAGCTCGGATGTATGCGTCACCCGAGCTAAAGGCATTAAATGCCTCGTCCGAGAACGCCGGGTCTCGTAAAATAGCCCTGCAGCACGATGATTCATGGTGCTCTCTACTTTCGAGTTGGTAACGGACATATTGTCCGAACGCTCGGCCGAAGGGCAGTTCGGCTTTGTTCCTACATCGGCCACCGTCTCCCAGACCGGATCTAAATCTTGGTGGTTGGGAACGCGGCCGGCCGGACCCCCGGACACAGTTCGGCGGACCTTTCTCCTGTAACCGAACAAGCGCATAAGTCACAACAGGATACGGCCGCTGAAAAAATATATTTATCCGTACCTCCTCGACGAGGTCCCGGCGGTGCCTTCACCGGCCCTCCACTTCGAAGGCCTGCCCGGCGCAGGAACCGATTTTCTCGGTATCGTCAAACGCCTCCCCTGTAAAACGCGCGACAATGCGGTGGGTGAAGCAGAGTAAGAACGCCCTTTCAGAAAAGGTGTTTCTTGATTACTTACCTGTGAAGCAGGAAGAAGACCAGGATAATCGGCAATGATGGCCACTTCCGTGCCATCATAGCTTGTCTGGTAAAACACCCCCTCCGCGAGAACCACAAATATATCCGGATCCTCTTCGAAACCGGGATCAAGCTCCCGGTTGTGGTCCTCTGGCTGTGGAGCGGGACTATGGAATCCCTCGGTGACCTTTCGCTAGTGCTGTCGTAAGCAAACAAACCAGAATTTATCAAAGGCAATTCGGAGATAGAGGGAGTAAAAATAGAGGGGTCGGACCTTACCCAACTGGGAGGGTTATATATGGAGTACCCGTCTCTGAGCTTGATGTGAAGAAATTCCTTTTCCTCCCCTTTGAACAGTTCGGCTAATATCTTAGCCAAAGCAGCAGGGGTATCCGGACCTTTCCGGCCACAGCGAGAGGCGTCATCCTCCCCATTATACTCCCACATGGGAAGCCCTCTTTGTTGGAGCGGCTGAACCCCTCGCGATATGGAGATCGCCATCACCTCGATTACTGTGAGCCCGAACTGAGCGAGCTCTTTTATCTTGCTCATTAGCTGACGAACCTCCACGCTGTCTCCTTCTTCAAGACTCCGGGGACGCCAACTGTGGCGTTTCTTTAGCGGGGCGACCGCAAATTCGGGAAGGCCCTTTCGAACCGGATCGGGAAGCAGAACGTCCTCGATATAGAACCATTCGGAGGGCCAGCCATTAGGTGCCTTTCTTGGTGTGCCAGATGGATATCCGGTATCGGCGACGCGACATACTTCGGCTCCACCCACTTCAAAAATAGACCCTTCGTGATTACGCGAGACGAGGCAGAACAACTTCCTCCACAACTGAGCCTCGACGCCCAGGAATAATTCACACAAAGCGACGTAACCCGCAATGTGCAGAATGGAGGCCGTAGAGACATTGTGCAGTTGAAGGCCGTAGTACTCCTGAAGCCCTCAGAGGAACGGATGGATTGGAAATCCAAAGCCTCTTAGCTAGTAGGGGACGAAACACACTCGCTCTCCCCCAGACGGATTGGGGAAGTCCTCTGCCTGAGCCCCCTCATTGAAGGAAGCTAGCCCCGTCCGAACAGGGACTAGCTCTGCAGGGGAAAGGAATCCCTGCATTTGCAACTTCGTCAACTGGCTATGAGGCACAGAACACCTCTCCCACTCGCCTTTCTTTGGGCCGGGATGAGCGGAGGAGCTAGGAACGCTGGCCATGCTGGAATGGTCTCTCCTAAGCAGTCTCTGGTGATTTCTTCTACGTGGCGCTGGATGGATCTAGATCTAATCCCTTTAAATAGGCGCCCTTCCTTACGTAGAGGGGGTGTTATTCGCAAAAATGCCCTGACTTTCCACATTCGCTTGACACGTGGAGGAGGAAGATTATTTAAAATGCACGGAAGCCGAGGAGGCGACACTGGATCAATGGTCGAATACATCGCATGGAAATCATCGAAGGAGGAACCCGCCTTGCAATGTCGAAGACCATGAGCGTGCCGAGCACCTCTCTATTGAAGACTGGTTCGGGGCTACTGAGGGAGTCCTGAACTAAGGTGTCCTCTGGCGTGCGGCCTGTTACCCATGGGCCGGACTGATGGGCTGTGAAGATACGAAGGCCGAAGACAATACCCGTGTCCGGACTGGACTCTACTTGGCGTGGAAGGCAAGCTAGGCGACCTATTATGAAGATTCCCTCCTATGTAACCGACCTCATGTAACCCTAGATCTGTCCGGTGTCTATATAAACCGGAGAGCATAGTCCGGATAGGACAGATTCACTACCATATACTCATAGGCTAGACTTCTAGGGTTTAGCCATTACGATCTCGTGGTAGATCAACTCTTGCAACACTCATATTCATCAAGATCAATCAAGCAAGAAGTAGGGTATTACCTCCATAGAGAGGGCCCGAACCTGGGTAAACATTGTGTCCCCCGTCTCCTGTTACCATTGATCCTAGACGCACAGTTCGGGACCCCCTACCCGAGATCTGCCGGTTTTGACACCGACACCACCCAAAATGTTTTATCTCTATATTTTTCACTTTGAGCTCTGGCACCTCTACAAATCCCTACTTCCCTCTGTGAAGGGCCTTTCTATTTACTTTATGCAATTTTACTTTTAATTTTGAGTCTCCATCTTCTCTTATAAAGCACCAACTAAGGGGCACTATGATGGTACTTGAGCATTGGGTGTAGTTAATATGCGAGTGTGTTTCATGAATGGATCAGTGATTGAGCATAATGGGCTAGGGATAACTTGCTTTAGTGTTGATATTTTGAAAGACATGGTCGCTTGTTGATATGCTTGAGTATTGAAATCTTCATGTCAAAACTAGACTATTGCTTTGGATCATATAAAAGTCCAAATGTCCATGCTAGAAAGAAAAGAATATGTGATGTACATGTTAGGCAGCATTCCACATTAAAAATTCTGTTTTTATGATTTACCTACTCGAGGACGAGCAGGAATTAAGCTTGGGGATGCTGATACGTCTCCAACGTATCTCTACTTTTTTATTGTTCCATGCTGCTATATTATCATTCTTGGATGTTTAACAATCAATTTATATCAAATTTATATCATTTTTTGGGACTAACCTATTGACATAGTGCCCAGTGCTCGTTGCTGTTTTTGCTTGTTTTTTACTTCGCAGGAAATCAATACCAAACGGAGTCCAAACACAGCGAAACTTTTTGGCGATTTTTTCTGGACCAGAAGACACACGATTGGCCAAGAAAGTACCCGAGGGGGGCTCTGAGGGGAGCACAACCCACCAGGGCGCTCCTGGGGGCCCAGGCTCGCCTAGGGGCCCAGGCACGCCCAGGTGGGTTCTGCCCACCTCGGCCGCCTCCCGCACCACCTCTTTGCTCTATAAATACCCCAATATTCCAGAAATCCTAGGGGAATCGACGAAAATCAATTCCAGTCGCCACAAGTTCCAGAAACCACAGATCCGATCTAGACACCATCACGGGGGGGGGGTTCATCATTCTCATTGGTGCCTCTCCGATGATGCGTGAGTAGTTCATTGTAGACCTGCAGGTCTGTAGTTAGTATCTAGATGGCTTCCTCTCTCTCTCTTTTGATCCTCAATACAATGGTCTCTTGGAGATCTATTTGATGTAACTCTTTTTGTGTGTCTTTGTTGGGATCCGATGAACTTTGAGTTTATGATCAGATCTATTTTATCCATGAAAGTTATTTGAGTTTCTTTGATCTCTTATATGCATGATTAGTTATAGCCTCATATTTCTTATTTGAATCTTTTGTTTAGTTAGGCCAACTAGATCGATTTTTCTTGCCATGGGAAGAGGTGCTTTGTAATGGGTTCAATCTTACGGTGCTTGATCCCAGTGACAGAAGGGGAACTGACACGTATGTATTGTTGCTATTAAGGATAACAAGATGGGGTCTATTTCTACATAAATATATCTTGTCTACATCATGTCATCATTCTTATTGCATTACTCCAATTCTCCATGAACTTAATACACTAGAGGCATGATGGATAGTGGTCGATGTGTGGAGTAATAGTAGTAGATGCAGGTAGGAGTCGGTCTACTAATCTTGGACATGATGCCTATATAATGATCGTTGCCTGTATATCGTCATAATTATTTGAAGTTCTATCAATTTCCCAACAGTAATTCGTTTACCCACCGTATGCTATTTTTCTTGAGAGAAGCCACTAGTGAAATCTACGGCCCGCGGGTCCATTTTCTCATCATATACTTTCAGATCTGTTTTGCTATTTGCCTTTTTATTTATTTGCAGCTTTTATTTTCAGATCTATATTATCAAAAACCCAAAAATACCTTGCTGAATTTTATTTGCTTTTATTTGCATCTATCAATCTACTACAATTTTATCCCGTCAACTTGACAATTTCTGGCACCGTTACCCGAAAGGGATTGACAACCCCTTTAACACGTCAGGTTGCAAGTATTTGTTCTTTGTGTGCAGGTATCGTTTACATAGTGTTGCATGATTCTCCTACTGGTTCGATAACCTTGATCTCATCACTGAGGGAAATACCTACCGTTGTTGTGTTGCATCATCCCTTCGTCTTTGGGGAAATACCGGCATAGTTCAAGCAAACATCAGGAGGCCAAGGAAGAATCAGAAGGAGGGGGGCTCTCTCCCCCTCTCTCCTGGTGGCGCCGGAGTGCCGCCGGGGCAAGGATCATGCCGGCGATCTACATCTACAATCTTGCTACCGTCAACACCAACTTTCTTCCCCTCTATGCAATAGTATAATCTCTCTATTCCCACTGCAATTCTCTACTTAAACATTGTGCTCAACACTATATATTATTATCCAATGATATGTGGTTATCCTATGATGTTTGAGTAGATATGTTTTGTCCTATGGGTTGATTGATGATCATGATTGGTTTGAGTTGTATATTTTATTTTGGTGCTGTCCTATGGTGCCCTCCATGTCGTGCAAATGTGAGAGATCCCCGCTGTAGGGTGTTGCAATATGTTCATTATTCACTTATGGTGGGTGGCTAGAGTGACAGAAGCTTACGCACGAGTAAGGGGGTTGCTGCCTATGGGATAAAGAGGACTTGATACTTAATGATGTGGTTGGGTTTTACCTTAATGATCTTTGGTAGTTGCAGATGCTTGCTAGAGTTCCAATCATAAGTGCATATGATCCAAGTACAGAAAGTATGTTAGCTCATGCCTCTCCCTCATATAAAATTGTAATAATGATTACCGGTGTAGCCATCAACTCCTATGGACAAATATTTCTCTTGTGTTACAAAAAGCTATCTACTTTTATTATCTTGCAATTTATTCGTAGTTTTATTCTCGCTAAGTACTTCTAGTTTTATTCTTGTTCTAGGTAAAGCAAACGTCAAGTTTGCGTAGAGTTGCATCGGTGGTTGACAGAACTTGAGGGAATATTAGTTCTACATTTAGCTCCTCGTTGGGTTCGACACTCTTATTTATCGAAAAAGGTTACAAACGATCCCCTATACTTGTGGGTTGTCACTTGGATCGGGAAGTTTGTTAGGAAATAGCTGAAATGCTATAGTGTCAGAAGGCATCATTTCCCTATACTTATCTGGGGTTACATCTCTCTCTCTCTCTCTCTTCACAAGATCACGCATGAGATGTTGATGCCTATCATACATCAGGCCGACAAGAGATTGTCCGGTTGGCTAGCCACCTTTCTGTCTTGGGGAGGTCAGCTAACGCTTATCAGTGTCGTGCTTGCAGCAATCCCCGACTATTTCATGGGCTGTTTCTTATGGCCCAAGCAGTCCATTGCTACTTCTTGAGCTTGCGTTGATTTTTTCCTTGAAGAGGAACGGGTGATGCAGCAAAGTAGAGATAAGTATTTCCCTCAGTTAAGAACCAAGTTATCAATCCGGTAGGAGGCACAAACAAGTCTCCAATCTATGCAGCTGCACAAACTAAAAAACACTTGCACTCAACGCGAAAAAGGGGTTTTCAATCCCTTCACGGTCTCGAACAAGAGTGAGATCTAATAGAGAAAGGTATAAAAAATAAATAAAAAGGCAAACTAAAAGTAAATCTAAATAAATTGTAGCAAGGTATTTTTTGGGCTTTTTGGTTTATAGATATGAAAATATATGATGTAAAATAGACCCATGGGCCATAGGTTTCACTAGAGGCTTCTCTCTTGAAAGAAAACATACGATGGGTAAACAAATTACTGTCGAGGAATTGATAGAAAAGCGCAAAGTTATGACGATATCCAAGGCAATGATTATGAATATAGGCATCATGTCTGTGTCAGTTAGACCGACTCCTGCCTGCATCTACTACTATTAGTCCACACATCGACCGCTATCCAGCATGCATCTAGAGTATTAAGTTCATAAGAATGGAGTAATGCCTTAAGTAAGATGACATTATGTAGAGGGATAAACTCAAGCAATATGATGAAAACCCCATCTTTTTACCCTTGATCGCAACAATACAATACGTGCCTTGCTACCCCTACTATGTCACTGGGTGAGGACACCGCAAGATTGAACCCAAAACTAAGCACCTCTCCCATTGCAAGAAATACCAATCTAGTTGGCCAAACCAAACCGATAATTCTAAGAGAAATACAAAGATATTTAATCATGCATAAAAGAGTTCAGAAAAGACTCAAATAATATTCATAGATAATCTGATCATAAATCCACAATTCATTGGATCACAACAAACACGCCGCAAAAGAATATTACATCGGATAGAACTCCAAGAACATCGAGGAGAACTTTGTATTGAAGATAAAAGAAAGAGAAGAAGCCATCTAGCTACTAGCTATGGACCTGTAGGTCTATGGTAAACTACTCACGCTTCATCGGAAGGGCAGCACGGTTGATGTAGATGCCCTCCATGATCGAATCCCCCTTCCGCAGGGTCCCGGAAAAGGCCCCAAGATGGGATCTCACGGGAACAGAGGCTTGCGGCAGTGGAAAAGTATTTTGGTGGATGCTTCTGTTGGTTTGGGAATATTTGGGAATTTATAGTGCAAGAATTAGGGTTGGAGGACTCCCGAGGGGCCCACAAGCCCTCAAGGCGCGCCCCCCCTGGGGCGCGCCTAGGAGGCTTGTGGCCTCCTCGGGAAGCTTCTAGCCCCCTCTCCAAGCTCCATGGATGTCTTCTGGTCCAAGAAAAATCATCGTGAAGTTTTATTCTGTTTGGACTCGATTTGAAATTCTTTTTCTGTAAAACGCAAAAACAAGGAAAACACTAAAACTGGCACTAGGCTCTAGGTTAATAGGTTAGTCCAAAAAATAATATAAATAGCATATTAATGCATATAAAACATCCAAAACAGATAATATAATAGCATGGAACAATCAAAAGTTATAGATACATTGGAGACATATCAAGCATCCAGAAGCTAGAACATATTTTGAGAGGCTTTTTGTGGCAAGGAAAGAATAACGCTAAGGGGGCAGTGTCTTTTGGCATGGAGCACGTCACGTTGCCCATAACATTTGGGGGGTTGGGAGTACGAGATCTTCAGGCACACAACATGGCAATGATATGCAGATTCATGGTTAAGAACAACGCTAAGGTCCCATGCTACAAATGGTTTGTTGTCAAGTACTGCCAGAAGGAGCTCTGTTGGTATGACCATAGTCGAGATACTACCTTTTGGCATGGCTTAAAGTCCTCTTTATAGTTGGTTAGGGAGGCTACTAGATGCATGCTTGGTGATGGATATACGGTTTCCTTCTGGTATGACCTCTGGCTTGATTGTGGCCGCCTTAAGTTTACCTTCCCAATGCCGTTCACTTTCTCCATGTTCGAATTCTACACGGTGGAATCCCAACTCTGTGAGGGCCACTCGGATCTTCAGCTGCATCTAAACCTAACACTCAGGGCGACACAAGAGCTGGAGGCACTTAATGAAATACTGGCCACTACTCGGCGTTCGGCGGCGATGCTTCCTGGAGGTGGTGAGGTGGCGGCGATCTGCGGGCGATGAGGACTTCGTCGGTCGACGAGTTGCAGCATGGTGACAGGACTGTCCGGGTCCAAGTGGGGCTAGCCAGGCTGTCGGGGCCCGGCAAGTCCTCGTCGCCGCGTCTGATCAGCTCCGCTTCGGTGGTGGAGGCTATCCCCTCCCTCCGGTCGAGTTGCGGTCACTCTCGTGGCCGGTGTATCCTTTCCCTCTCCAGGTCTCGTGTTGGCAGCTCCAGACACTACAAAAAATACACTTCCTTGATGATACGTGTTGGTCACAGTAGGTCACATTTTCTGTCATGCATGTACATCCATGAAAAATTTATGACAGAATCAAGATAGTCATACATGTGTTGTCGTAGAAGTGTTCCATGACATTACCAAAATTATCATCACGGAAGTGTCCACTTCCATGACGATAAATTGCGCGTCCCAGAAGTGCTTTCGTCAAGGGCGACCGACAAGTGGCATCCACCGTAACGGAACGCCGTTAAGCTATCGGGTCCGGTTTTGGATCCGATAACCCGTTAACAGCCCCGACCAATGGGGATTTTCCACATGTAAAATCATCATTGGCTGGAGGAAACACGTGTCGGCTCACCGTTGGGACAGATGTCATCCACTCATTGGATCCAAAGCGCCTATGATACATCGACACGTGGCACGGCCCAATAGAGGCCCATTCGTGTGAAAAGGCCGACCCGTTTGACTTGGTCAAAAGGTGGCGGGCCGGCCCACGGCAAGCCTGTTAACGGCTTGTTCACATATAGTCCATTTATAGCCCGCTAACCCAGGGCCCGTTTACGGCCTATCCGAATCAGGCCCAGTAGCTTCATCTAGGCCGTCCAATATAATTCCAGCCTGTTTAAACTTCCGGCCCATGTATGGCCCATGACGTCTTTCGGCCCATATGAGGCCCTTAGTAACTTCGGCCCATTAACGGCCCGTGGTAAAACTGGCCCGTAATGAACAGTGTATCACTTTATACCCATTAACGGCACGTGGTGAAACTGGCTCGTGATGAACAGTGTATCACTTTATACCCATTAACGACCCATTATTCCGTTGGGCCGTTTCTAGCCCATGTTATCTTTCGGCCTTCTCAGGGCCCATTTATTCTTGGGCTCATTTCCAGCATTCGTTTACTTACGGCCCGTTACTGTCATTTTCTGCTTGTGGGCCAAATTCAGCCCGTGGTTACAGTCGGCCCGTTTGTGGCCCGTTAATACGTTGGGTCGTTTTCATAGCGTCATCAAATACAGCCGATTAATGACGGCCCGTTATGGTCGACCCATGAAAGAACGATTTCAACTCTAGCCCATTTACGACCATAATGTGGTCTGTTATTGGCCCATGTTTGGCCAACCGATCATACGGCCCGTAGAAGGCCCATTGATGATACGGCATGTAGAAGGCCCATTGTGTCTACGGCCCGTATAAGGCCCATTGTTTCTATGCCGCAGAAGGCCCATTGTTTCTACGGCCCTTAGAAGGCGCATTGTTTCTACGGCCCGTAGGAGGCCCATGTTAACTACAGTAAATATGTAGCCCATGGTTATTGTGGCCTAGTTTTAAAAAATAGGTTATTGCGGCCACTAGCAAACCACGGAAAAAGAACTGCACTGACTACAAGAAAACAAATAAACAAGACAATAAGGAAATAAATAAGCAAGCAACTTACGCTAGGCTATCACGGCTATTACACAAATTACATCCACTGGGCATCAAAGTTCGCCACCAGTGCAAATATAGGGAACAAAGCAGCATATAAACGCCGCAGCAAAACAAGTCCAGAACTGAAACCACTTCAGAAGAGCTCAAGAAACAATATCCTGGGTACCCATAATGCTGGCAAGATGCTTAGCAAGCTTATTAACTTTCTCTTGTTTGGCGCTTAAATCCTCTAGCACTTGCTGTTGCACCAGAAAGTATGCATCTGAATTCTGCAGGGACTTCCTCAGTCCTTCGGCTTCCTGTCGCATAACATCTGATCGATGTCTTTCAACTTGAAGTTGAGACTCAAGAAGCCGAACTGATTCAGGCAGCAAGTTCGAAGAGCTGGTGCCAGCAGTAGTAGCCAGTAACTCGAACACTACATCAAGACAGGACTTTGGGGTTGTCTCAGTGTCTTCAATATAGTTTTTATCAGCTTTCTTGGAGACCAACAGGGATGTCTCACTATCTTGAACCTTATCTGCATTACTTCCTTTACCATTGCATAACGGGGTACTCTTCTCCAATATTTTATCCGCGTTCTAAAAGAGAAACAAACAAACACATCACAGGTTTACAATGTAGTATATGAAACTCATTTTGGTAAACCAGTTCAGTAGTAAGGTGGACAGGATAACAGCATGAAACAAACATATATCTATGTAGTATGGTCACTGTATGGTCTATATCATTCTAGTTTATGTTGCCAAATCAAGATAGATACAGTTCGAATCATATCTATTTAAGACAAAGCAGCATAGACAGAATATAAGCGTGGGGAACTACTCAGCAATAACAACACTTGTAATGTGCATGGCATGAGAACATAACTGTTTATTCAATTGAAATTGAAATCAACATAGAGCAAGTTACAACAGCAAACACGTTAAAGAAACAGGTTTAAAACATACCTGTTGCGCCATTGGAGTTTCAATTGCATCCTTCAAATTTGAAATTAGTTGGTATGAGTAAATACAGTGATGCAAGAGCAAAGTAGTATGAACCATAGCTACGGAACCTGACCTGAGAACAATTCTTCTTCTGCTTCAAGCATTGACTTGGGGTTCGGAGTGGTGGTCCTCATGCTTTGGGCACTGCATTTGCCTTACTAACTGCTCGTGTTTGGGTGCTCTGTGGTGGAGACGGTGCTGTGTCAACGGGAACTGGGTTACTATCTGCTGGGGTTGGGGTTAGAAGGGGTGTAGCTGGTTCTCTGTCCAACTGGGTAGGGGTACAATCTGTGTGAGTCTGGGTTATGTGTGGTGGAGCTAGTTCTTGGGCAAGAACAACCGTGGTTCTATCTCCATCGACAGGTAGCACGATCTTTTCTGAAGACCGTGTTTTTACTCCCACAGATACTGCCATCACCCCCTCCAATTGAAATGGCTGATAAACAAGAAAAGTAATTGAATGTACAGACATTGTAAGATAGACAGGTGCAATGGATAGTAGGGAAGAAAACAGGGCATGAAATAATTCACATTTATGTTGTCTAACCAAACAGAATAGCAGGACATAATTTCACATATATGATGGCTAATTAAACATGATAGCATGACACAATTTCACATGTATGATGGCTAACTAAACAGGATAGAATGACATACTTCAAAATATGATGACTATGTAAACAGGATGACATGATATAACTATACGATGTGTCTATTAAAGTGGTTGGCATGCCATAAATCACAAACATGCCGTCGATGGAAACATGATGGCATGATATAATTCACGGATAGAATGACATAATTCAAAATATGATGACTATGTAAACAGGATGAGATGATATAACTATATTATGTCTTTAGAAAATGGGTTGGCATGCCATAATTCAGATACATGCTGTCTATGTAAACATCATGGCATGATATAATTCAAATATATGATTTATATACTAAGGAAGTGAGCAGAGGGCAATCGCATATATGATGTGTCAACTAAGGAGATGGCATTCAATATCGTGTATATGATGTAAAAACTAAGCATTGCAATACAACATATGCATGATATGAGTAATATAACCCTGCCAAGTTTGAGCATACACCTCAGGGGGATAATAGGACTGGTCATCTGCCTCTGAATCCTCCTCTGAAGAGCTATCTGTAACCAGCAAGATATCTGCTTCAGCAGGTAGCATTGTCTGCTCTGAAGACCTTGTTTTCACTCCAGATTTCTCCATCACCAATTCAAATGGCTGATGCACAGGAAGAGCAGTTGAATATACAAACATTGTCGACAAAAGCAATGAGAAATACAAAAAAAGGACGGCATGATATAATTCACATATATGACGCTTGGCTAAACAGCATGGCATTGCATAATTCACATATATAATGCCTTGCAACAAGATAGCATTGCATAATTCACATATATAATGTCTTGCAACAAGATGGCATTGCATAATTCACATATATGGTAATTAGACACTAAACAGGTGGCATTCACACAAAGCATGTCTAAACTAAGCAAATGACATAGCAATGCAAGATACCATACGCATGATATGAGCAACATAACCCTGCCAAGTTAGAGCATGCACCTCGGGGGGGGGGGATAGGACTGGTCATCTGTCTCTGAATCCTCCTCTGAGGAGCTATCTGTAACCAGCAAGACATGCGCTTCGTCAGATAGCATTGTCTGCTCTGAAGACCTTGTTTCCACTCCAGATTTTTCCATGACCGTGCCGAATGGCTGATGCACAGGAAGAGTAATTGAATGTACTAAAATTGTTGACAAATTTAACACGTAATAAAAAATGATGTCATGATATAATTCACATATAAGATGACTGGCTAACCAGGGTGGCATTGCAAAATTCACATATATGATGCCTGGCTAAACAAGATGGCATTGCATGATTCACATATACGATAAAGAAACTAAACAGATGGCATTGACACAAAGCATGTCTAAACTAAGCAGATGACATCTTTGATGTATACAGTAAGCAATGCAAGGCACCATATGCATGATATTACCAACATCAGCATGCCAAGTTAGAGCGAAGACCTCATGGGGTAAATAGGAGTGGTCTTCTGCTTCTGAATCCCCCTCAGAACAGTTATCTTCCTCTTGATTACGATCCGAAATGGGTGGAGGGGGGCTGCCTTTGCGCCCACCATGGAGCGACGTCTGCATGAAATTTTATTGCCACGCAAGGCTCGTCTCTTTTGCTCTACATGTTCAGTTCCATTGTGTACAATAACTGACATGCATAGGAATAAAACATAGTGAGATTATGTAAGGAGTGCATGCACAAATCCAGAGTGATGGTAGCAAACTGTGGATAGACCCAAAACCAATGATAGCAGGCAGATAATAGCTTTAGTTAAAAAATACAGATAATGGCTCCTTTAATGTTTGTTTGCACCCAACATGAAACTCATAGTAGACACCCGAGATTAACCAGATAGTAGACAGATAGTACTGATTGCTGCCCCAATATGTACCCCACAACCATTTAAAAACTCAAGTTTCAGCATAAGTTTGGACCTGACTCGGAGTCTAATAGGTGAACACGACGATAAAGTAGCATGTCATCATATTAAGCGATGCATAACGTAAGCAGACACGGAAGAGTGCGACCTCTCTTGCGGACCCGTGTAGTCCTCAAGGTCATCTGCTCAGTTGATGATGGTAATGCAGTTGTCGTGGCTGCCGGCGGCGGGGAAGAAGATCTGAGGCGGCGAAAGACAGTCTGGAGAGCGGATCCCTGCTGTGGTGAACCCTTCCGTCGTTGGAGCAGCTGAGCTGGGGTGGAACACAGCACCGCAGGAGCAGGACAAACCACACAAGGTTTTCTTTGACACATATCTGTAACAGAAGTAATTGTGTAAGGGCTTGTTTGAATTTGAGGATTCTAACAATGCAGGGATAGGAAATAGACAGGAATAGGATAGGAATGCACGTGCAAAACAGAGAATTTAAAAACACAGGATTTCTGCCAATCTGGGTGTTTGGTTCACAAGAATTGGAAGAACACAGGATGCAAAGAAGCATGGTGAGATTAAGTCAAACCACAAGAAAATGTACGGTTATAATGCTATTATGCTACTATCTCTTAGTCTTGTGCTTCATGAATAGGAATTTGAAAAGGAGGACAAGTGGAAATTAAAATTCCTACGGTTTTTCTTTCAAGGAGACACTAAAGGAACAAATCCTACAGTTTTCCTTTGCTCCATTCCTTTGCACCAAATTCATGAAAAGTAGTACCATAGGAAACTTTCCAATTCCTATGTTTTTCATTCACTTTTCCTTTCAAGCACTGGCCATTCTAGTAGGTAGGCTTGAGCAAGGAAAAGCCTACACTAAAAAAATGTTTTTGTGCTACTTCTATTACTTTGGACCCAGGCCACTGCCCTACTAGCTCAGCTCCCAGGGCCATCGACAAATGCACAGCTCAAACGCGCAGAGATAAATAATGATGGCGTTCAAGAGAGTCCATCATGGATAGCTAAGTTGCCTGGTACCTCACTGCTTGTCATATAGTAGGAAAAAATAATCGTATTTCCCGTTACTCCGTGTGCTCAGTGGACAATATATATAACATGTAGAGTAAAAAAGAGATGCAACAAGTGTACAACCTCTTTGGCGAAGCCATGTCGATCTCAGCATGATTGGGTTGGCCGGTGAGGATGCTCCGGCTGACTTGGCTGTCGGAGGACGGGAAGAAGATCTTAGGCGTCTGGAGATGGAGCCCGAGGTACTGCTCCGCTGTGATGGAGGGTTTCGTCGTTGGAGCAGCTCTGGTGAGTTGTACGACGCCGAGGCTGAAGCAGGACAAGAGAGACAACGTTAACCTGAGTGGAATTCTAATAGCATCTCCAATAGATGACGTAAAATACATAACCACAAAGTGCTAGATGTAAAATACATCAGCCGCTCATCTCTGAACTTAACTGTCAAAACTGAATTTAACTGTCGAAACTGAACTTAACTGTCGAAACTGAATTTTGTTGTCGAAACTGAATTTTACGGTCGAAACTGAACGCGCTAGAGGTGAGGCTACACGTCAGTCGACTAACTTTTTCATCTCTGGTCAGTCGATTTTGCAGCCGT
Organism: Triticum aestivum; assembly: GCF_018294505.1. Classification (NCBI taxonomy): domain Eukaryota; kingdom Viridiplantae; phylum Streptophyta; class Magnoliopsida; order Poales; family Poaceae; genus Triticum; species Triticum aestivum. The sequence goes on along the minus strand of NC_057814.1, from coordinate 225,879,931 downwards.
TGGATACGAAATCAAGGGCCTGCAGTTCATCTTCAACCTCCACCCCCCTGAGCCGCCAGCCACCACCGGCCAAACAGCCGCCCCTCGCCGCCCGCCCCGAAAACACTCTACACCGCCACCCCGGCCATCCCTCTAGGCCCCCCCCCGTGCCGAGCTTTTTCTCTAGCGATCCCCACACCACCGCCCCACCACCGCCGGCGACCACCGCCCCCACCCTTAACCCTAAGATAGATAGTGGGGTACCTCTCCGGCGAGCCCCCCTCCTCGCTGCGACTAGTTCTTCCTTAACTCCGGCGAGCCCCCCCCCCCCACCCCCTGAAAATCGACTGACCCAAAAGTCGATTCAGTCGACTGGAGTGTAGCTAAATCAAAGCAGAATCGCAAGCAAGAGCAAGAGCGAGAGCAGCAGCGCGAGCAAGAGCAAGAGCAAGAGCAGACAAGGCAGGGGACCGTGAGCAAGAGCAGAGCAGCAGCACGAGCGAGAGCTAAAGCGGCAGCAGCTCCTACTGATGTGGACGTCGTCGCCGAGGGAGCGACACCGTGCAGGAAGTGGCCGGCGACGCCGTCGTGGATGGAGCCGCGCCGTGTCAGCTCGGGACCGAGCGCCGGCAGCACCGTGAGCTCGAATCAAGAAGAAAATGCAGCGATTAGTGTACAACCTCTTTGGTGGCGCCGATTAGGCCGCAGCTTCATCCGAGGAAACGGTGATGATGATGCACTTCCCGTGGTGCAGGTGAAGACGGCGTTCTGGGAATGGAGGTGGCGCGAAAGATGAGGGGAAGAGGCTCCGGCTAGGTGGCGGACGGAGGAGGGTGTGGGGCTTCGCGGGTTTTCCCAGCCTCGGTGTACGAATGGGTGGACGGATGGGATGGGACTGGGGAACCATGGCTTAGGGACGCGCTTGTCTGAAATGTGGGGTAAATTGCGAAAGTACCCCCACCGATTTTAGGCGATTCTTTCGGTTCAGGGGTATCACGGGCATTTCGCGTGTCGGGATTTCACAGGAGGTGGGAGTTTTCGCGCGCGTTGTAATTTTGGAATAGCAAGGCGCGGGTTGAGATGGAGGGTGTTGTCGGAGCACAACGAGACAAAGATATATCTTAAATATTTCGGGCTAACAAGGCGCGGGTTGAAATTTCCGGACAAGCCTAACGTGTACTGTAACAAATCAATTCGCACTACAAATGTCATTCAAAACTTTGAATTCATGTTATGTTCAATTAAAATATTTTGCTACATGTATAATGCATGCAACCTAGTACTCAAATGAACATTTTAGTGCATTCCAAACGTATATACTACCGCTTCAATATGAACTAAATTTGAATTCGTTTCTCTATTTGAATAAGATCTACAATAATGATTGTTGTGAAGTCAAAGCATTTGAATTCGTTTCTCTGTTTTAATAAGATCTACAATCATCATTATTGTCAAGTTAAACCATCGTTTGTGTATTATCTTCACAGCACACCACATGATTAGTCTCGAGTTACATATGAACTATGTGTACTATATGAACTCGAACTCGATTTTTTGAATCCACTTTATGTTGATTTCAAATCATAGTACATTTCAAGCTCTAGCTAGATCTTCATAATCTAAACCATGTCTCATATGTATAATGTGTTTATCACATTATGTATGGTGCCCCGCCCCCTACGCCTACAAGTATTTAGATGTGAGTTGCAAACACCACACATTACCACAAATTCAAATAAAATGTGAGAATGTTCGATATATAGTATTGTTTAGATTGTTCGATATTTAGTTGTAAGCTGCAAACGCCACACATTATCACAAATTCAAATAAAATGTGAGATTGTTCGATGTATAGTATGGTTTAGATTGTTCGACATTTAGCTGTGAGTTGCAAACGCCATGCATTATCACATTATGGTATAACATGTGCAAAACCACAACACGCGTATCACCGCTATATTCATGCATGCATATGTTTAAAACACTATGATCTCCTATTCAAATATATGAATCCACTTTCATATCAAATTATGATCTTTGTTAGTCTCTTACACCCACACAATCCTCTAACCTTTGTAGCTACCACTAACTTTCTCTCGTGCATGCACACGCCCTCCTCGCCCTCCCCCTCCCTCAGCATTCTATCCATCGCGCACATTCATTTTTTTCTTTAGGTCGTTCTCCCACAGTCTCCACAACTCCTTTCCGACACACACCGATCGATAAACCTCTCCAGCGATGTCTGCCTACAACATACACACGCACCTTCAATCTCCTCCTTTATGTGTCCTTGCCTCGTGTCTCTCATACGGTCCCACACACGTGTAAACTCTCGCCCCTCTTTTCATCGATCTCACAACCGCACACTCCTCCCCCTATCTAGCTAGTAGCTGGGCCTCTCGCACCACCTCCTAGCTCCATTCTCTCTGTCTATCCGTCTCGCCGGGCCTTATTTGCCTCTAACAAATGGACGTACACCGACCGATCTCCCGCTATACATATAGCTAGCTAGGTCCTTATAACTCGTTTTTCCCCACGCGTCGATCGATCTACCTCATTAGTTATGTCTCTCCCTTCCTCCGACAAACAACAATTGATCTACCGATCTAGTTAGGTTTGCTTACCAAACACATGGTTCCCCTTCATCATCCATGGATGCGTCCCGACAGATCTATCACGCACAGGCACACACAGAAACACATCCCCACTCTTATTGATAATATTGCAGTTCCACCCTCAGTTTGTCTAGTAGGTCTCTCCCACCATCTTCGAGAAGCAACTCCATCACCCATCCAGCACTCTACCCCTCTCCCTCCCTCTCTCTCTCTCTCTCTCTCTCTGTCCCATCCTATTTCCCGTCCTTCAGTTATGTATGGATGTCGACCGATCTCCCTCAAGACATAGCTGGGTCTCTCCTTCTCAACACATATACGAGTCGTTCTACCTCTATAGTTAGGCCTCTGCCTACCCCTCCCCGCACCCCCTCCCACACACACACACACCGATACATCGAGCGCTCTAGTCATGTCTCCCTGCCACACACAAACTTGACCTGTGCCCTCTGACGTTCCGGTAGGTCAGTCGCCCTATATCTTTGACTTGCACACACACACACAATTTCGATGGCTCTCTTCATCGATCTCGCACCCACCCACTTGATCCTCTCTTCGACTCTATCGATATCTATGACCCCTCCCTCTCTTCTCGTGGATCGCCCGGCCCTCTATATATGATATGGATAGGCCTCCATTTCACACACATTGCATGCAAAATTTTGTTTGAGATGTCATCGACACATATTCCCACAAATACATTCACGAAATCAACCTCCCCCCCCAAAACAAAAAACACTCACGAACGCACAAGCCATTTGTCTAGGTTTGTATCTCTCACACACACCCACGTAGGTGGGGGACGTGCACGAAGAGAAGAGGTGCACGCACGGCGCACGTACTCCCGTCTCTTTCCCAACCACACCCGCGCGGGTACACGGTGGAGCTCATTTCTGTACGAAAAGGCAGCCCACGTGGTAATTTGACACGTGTACTGGTTGTCCACTAGATGGAGGGAGGATCGTCTACCACGGGTGAACAAACAAATTGCGACTTGACGCGTTATGTTAAAAAAGAGGCAAACCATGTGGGGCCTACCTTAGAGGCAAGGCTCTATACACTGGAGTACTTTTGATGTGTCCCGTCAACTCGCAGAACGAGGAGAAGCTTGCTTAGTACGCCGTCTCCCCCGCCCACGGGCGCGGTGGCTCGCAGGATGAGGTGAAGCTTGCTTACTAGTAGTAGTACTGTACGCCTTACGCCCGCTCCCTCGCCCACGCGCGCGGTGGCTCGCAGGACGAGGAGAAAATTTTACTACTCCCTCCGTTTACTCCTCGTCCCTACTACCTTGGTTAGAGAGATTATCATATTGTTTGGAATATATATGTCCTTTAGTAGATTTCAATATGAACTACTAGTACATACTCCAAACACTGATGTATATAGACGTATTTTAGAGTGTAGATTCACTCATTTTGCTCCGTATGTAGTCCATATTGAGGCCCTGTTTGGTTCATAAGTCCTAGGACTTTTTCTAGTCCCAACTAAAAAGTCCCTACTCCTTAAAAAGTCCCTCCCTGTTTGTTTCAGGGACTAAAAAGTCCCTAGTCCCTCCCTAGAGGTTATTGAATGACCATGTTACCCCCAGTATACAGAAAAATAACAACCAAACAACACCATGGGGCGGCGGGGCAATGGGTGCAGGGAGGGGCATTGTTGGAAAAGTCCCAAAAAAGACTCTCCTTGAGAGTCTTCTTCATTAAGTCCCAAAAAGCAAGTTTTAGTCCCTAGTAGTCCCTCCTGTTTGGTTAAAAAGTCTCTAAGAGGGACTTTTTCTAGTCCCTACACTAAAAAGTCCCTGGAAACAAACACCCCCTGCATAAAGTTGAGACACTTATTTTGGAACGGAGGGAGTACATATTTGCTATGATCTGTCAATCATTGAGATGCAATAGCATGCATGTTAGTCTCCTTTGTATTTGATGAAATGTTGCAACGGGCAACCTTGGACGCAAGATACATGTAACAGAAGCTGGAAGCTTCATAGCATTGTACTATCTCGCTGATAAATTACAGTACGTACTATACTAGTACTTCCTCCGTTCCTAAATATAAGTCTTTGTAGAGATTTCACCATGAACCACATACGGATGTATATAGATGCATTTTAAGTGTAGATTCATTCATTTTGTTCCGTATGTAGTCCACCTAGTGGAATCTCTACAAAGACTTATATTTAGGAACGGAGGGAGTACTATGTAAAGAGTTAGGTGTCGCAAGGTGTCCAGAAAATATGGTGATAGTTTGAGGTGGGCCATGTAATCACTGAGCTTGCGTGTTTTCACTGCACTTGCACTCCTCCGCCGTAAGAATGGAGAAAATTGTAATCTAGTAGTACCTCCTTTCGCCGAAAGCGTGGGACATCCAGCAGTCCTACCACCTCAGTAATAATGACCAATGAGCCGTCAAATCACATAGACCCAGCAGTAAGTTGGACGGATGAAGCAACCATCACTCTTGAATCCGCTTCTCCCTTCAACGCAGGCGCCAGTGAGAGGTCGCGTCCGCTCTGCCCGGGCAGGAATGCGGCACCGATTCTGTGGAGCGGCGCTGACCGTTTCGGGCAGGAAGCGCGCGCGGGCGATGGAGGGGCTTTGGGTGGGCCAGGCTGGTCAGGAGCGGGGGTGGCAGCTGTCCGCCTGTCCCTACCGGACGCCCGAAAACGAGAGGATGCACCGACTCTCGCGGCTAAAATCATACACTACACACCATCTCTCTGTAGGAGTAGGTCGATCTGTCGCTCTCTCTAACACACACATGTTGTTAAACACACACGCGCACACGCACACACACACACACAGGTTCATAGAATAGGAAAATCGTGCGAGTGCGAAGCCACAGGAAGTGAGATACAAATGGAGTATGTACAAGAAGCGAAGAGGTGACGAATATTCCATCAAACCTGGACTGAGGAGTAGTACTCCCTCCGTCTAGGTGTTAAGTCATCTTACGGAAATCAGATATTCCCAAAATGTTTAGGCGTCGTCCATTAACTTCGCATCTCAATCCCCTCCTGGCCTCGTTGCTAGCGAGCGTTGTTACTTAGGGATCGTTTGGATCCTTAGCAAGAACAGCTTATAGCATAGCCGGGCAAGGTTAGGCGTTTGGAACTGTTAAAATATGTTAGCTTTTGTGGGCCAGCTAGCTTGGGTGGGCTAGAAAAACCTTGCTAGCTCAGGAGAGCCAGATCGGCTCGCTTCCGACGGCAAACTTCGCGTAGTAGTAACATAGACTAGTAACATATGCATGTTACTAGTCCAAGTTACTCACCACTATGACCAGCCTAAGCAATGTAACCAAACGCTCCTTACTCTGCCTTGTTATCTCCCCCGGAAACCCAATGCATGGAGCGCAACTACGCGTTGATCAGTCAAGAAATCAAAGTCGGCTTGCATGCGAGTTAATACGTGGCCCTGCATGGTAGCTAAAACGGCATCTCTTAGTTGTTTGGATTAATTGTTGCGTTTAGAGACAGAAATCAGGGCTTTGATTGGAGGAATGACCGGTCAAGTTTCTCCTTCTCCTCCAATCTGCTTGCACCTTGGTCCCGCTGCACCTTCTAACGTGACTTATTACACCTAGACGGAGGGAGTCGTACGAGATACGGTGGCACACTGACTTAGGTCGAATACAAGTGCCCAAAATTGTGTGCATGTTATAATAAGGATTCACTTAAAATAGTACGTGAGCGAACAGAGGGATCAATTGGACAGTGTTCCCGAGCAGTAGCGAGATGTGTGAGGTAAGATACACCGCTGGCGCTTTTAATTTTTCTTATTAATTTGTTTGTTTCACCCTCTGACTGGTGGGACCCAACGTACTACGTGGAGAGAGGTAAGGTGACTAAGGCTGCATTATTTCTGCACCACTGTGGATAGTCTTACCACCAAAGCCACATGACACGATTATGATTTAAATCCCAATGACTCCCACACAAAAAAACACGGCATGCTTGTCACACGAATGCAGGAATGTATAAAAGGTTATTTTCCTCTCGTTGAACATAACGGGAGGGTTGTGTAGCTGGTTAGCCTGTTCGCTCATCAAACTTGAGGTCTCGGGTTCGATAACTACACTTGAGCATAATTCGTGCCAGGAGGATTCTTTGACTGCTCAAAATGGATGGATACGGAGCTATACGATCAGCTGCAGCCTCTGCGCTTGTTTTCTAGGGTTTGCACTCTTCACACTCTCTCCAGTATATATATACACGCTGGAGCCTCAGCGCTTGTAGTTGCTCTCTTCACACTCTCTCACCCTCTCCAGATCTAAACAAGACTTCGTTGGCCTCTCTCTCCCCTCACTGCTGGTCTGCTTGTAGTTGCTCTCTTCACACTCTCTCACCCTCTCCAGATCTAAACAAGACTTCGTTGGCCTCTCTCTCTCCCCTCACTGCTGGTCAAAGAGCCGGCAGGATCCGTCCGCCGGGAAGGGAAGGAGGCTTAACGCTGTCGCCGTCGCGAGGGAGAGAATCCACTATCGGCGCAGCTGTTCACTTTCACCCAGCGGCGGCGCGGGAGGGCCTCCGACCCCTTCTTCTTCACCGCCGTACATAGTGTGGGCCGAACGGCCTTCGGTCGCCCACTGAACCATACCCCAAGAACCTTAAGGTAGAATTTACTTATTCCACATGCATTGCTCTAGCTGCATGTGGGCTTTTTCCGCTTCTGCACTCGAATCTAGGTGTTGGATCAAATAGGAAAGTAGTGGGGAAAGTTGTATACCATGAATCTAGGGCATGGTTCAAAGAGGAAATGAATGGGGGAAAGTAGTGGGCAAAGTTGTATAGCATGAATCTAGGACGTGGTTCAAAAAGGAAAGGAAGGGGGAAAGTAGTGGGGAAAGTTGTATCGCATGAATCTAAGACGTGGTTCAAAGAGGAAAGGAATGGGGAAAGTAGTGGGGAAAGTTGTATAGCATAAATCTAGGACGTGGTTCAAAGAGGAAAGGAAGGGGGAAAGTACTAGTACAGACTGGCTATCCAGCACCTACGTTGGTCGAAAAGGGAAAACAATGACAAACCAGTACGCACATCTGTAACGAACTGATCTTTTGTTTTGGGGGACAAGGCTGTAGAGTTTGAGCAGGACTAGATTTGCTGCGCTCACATAGGGAAAGGTGTCTAAAGATAACAAAACTGGGACCAACACAAATATGCTCCTTGGTTGTTTGTTCTTTGTTGCAACAGACTGTGCATCACCCCAGTACATCGGTAGATGCACATGGTGCTGGTGCGTCCACTGTCCCGTGCAACTCTTTAGCTGTTGTTAATCTAAGGCCCTGTTTGGTTAAAAACTCCCTAGTCCCTACCTGCTTGGTTCCAGGGACTAAACATGGACTAGAGGTTATTAAATGACATGCTAAAAGACCATGTTACCCCTAGTAATGAACTAATAGAGACAAGGTGCGATGCGTGGCAGGGGCAACTGTTGGAAAAAGTCCCAAAAAGACTCTCCCTCGGGGTCTTCTTTCTTTAGTCCCAAATGCCCACTTTTAGTCCCTAAAAGTCCCTCCTGTTTGGTTTAGATGGGACTGACACGGAGTTTTTTTAGTCCCTCCACCAAAATGTCCCTGTAAACAAACACCCTCTAATAATGCCGCTGGAAAATTGATGCAATGCCACAGTTAAAAGCAAATTACATGTTTAACGAATTTTATTGTTAATATAATCTCTCTGTTAATATTAATCAATGCCACCGTTTGAGAAATGCTACTGTCTTGCTTTCTTTCCCATTTAGATAAGGTAGATGCTTCTTTTTGTTGGCTTCTGTGTCATCCACCGTTATTGACCACTAGTTGTTTCCTTTGCACCTCTGTGTAAACAGGGTTATCTACTTCACCTCGTTGCCATTGTGACCTTTTGTTGCACTGCACAAAACACTTTTGTTTTAAGAGTGTTTTGTGCAGTTCAACCAAAATGTCACACCGACAACGTTGCTTGATTGCTTGATCTTAGTGGAACTGCACAAGAGGAGATCTTACTTCCTATCCGTGTTGGCAAATTTGGTTCAGATCTTCTTCTTGTGAGTTGTTTGAATTCCGCGTCATGAGAGGTCAGTACTAGCCTTCTTTCACATGATTCTGCAGTGTGCTTTCATATGTTGTGCTACTTGTACGGTAATGTTGCTTGATTTTAGTGAACTGCACAAATGGAGACAAGACTTCCAATCTGTATGTGCACCGTAATATCCCATTGAGGTAAGATAAGGATATTTCACAACTGTTGGCCTGTATTTTGCCACTTTCATCAGAAAATTAATGTCATTGTTTAGTGCTATACTTGTGCAACCTAATTGACATGCCAAATCTTACATTGAAGGCGAAGCTTGTCTGTTATTGAACCAAGTGATGAAGGGGAAGAACAAGCGGAAGAAAAACAAAAATCAACTCCCGGTGCTGTAATGAAGCACTGGAACTGTGATGACACAAGTAATGATATAGTTTTGCATCTTAATTTATTGCTATGGCTGGAACGAGCAATTGTTTTGCCACTGATTTGATGCCACTCTTAATGTAATACGTAATTATCTCTACTTGTGCAAACAGGGATCTTCTTTGAAGATACCATATATTTTAGTGGAACTGCACAAGAAGATGTTGGAAACATTAAACTAATCGAGGAGTATATAGTAAGCATGGCCACCACAGTAGATAGCAACAGATGGTTCCGGAGAAGTGCTTCATCTGTATGCTCTACACAATAAGCCTCCTGACAAAGGTTGGTACTCGCCCACTGATTTCATCCATATGATTGAGCTTTGTCATCTCTATTGGTGTTGTGCTACTGTTTAGATACTGTCATCAAAAAGTGGTATTGTCCTTGAGAAGTGTTTCATCTGTGTTGTTTTAAATATTTCCTTTCCTTTTTTCGAGCAAACAGGGATGCTAGCATTTAGTTGTCCTCTTGTCTTTGCACAACAGGATCATCCTCCTCTGAAGAAGAATATGGAGTACGTGAAGTGACTAGTTCCGATTATGCCAGGATGAAGAAGCCTGTCTATCTTCTCATCAGAAGGAGCAGTTTAAGGATGGTTACATTACCCCCACAAGACCAAACTAACTTCAGCTCAGAAGGATTGACAAATCTCCATTTTCTTGCTGTGATGCGCGAGTACAATGTTGTTCTAGGATTCTTTCCGGTGAGTTCCATTTTCTAAAAGTGTGCTCTACATGGACCATGTAGGTGCCTGTTTAAACTGTCAATTCATAGTACAGTTTGCTTTATACTAATCACTTTTTTGTATTTGTGCAAACAGGGGTGCTCAGCTTGATTTCAATGGGAACTGCACAAAATGTTCATGAATACATCGAATCATTCATTTCCACCACAAGAAAGGAGGTGCCGCGCGAATTTGGTTGATTTTGGTGGAACTGCACAAGAAGAACAGCTGGTTTATTTAGCACGAGGTGCCATGTCAATGTCCGAACTGATGGCAAACCCTGCCCATTCCACAATCGTAGGCATTTGATATTTTGGAATGGGACAACCTTGTCAAATTTTGCTCATTGATTTTAGCAAGAAGACATGCGTTTGATATTTTCGAATGGGACGCCCTTTGCTGTCAGCAGCGTCGATCCATTTTTTCTTTAGTTGTGAAGTAAATATTGGCTCTGACATGTGAATCGCTGAGATGCATAATCATCGATTGTTTTGAATGTTCTCTATGAATTGCCAGGCTTGTGTGTTTGATTGCAATGTACAGGAACGCTAAAAAGCTGCTCAAACTCTTTGTACTCCTTCTGTTCCTTTTTACTTCGCACATTGTGAAAGTGCATACTTTTTTCTATAAGATTGGTCAAAGTAGAGATACTTTGACTGCAGACAAAACTTGTATGCAGACTAGAAAGGACCGGAGGGAGTACATGTGAAACTGCTGCAAACGAGGTGATCACCCTGGGAATAATGCTAGTACGTATTGTTTTGCATGTTCATCCAATGCCAGTGATACAAGAATTCGAACTAATCGAAATAAATTCATTCATACACGGTCGGATTTCATATAAACATGCCGGATTTCATTACATTTCATACATTCTTCAACTAAAAAGGGGTGCGCTGGAGGTATAATTAATTAACCGAAGCTACCCACCTGTGTCCGGCTGAGCCGAACAGAAGCTTCAGTGACTTAACTGCAGGTGCAGTTGCGTAACTGACATGTGGCCCAGATGCCTGTTGGGCCCACGTGTCAGTCAGCCAACTGCACCAGCAGTTAAGTAGAAGCAGCGTCCTTCTCCAACATAGCTCTCCGACTCCACGTCGCCGCCAAGAAGCTAACCGGCCGTCAGTGGTCAACCCGCCTAGCTTGTCATAGCGATTAGGGCAACTAGGAGCCCAATGATCAGGATCCCCACATGACAAACACCTTTCTTCTTGTCATTCTTCTTCTTGAAGTTCGTGTGTTGCACAGCCTTGTTCTTCCCATCAAACTTTGCTTTACCATCAAACTTGCCCTTGTTCTTGAACTTGTGGGGCTGGAAGTTCTTCTTCTGTACCAGATTGGCACTAGATCCTCCCTCAATTCCTCGAGCACGTGTGTCCTTTGCTCTCGCCTTTTCTTCCACATCAAGAGTGCCAATGAGATCCACGAAGGAGGAAGCTTAGTGATGATACCTCCGGCAACAAACTTGTCCGGTAGCATACAACTGAAGTGCTCAAGTTCTCTAGCAAATGACTGTATCTCATGAGCTTGCTCAACCACGGAGCGCTCTTCAATCATCCTGTAATCATAGAATTGCTCCATGATGTACAGCTCAGTGCCAGCAACCGGAGGGTAGCAGCGGTGGCCTTACTTGGACCCGAGCGGCGGCGACCTACCGTGTTCTACTCTTCCTCGTTTTCTGTGTGGCGCGGCCTCGTTGGCAGCGGGGCGGGGCCTCGGCGGAGCCGGCGATGTCCTCTGTCTCGTTGCCGGCGGGCGGCGCCTCGGCGGAGCGGGGGAAATCCTCCCCCTCGTTGCCGGCAGGGTGGGGCCTCGGCGGAGCCGGCGGTGTCCTCTGCCTCGTTGTTGGCGCCGCGGGGCCTCGGCGGAGCAGGGCCTCGTCGACGCCAGCGGAGCGGGGACTCGTCGGAGCCGGCATTGTCCTCTGCCTCGTCCTCGGTCTCGCCAAACAGCGCCTCGCCCGCTTCATCGCCCTCTTTGTAGGCGGCCGCAGCCTCCGCCACCCGCATGCGGTACCGCCAGCGCTCGAGGCGGCCCTCGCGGGCGGAGCGGTACGAGTCGAGCAGCGCCTCCTGCTCCGCCCGCTCCGCGGCGATCTGCTCCTCCGCCTGCAGGTGCTCCTGGAGGAGATGGTGGTTGTAGGCGGCGTCGGCCTGCGCCTCCCGGAACTGCTCCTCACGCTTCTGCCTCACCGTGTCCATATATTGGGCACGGGCCTCGCCGATGGTCATGGTGCAATGCACCGGCGAGGATGGCGCGGAGGAGGGGGTTGGCGCCGGATCGTCGACTACCATGTTCTCCATTGGGACGTCGTCGTCCTCCGGCTGCCTGCCGGCCAGCCAGTCGGCAGCAATGGCTGCCATCTCCTTGTGGTCCGTCGTCCGCCCGTCCCGAAGAGCGCTGGAGCGCGAGGAAGCCATGGTGGGCAGTAGTGGTGTGGACAGGAGAAAGGGAACGGATGCGGATGACTGCGGCTATGGCCGGCGCAGCAGTTTATATAGCAATGGTGGGCGGCGGAGGGACGGACGTGTGGCGCCGGAGTAGCCGCCTCGGCAACCGCGTATCATTAATGTGGGCGGCAGAAGGACGGACGGACGACACTTGTGTCGTTTGAAGGCGGAGCAATCGCCTGCACCGGGAAGCGGGGCGGGCGGCGCTGACCGTTTCGGGCGGAAAGCGCGCGCGGGCGAGGGAGGCGGTCTGGGTGGGCCAGGGCAGTCAGACTCGTGCTTGGCAGCGGGTCGGTCCAGCAGCCGGACATGCTGGCTCGCCAGCTAGCTCGCCGAGCTGAGCGACGACAATCAGACGATGGACGTAGCTTCCGACCAGGAGCCGGCGCCACTGTCCAAGCCGGTTCATGCCGTGTTCACCATAGAGCAGGTGCGGCCGCACTTCGACGCCCTAATGGCGGAAGAGCTACCAGCGCAGGAGGACCTGTGCTGCAACCTCCGTCTCCTCAACGAGCACCGGTGAACAAGCGAACGACAATGCCGTCGCGGACATGTGGCCCTATGATCCTGGCTTCCCGAATGAGCAGCGGGCGCTGTATCAGACCATCCGTAGGGCCCGCGAGGCCCTCTCCGTCGTCCTTCGAGTTGTTGCGCTCGCCGTGGCGCCGCCGTCTCGCGTTGTCAACATGGTCAACGGACATGAGGATGAGGAGATGACTTTACTTGGAGAGGATGACAGTGGGGACCCACCAGGGCCATAGCCGCACGTACGCAAGTGCCTCCTTATTAGTATATAAAACTATATTTTTTTGCTTCCTCCTGGTTTCCTGACATCACGGTCCCACACCATTGTCAACCTATGTAGTCAATAAACGAGAGAATTGCACAAGAAGCGGCCGACAGCTGGGACCAAGCAGCTCGAGCAGTATTTGTGTTTTTGAGGTGTGAGCACTGCAGAGTTTTTCTTGAGCGATGTTTAGCCCAGATATTAATTTTTCTCCTCTGAACAACAACGAAAACATCGCTGCAGCTATTAACTGGGCGGGCTGTGGCCCGTCTAGCCCAGGCCAGATATCCAGCCCAGATATTAATTTTTTTCAAGCTGAAAATGGCTAGCCCAGCTATACTTTTTTTAGGAATACCCAGGCAAGGTCAAGTTGTTATTCTCCGCCCCGCTGGGCTGCAAATCTTTCCTAGGAGGGATGCATTAGGCTTAACAAGAAAATGGGCTTTAAGAAATAATAAATGGGATGTAATTATAAAAACTGGGCAGTAACTATAAAAAATGCACCAAACACGTAATTACTTTATAAAATATTATTTTTGGATATTGAAAATTTTAATTTCATTAATTGTTGCGAGCGCAATGTTTCGTTGGATTTTTACGTAATATAAATTTATATTGAAATTGTATTTAATCTGACTAGAAATTTCGGGATAAAAATATTTCGGATCCCATCAAAATGTGGGAAATTTTATTGAATTCTGTTTTGAACGGTTGGTTGAAATGGGCTGTACTTTTAACAAACTGTAAATGGGCTGTAGTAAATTCCATTAGAATTCAAAAATTGGCTGCACATTCTTACAAATCTCAAATGGGCTATAAGTTCTCTGCCACACACTTGTGGCCTTACTAAGTTGACGCGTCCCCTCAAAAAAAAGAGTTGACGCGTATGCAAGGCTTTGTCAACTTATAGTCAACACACGGTTCTAGCAGCAGTGGCCGTTGGATGTCCATCCAACGGATGCCGTGCTTCTTCTTCAATCTCGGATATTCTAGCTTCACCCGCCCAAAAAATGATTCCTCCCCCTGACATCTGGGGCGCACCGTTTCGGAAGCTGACCTGTGGGCCTACTAAGTTGACGCGTACCAAGGGCTTTGTCAACTTAGTCAATATAAACGATTCTAGCTGCAGTGACCGTACGATGTCCATCCAACGGCCGTCGTGCTTCTTCAACCTCTGGTCTTCTTGCTCCAGCCGCCCAAAGCAGCGCCGGTCGTGCCGCCTGCTCCTGCCTCCCGTGGCCGGCTGTGCTGCCGCGGAGGCCTCACCGCCCCCTACTACTCCCACCGCTGGCCAGGCCATCCCTCCACTCACCCACACCCCCTGTTATTCTGCGGCGACGGCAGCCTCACACCGCAGCCGAACCAGTGAACCCTCGTACTCCTCTCCGCGTGGGTATCCACTGCCGCGTCTTCCCCGGCTCCGCGTCGTCCCCTTCCTAGGCCTCGCCGTCGTCCACCGCCGTGGTGCTCTCGGCGCGGCGTGGTCAATGTGGTCAACGACCGACTTCCATCGGAAGAGTACTGTACGTGGAGAGGCTGACAGCTGGGTCCACGGCAGCCGCAAGGAAGTGCCTCCTTATTACGCGCAAAATAATTATTCCTCCACCTGACAGCGGGGACCCACCGGACGGGCCACCGTATTTCGCGAAAAAAACGTTTCCCCCCTGACTGCTGGGACCCACCAGCTACATCTTCGCACGCAAGGAAGTGCGTCCGGGCAAAAAAACGATTCGCCCCCTGACTGCTGTGACCCACCAGCTACATCTTCGCACGCAAGGAAGTGCCTGACAGTCGGGACCCACCTGGTCGAAGCGTACGTAGCGTTGTCATTCTGGTCGCGAACGTGTACGTACATACTGGTCCATGTAGAGGCGCGCACGTGTCGTAGTAGAGGCGCGCACGTAGCATGTACACGTACGTACAGCGGCCAGTGTGCAAGAAAGAAAATACGGCCACGTACGTACATACGGGCAGGGTCTCGAACGCCTACTCGCGCATACGTACGGCCAGGGCTCGTGTACATGGCTGGGTCGGAACGGAGAAACAACGTCGTCGTCGTGTTCATGGGGAGCCAACCGGCTGGGTCGGAACGGAATGCGTCGTCGTGTTCATCGGGAGGGCTTGGACGGAACAGCCGATGGAAACGAGGCCTGGCGTACCGCAGAACGGAGGAAACGGCCTTGTGTTCGACCGGCCACGTTCGAAACAGGATCCTGTTCATCGGGAGGGGTCTGGCGTACCGCAAAACGGAGGAAACGGACCTCCTACGGTCGAAACGGGGGTCCTGTTGATCGGGAGGGGTGTGGCGTACCGCAAAACGGAGGAAACAGACTTGTGTTGGAGCGCTACGGTCGAAACGGGGGTCCTGTTCATCGGGAGGGGTGTGGCGTACCGCAAAACGGGACTCCACGGGATACTGTTCATCTCCACCGTCGACCCCCTCCAGCCTCCACGGGCTACTGTTCATCCACCGTCGACCTCCTCCAGCATCCACCTGCGACTGTTCATCCACGGGCTCCTGTTCATCCAGGCTCCACCGCGCGCTACTCAACCGGCTACTGTTCAACCAGCCCTCTTCACGGGCTCCTGTTCAACCACCCCTCCATGGGATACTGTTCATCCAGCCCTCCACTGTCTACTGTTCATCCAGCCCTCCACGGGGTGGTCCTGTTCATCCAGCCCTCCACGGGGTCCTGTTCATCCAGCCCCAACCAGCTCGATCGATCGCGGTCCTGTTCATCCAGAGGCAACACCACGGGGTCCTGTTCATCCACCCCCACCGGGAACTGTTCATCCAACCCCCCAGCAACACTCACTGTTCATCCAGAGGCAGCATCGATCGGCTTCAGTTAGCAGCAGTAGCGTTGGAATCGCTCGATCGGGTTCAGTTAACAGCCATGGATGGATCGATCGGGTTCAGTAACGCGTAGCCTGCAGTGCAATCGCTCGGGTTCAGTTAGAGCCCAACGCCTCGCTCGGGTTCAGTTAGAGCCCAACGCTTCGCATCCACGCGCGTGCGTGTATGAGAGAAACGTGCATCGCTCGGCCCCAACCACCAACCGTAACCGGGAACACCCCGATATTTTCCTCGCCCTCGCTTCTACCATGGTTTTTCCGTCATGGATGGCCCAAAGAATGTCATGCAGCTGCGTCTCCGGCCCGCCCTGGACGAGAAGCCCATTTTCTGTCATGATTTTTTGTCATAGAAGTAGGAGCCCACCACATCTATGATGATACCGGGTTTTGTCACAATTATCGTCATAGAAGTGTCATAAGTATGACAGAATTTTTTTTCGTTCAGCCCAAAATGTCACGAATGTGTCTTTTTTTTTTGTAGTGAGAGAGGCGGCGTGGGTGGTCCGGTAACCGTGGTGACACAGGGTGGTGGGCGGCTGTTGGGGTGGTGCATTTCGAACTGCCTAGGGTGGTGGTGGTGGTTGTGGATCGAGAGAAATCCTTGTCGGCTTGTCCGGCACCGACGCGGTGACGCATGCAGGCACCGTCGGACCTTCCTGAGGGGCATTGGATATATCCATTCCCCACTATCCCCCGCGTTCCGAGGGAAACCCTAGAACTTGTTCGGGCAACAGCAGCGGCATCGTCGCATCCCTCTTAAAGGTGTTGCTTGGTGCGCGATGCTTCCGGATGCCGAGAGCGTGGTGGTACTTCTTCGGAGGGTGCAGTGGTTGCCGGTCTTCCTTTCTTCGTTGATCTGTCGGCGTTTGCATTTATTTCTCTTTCTGTTTCTTCTTCTTTTTTCCTTTTGGGCTTATCTATGCTGCTTCCCTAGCGAGCTGGATGTATCGGATGTTTGCTTTATAATATAAAGTGGGGGGAAACCATTTATTGTAAATACTGGCCACTGTTCATCCACAGGTAGATGTACCTGACGCCAGAATGCCTCTCACTGATGACAAACAGCTCACCACAACATAATTCTACAAGCTTCTCACATTCAGAGGAAGAACCTGTACGATCGCACCTTTTATCTGGGATAGGATCATTCAGCACAAACACCGAATTTTTCTCTGGATTTCTTTGAGGGACAAACACAATATGAGGGATACCATGTTGAAGAAACATTGGACCAAAATTGTGACTCGCAATGGATGTGACCTATGCCCGGTTACTGAGTATGAATCACATTCTGCTTAGGTGCAAGCTTGTTGGAGTTGTTTGGACCAAATTGGGCCTATGTGAACTAGCCACCGCTTCTCCAACTGCCCAAGACTTCCTTCTCTCCGAGCAGCCAGCGGCTAGAGTTGGAAAGTTGTGGCACATCTACTTTGTAGCTTGTGCTATAGCCCTTTGGAATGCTAGAAACGCACAAGTCTTCCATGGGGATTTTTGGAATGAGAGATACACATACAGTGAGATTGCTGAGCTCATCAAGTTGTGGACAGTGCGCGCTCCAGGAGAACATCAACGAGAACATTTGATTGCATGGGCTAATTAGCTGCTAGCTAGCTAGCTTGATAAAACCATTCCTCCTTCCCCCCGGATGTACCTCTCCCCAGGTCTAGTGGTGGCCTACTGGACGAACTGTGCAACGTTAACATCACTTTCATGTAAATGACTTTGATCATTCAGGTGCTTCACCCATTTTGAATGCATAAGGTAGGAAATGATCTACCTTTTTATTCAAAAAAATATTTAGGCTTGAGAAATGGACTTGCTAAAAAGCTACCACGTCTATGTTTACTAATGTTTTCAGTCCATTCGTGTTTCCTTTATTATCATGTTGTGGACTTTGGATCTCTCTTAGTACATGAATTCAGTTTCTACAATTTCTTATTCCTGTATTTCTTTGCAAGGGATTTTTTTTCATGCATGACTCACTGTACAATAAGAATTACTGACAATTCAGGGACAGTAGGAGTTTTCTGCCTAGTCGTAATTACTCAAATACCATATTTTCAATGTTTTTTCTTCTTATTTTTTTATAAGAAGAAAATAAAAGATTTACCTTGGTGCAGGTGATGTGGTTCTTGGAATGCTTCCTTTAGCATGGGAATTTATACACCATGGAGTTACTAAATAAATTGAAATATAAAAATAAGAAGAAAAAGGTACATTTTGGTAGGTTTGCTCAACATTGTAGTTTGAATTAAAAAGAGCACATGTTTTGCTGTTTCAACATATTGAATCATGGGCTGGCAAAAAGTAATATATTGTATGCTCCTAATAAATTTTATTTACATTTCTGTTCTCTTTCATGGAAAACTATAGACTTCATACAAGATTGACAAAATACACTTTATTCGTCACCGACAAGGTCCAACACTAATAGAAATATGACCTTTTACAGTTTGAGCAACCTTGTGAAATAATTATTTAGGGACTACTCTTTATATTGCTACTAAGATGCTTAGTATAAGTCATAACTTAGTACAAGGTAGCTCTGGCTATAAATTCGTCGCCGACTTTGAATGATATTATGGCTTGAGCAATGTTGTGAAATAACCATTCAATGATTAATTTTTCTGCTGCTACTCAGGTTCTTAGCATAAACTGGATAATAAAATACTGATTATGTAGATAGTTCTGGTTACAAATTAGCTGCATGCTTTGAATGATGGCTAATGAACTTCCAGAAACTGTAGTTGGGTCTACAAATGTACAAAATGAACAAAAAATTTATTCCCCTTGGCCATCCTAGCATACCCATTGATGGATCTAACTTCTGATTTATTATTTGTTATGTATCACAACAGTATAGTATCCTTCGGAAAGATGTAGACACAGGAAAATTTATAGTCGATGGTATGGCTAACATTGAAGGTGAGACACCAACCCTAATGTCTGTTTCAAATGCCATGCTCTAATTTTGTGCCAAATCCAAGCTTCCTGTTTTCTGTATTTAATAATAGAGTATGTTAGTCATGATTAGCAAAATCCTTGCACCCAATAAAGCAGTTGGATCGGTGTTATTACGTGTGGTTTGCAATTTGTCCTTGTAATAATCTAGCTGCTAGCATACCCACTTGGTTGTTATCACAACAAGTCACATCTCTGAAAGTTCAATAGAGACTTGCACCTTGGAGTTTACATTTTCTCTGGTGATCCTCCATTCCAAATACAAGATTTGTTGTTTATTTGATTTAAGTGTAGGTAAGTGCAAAATTGAACCATGCTAATTCGATCAGGTTTGGGCATATACATAGCCAAAAAATTGAGTGATAAGAAATATCAAATAAACCTATTTAATTGTGTGGGGGTGCATACAATTGGTATACTGAAGTCTCAAAATACTAAATGATTATAAATGGTATAGCAAAAGCACTGTTGTAACAAGTGCACATAAAGCTCATCGCCTTGGAATTGATCATGTTTATCGTGAATACATGAATAGTGTGACCACATCGGCGATGGTGGTGAAGGGAAAAAGTGAAAACAAGGACATGTCGCTAGTGGGGTGTGAAGATTTTTTTCCCCCGTTGCAACACACAGTCACATTTACTAGTATATGTATATGGCAATTAATAGTTGCCCCAATAAGCAATCTCTCTCTATGTATATATATTTATATATACGTGTGTGTGTGTGCGTGCGTGCGTGTGTTCAACGCAAGCATTCGATTGGTGGTTTTGGCTAAAAGCAATCTGCCAACAAGTGTTGGCGCTAATCATCTTATACTTACATGGACACTAGTGCAGAACCGGGCTTTAGCACCGGTTCATTAGGCCCTTTAGTGCTGGTTCTGTAACCGGCACTAAAGTGTGGGGACTAAAGGCCCCACCCTTAGTACCGGTTCAACACGAACCGCCACTAAAGGGCCACCACGTGGCACGAGCCCGCGCCGGGGCCGGGAAGACGTTTAGTACCGGTTGGTAACACCAACCGGTACTAAAAGGTTTGGGGGGTTTTGGTTTTATGATTTATTTTTCCTTTAATTTTGTGTTTTGCATTTAATTTTTTTCATTTGCTGGTATTTTATGATACTACACATTGTACACGTTATGCATATATATATAAATAGAATTTCTTGTAGAACCGATCATATATATATATATATATATCATCGAATGTCTCGCACCACCATTCACACATACACATGTATATATATAATTTTGTATATACAATTTCTCCTACAATTTGTAGATCATTACATGGAGGAATTAGTACGGTAGTGGGTAATGGAATTCTCCTTTGGTATCTATGACCTGGTCGAGCAGAAATCCCGCCATTTCCTCTTGAAGTGCTCGTACGCCAGCCTCCAGTAGTAGCTGATCCCGCATCTCCTTCATCTTTAAAGAAGAGATCAAAATATACATGTATTATTATTTGTGTGTATATATATTAGATAATGATGTAAAAATTGTGAATAGTGTTCTGGCAAACGTACCCAGAGGTTTCTATCGGTTCTGGTCCATTCGGCAGTCATGATGTGAATGTTCTCGCAAACGTAGAATGCACATAAATCAGTCCCCGGCGCCTGCTTCAAGGCCTTTACGAGAATAGAATTCAATCAGATAATAATTAGTCAAGCATGATAATTAATGGTATTGAAACTAGAATTAAAGAGATGGTAGCTAGCTGGTACTCGCTAGCTACTTAATTAATTACCTTGAGTCGGATCCATTTCGGCTCTTTTTTCCATGCGCCATCAACCTGTTCGATGAACTTTTGGCAAGCCCTGCCCGCCGGCAAAGAAAATGAATAAAGGAGTTATTAATTAGTTGATATCAGGAAATGATGAACTAAAAAGGCCGACATATAGTTCGATAATGATTGAAATTACCTGTTGACCATCCCCTTCACGATTTCGTAGTCAATATCATTTTTAAGTAGTGAGTCCAGTACTTGAACTTTTCCCTCGTCAACTTCAATGATTAAGAAGATCCAGTGGTAACTGCATGCGCACACGTTTGCATGTATAATTAAGCGGGCATGTGCATAACTCATCAACTACCCTAAACCCTATACACTTAATTATTAACATCTAGCTGATACGTCTCCATCGTATCTACTTTTCTAAAAACTTTTGCCCTTGTTTTGGACTCTAACTTGCATGATTTGAATGGAACTAACCCGGACGGACGCTGTTTTCAGTAGAATTGCCATGGTGTTATTTTTGTGCAAAAATAAAAATTCTCGGAATGACCTGAAACTTATCGGAGAATATTTTTGGAATTAATAAAAATACTGGCGAAAGAATCAACACCAGGGGGCCCACGCCCTGTCCACGAGGGTGGAGGGCGCGCCCCCTGCCTCGTGGGCCCCCTGAAGCTCCACCGACCTCAACTCCAACTCTATATATTCACGTTCGGGGAGAAAAAAAATCAGAGAGAAGGATTCATCGCGTTTTACGATACGGAGCCACCGCGAAGCCCTAATCTCTCTCGGGAGGGCTGATCTGGAGTCCGTTCGGGGATCCGGAGAGGGGAATCCGTCGCCATCGTCATCATCAACCTTCCTCCATCACCAATTTCATGATGCTCACCGCCGTGCGTGAGTAATTCCATCGTAGGCTTCCTGGACGGTGATGGGTTGGATGAGATTTACCATGTAATCGAGTTAGTTTTGTTAGGGTTTGATCCCTAGTATCCACTATGTTCTGAGATTGATGTTGCTATGACTTTGCTATGCTTAATGCTTGTCACTAGGGCCCGAGTGCCATGATTTCAGATCTGAACCTATTATGTTTTCATGAATATATGTGAGTTCTTGATCCTATTCTGCAAGTCAATAGTCACCTGCTATGTGTTATGATCTGGCAACCCCGAAGTGACAATAATCGGGACCACTCCCGGTGATGACCGTAGTTTGAGGAGTTCATGTATTCACTATGTGTTAATGCTTTGGTCCGGTACTCGATTAAAAGGAGGCCTTAATATCCCTTAGTTTCCAATAGGACCCCGCTGCCACGGGAGGGTAGGACAAAATAAGTCATGCAAGTTCTTTTCCCTAAGCATGTATGACTATATTCGGAATACATGCCTACATTACATTGATAAACTGGAGCTAATTATGTGTCACCCTATGTTATAACTGTTGCATGAGGAATCGCATTCAACATAATTATCCATCACTGATCCAATGCCTACGAGCTTTTCACATATTGATCTTTGCTTAGTTACTTTACCGTTGCCACTGTTACAATTACTACAAAACTGCTACTGTTACTTTTGCCACCGTTACTTCCATACTACTTTGCTACTAAATATTTTGCTACAAATATTAAGTCTTACAGGTGTCGTTGAATTGACAACTCAACTGCTAATACTTGAGAATATTCTTTGGCTCCCCTTGTGTCGAATCAATAAATTTGGGTTGAATACTCTACCCTCGAAAACTGTTGCGATCCCCTATAGTTGTGGGTTATCACTAGCTAGTAAGAAAAATGGAATTTGTAATACAAGACAGTGTGACTCACTCGAAGTTGTAAGGAAGCAGTATTTCTGGACAGGCATTTAGGCGCTTCATGAACTCCAGCAAGCTTTTCTCTGTGTATGGTCGATCATATTCTTGTGACCATGTCTTTTCATTAATGCTATTTGGGTCAATGAACCCAATGCCATAGCGTCCATCTTTTCTCATTTCAAACATCTTCATTCTGAATAATACCAAACAAGTAAAGCAAGGTCGGCTCCTTTAAGACTTGCCTTCTCCAAAACCTGACCTGTCTTTGGGTCCAACGTCCCCCCATGCGCATAGAACCAAGTCCTGGACCTGGAGGGCCAGCTCAATGTAACTGGAGTGACCCCTGCATCCAGCATCTGTTGCTCAGACTTATCCCACTTAGGCCGGGCCACCGCGTAGCCACCTGGCCCCAGCGTATGGAAATGCTCCTTTTTTGCGGCATTGATCTTGTTTATTCTTGACCTTTCCTTAGATAATTATGATTCCTTGAATTTCACAAAAGCGGGCTAGTGATCTCTTTGCTTCTCCAGTATTCCCATGAATTCTGGAGTCTTCTTTCCTCCTTTGACGTACTTGGCCCATATACTTTTCTTGTGGTTGTTGAATGCAACCGCCATCTTCCTAAGAGCAGCTTCCTTGACTTTCTGCACATCTGCATCTGTGAAATGATCTGGTAGGGTGAAATGTGACATGAGAGATTCCCAAAGCAGATTTTTTGCTCTTTGGTCAACAAAAGTAAGATCTGGACGTTCCTTTGCTGTCTTTTTCCATTCTTGAATGGAGATCGAGATTTGGTCCTTCACAAGAACTAGGCTCGCTTGGTTTGTCATTAGGTTTGATGGCATCGATGTTGTACTTTACGCCATCCTTCAACTTTTTGGCCGGGCCTCGCACTGTCCTGCTGCATGTAGAAGATTTGCTCCATCCGGAGGGCTGAAAGAAGAAAGATCGATTCGTTAATATATATACAAATCATTTAAAACACGTGATGATCACCATATGCCTGCTTATATAAATATACCTCGCCAGTCTTTGTTATTTCAAGATCAACATTTTCTTCGTCGTCATAATCATAGTTCTGGACTTCATCTGTTCGTTCGTCTTCATCAAATATCATACCCTCACCGGCAGGGTTCAGATATTGCGAGCCGTCATCTTCTTCAAACTCATCTGGGCGAGGGGATGAGTGTATGATGTTGAACAGGGCCTCCTCTCCTTCTGTGTCGGTATTGTCCATAGCTTTTATTTAACTAATCAAGAAGAAATATAAAACAATTTAGTATTCAAATTACAATCATGCATGCAATCAATAAGGAAAAACTGAATCATAGTACATAATATGCATCATCGAATATAATCTCGAATACATCGTCTCGAATATTATTAAATAATATATAATCTCGAATATTATTGAATAATATATATAATCTCGAATACCTCGTCTCGAATATTATCGAATACATCACTAGCTAGCTAATATAGATCAAATACTATCGAATAATCTAGTTCACTCGCGGTTCCTGAGGCGCGGGCGGTGGACACCCAAAGAGAAGGAACCATCACAGGATCGTAGCTCGGGTGAGAGCCCCGAAGAACCTGCCAGGTATTGGAGAACCCGACGTCCATAGCATCCATGTAGCGACGGACATGCTCGTCCTCCTCCCTGACACGGCGACGTACCACCTCCGGCGGGGCCGGCTCCCTCCGCACCGAAAGTGGCCCACGCGAACGCCACCAAAGGAGCTCCGGGTCGACGACGGGACCCGGGGCCGGGTTCCTCACCAAGCGGCGCGCCCCTAAAGGTAGCAGCTCCCAGTTCTAGCCTACTACCTCTTGAGCACTGCGTTGGTTTTCCCTTGAAGAGGAAAGGGTGATGCAGCAAAGTAGCGTAAGTATTTCCCTCAGTTTTTTAGAACCAAGGTATCAATCCAGTAGGAGGCTACACACGAGTCCCTCGCACCTACACAAACAAATAAATCCTCGCAACCAACACGATAAGGGGTTGTCAATCCCTACACGGTCACTTACGAGAGTGAGATCTGATAGATATGATAAGATAATATTTTTGGTATTTTTGTGATAAAGATGCAAAGTAAAATAAAAGGCAACGAAAATAGCTAAGTGTTGGAAGATTAATATGATGGAAAATAGACCCCGGGGGCCATAGGTTTCACTAGCGGCTTCTCTCGAGAGCATGAGTATTTACGGTGGGTGAATAAATTACTGTTGAGCAATTGACAGAATTGAGCATAGTTATGAGAATATCTAGGCATGATCATGTATATAGGCATCACGTCCGAGACAAGTAGACCGACTCCTGCCTACATCTACTACTATTACTCCACACATCGACCGCTATCCAGCATGCATCTAGAGTATTAAGTTCATAAGAACAGAGTAACACTTTAAGCAAGATGACATGATGTAGAAGGATAAACTCATGCAATATGATATAAACCCCATCTTGTTATCCTCGATGGCAACAATACAATACGTGCCTTGCTGCCCCTACTGTCACTGGGAAAGGACACCGCAAGATTGAACCCAAAGCTAAGCACTTCTCCCATTGCAAGAAAGATCAATCTAGTAGGCCAAACCAAACTCATAATTCGAAGAGACTTGCAAAGATAACCAATCATACATAAAAGAATTCAGAAGATTCAAATATTGTTCATAGATAAACTTGATCATAAACCCACAATTCATCGGTCTCAACAAACACACCGCAAAAGAAGATTACATCGAATAGATCTCCACAAGAGAGGGGGAGAACATTGTATTGAGATCCAAAAAGAGAGAGGAAGCCATCTAGCTAGTAACTATGGACCCGAAGGTTTGAGGTAAACTACTCACACTTCATCGGAGAGGCTATGGTGTTGATGTAGAAGCCCTTCGTGATCGATGCCCCCTCCGGCGGAGCTCTGGAACAGGCCCCAAGATGGGATCTCACGGGTACAGAAGGTTGCGGCGGTTGAATTAGGTTTTTGGCTCCGTATCTGGTAGTTTGGGGGTACGTAGGTATATATAGGAGGAAGGAGTACGTCGGTGGAGCAACGTGGGGCCCACGAGGGTGGAGGGCGCGCCCAGGGGGTAGGCGCGCCCCCCTACCTCGTGGCTTCCTGGTAGCTTTCTTGACGTAGGGTCCAAGTCCTCTGGATCACGTTCGTTCCGAAAATCACGTTCCCGAAGGTTTCATTCCGTTTGGACTCCGCTTGATATTCTTTTTCTGCGAAACTCTGAAATAGGCAAAAAACAGCAATTCTGGGCTGGGCCTCCGGTTAATAGGTTAGTCCCAAAAATAATATAAAAGTGTATAATAAAGCCCAATAATGTCCAAAACAGAAGATAATATAGCATGGAGCAATCAAAAATTATAGATACGTTGGAGACTTATCAAGCATCCCCAAGCTTAATTCCTGCTCGTCCTCGAGTAGGTAAATGATAAAAACAGAATTTTTGATGTGGAATGCTACTTGGCATAATTTCAATGTAATTCTTCTTAATTGTGGTATGAATATTCAGATCTGAAAGATTCAAGATAAAAGTTCAATATTGACATAAAAATAATAATACTTCAAGCATACTAACTAAGCAATTATGTCCTCTCAAAATAACATGGCCAAAGAAAGTTCATCCCTACAAAATCATATAGTTTAGTCATGCTCCATTTCGTCACACAAGAATGCTCTCATGATGCACAACCCCAATGACAAGCCAAGCAATTGTTTCATACTTTAGTAATCTCAAACTTTTTCAACCTTCACGCAATACATGAGCGTGAGCCATGGATATAGAACTATGGGTGGAATAGAATATGATGATGGGGGTTATGTGGAGAAGACAAAAAAGGAGAAAGTCTCACATCAACGAGGCTAATCAATGAGCTATGGAGATGCCCATCGATTGATGTTAATGCAAGGAGTAGGGATTGCCACGCAACGGATGCACTAGAGCTATAAATATATGAAAGCTCAACAAAAGAAACTAAGTGGGTGTGCATCCAACTTGCTTGCTCACGAAGACCTAGGGCACTTGAGGAGGCCCATTGTTGGAATATACAAGCCAAGTTCTATAATGAAAAATTCTCACTAGTATATGAAAGTGACAAAACAAGAGACTTTCTATTATGAAGATCATGGTGCTACTTTGAAGCACAAGTGTGGTAAAAGGATAGTAACATTGTCCCTTCTCTCTTTTTCTGTCATTTTGTTGGGCCTTCTCCTGTTTTTGGCCTTTCTCTCTCTTTTTTTCCTCACTTGGGACAATGCTCTAGAAAATGATGATCATCACACTTCTATTTATTTACAACTCAATGATTACAACTCGATACTAGAACAAAGTATGACTCTATATGAATGCCTCCGGCGGTGTACCGGGATATGCAATGAACCAAGAGTGACATGTATGAAAGAATTATGAACGGTGGCTTTGCCACAAATAATATGTCAACTACATGATCATGCATAGCAATATGACAATGATGAACGTGTCATGATAAACGGAATGGTGGAAAGTTGCATGGCAATATATCTCGGAATGGCTATGGAAATGCCATAATAGGTAGGTATGGTGGCTGTTTTGAGGAAGATATAAGGAGGTTTATGTGTGAAAGAGCGTATCATATCACGGGGTTTGGATGCACCGGCGAAGTTTGCACCAACTCTCAATGTGAGAAAGGGCAACGCACGGTACCTAAGAGGCTACCAATAGTGGAAAGGTGAGAGTGCGTATAATCCATGGACTCAACATTAGTCATAAAGAACTCACATACTTATTGCAAAAATCTACAAGTCATCAAAAACCAAGCACTACGCGCATGCTCCAAGGGGGATAGATTGGTAGGAAAAGACCATCGCTCGTCCCCGACCGCCACTCATAAGGAGGACAATCAAAGAACACCTCATGTTTCAAATTTGTTACATAACATATACCATACATGCATGCTACGAGACTTGCAAACTTCAACACAAGTATTTCTCAAATTCACAACTACTCAACTAGAACAACTTTAATATTACTACCTCCATGTCTCAAAACAATCATCAATCATCAAACTTCTCTTAGTATTCAACACACTCATAAGAAAGATTTTACTAATCTTGAATACCTAGCATATTAGGATTTTTAAGCAAATTACCATGCTATTTAAGACTCTCAAAATAATCTAAGTGAATCATGAGAGATCAATAGTTTCTATAAAACAAATCCACCATCTTGCTCTAAAGGATATAAGTGAAGTACTAGAGCAAAAACTATATAACTCAAAAGATATAAGTGAAACACATAGAGTATTCTAATAATTTCCGAATCATGTGTGTCTCTCTCAAAAGGTGTGTACAGAAAAGATGATTGTGGTAAACTAAAAACAAAGACTCAAATCATACAAGACGCTCCAAGCAAAACACATATCATGTGGTGAATAAAAATATAGCTCCAAGTAAAGTTACCGATGGAAGTAGACGAAAGAGGGGATGCCTTCCGGGGCATCCCCAAGCTTTGGCTTTTAGGTGTCCTTAGATTATATTGGGGGTGCCATGGGTATCCCCAATCTTAGGCTCTTGCCAGTCCTTGTTCCATAATCCATAAAATCTTTCACCCAAAACTTGAAAACTTCACAACACAAAACTCAGCAGAAAATCTCGTGAGCTCCGTTAGCGAAAGAAAACAAAGGACCACTTCAAGGTACTGTAATGAACTCATTCTTTATTTATATTGGTGTTAAACCTACTGTATTCCAGCTTCTATATGGTTTATAAACTATTTTACTAGCCATAGATTCATCAAAATAAGCAAACAACACACGAAAAACAGAATCTGTCAAAAACAGAACAGTCTGTAGTAATCTGTAACTAACGCAAACTTCTGGAACTCCAAAAAATCAGCCAAAATAGGACGTCCTAGAAAATTTGTTTATTGATCAGCATCAATTGGAATCAATATTTTATCACGTTCTGGTGATTTTTAACAATTATTTTGGTGAATAGAAAGTTTCTGGAATTTTCTGCAAGATCAAATAACTATCATCCAAGAAGATCCTATAGGTTTAACTTGGCACAAACACTAATTAAAACATAAAAACACATCTAACCAGAGGCTAGAACAAATATTTATTCCTAAACAGAAGCAAAAAGCAAAAAAACTAAAAATAAAATTGGGTTGCCTCCCAACAAGCGCTATGGTTTAACGCCCCTAGCTAGGCATAATAGAAAGGATAGATCTAGGTATTGCCATCTTTGGCTTTCAACTTTTTAGCGGAATCAAGCTCGAATCCGGGAGGTTCTTTATGTTTCACTTCATATTCTGAAATTTTTAGATCTAAAAAATCCAACCGCTTATTGCAAAGAGTAATCAACATATTCATGCGGTGAATATTTCCGCTAATGTTCTTCAGAGGTTCAAGAGACTTCTGTAAAATCTTAGTTACTTCGCAAATTTTTTCAAAAACTTGTGTCTCTTCCTGGGTATGATGAGGCCCCTTTTGTTGAGGTAGTGTTCCCACTATACCTTCTATAACTTCATGCGCAATATGGGGATCAATTTCAATAAAATTGCCTTTGGCAACGCAATCCAAGAGTTGTCTATGAGACATATTTAATCCAACATAAAAATTGCGAAGCAAAATTCTCAGGTTCACTTCAAAGGTACAATTAAGGTAAGACTCCATTATTCTCAACCAGGCATCTTTTAAGTTTTCTCCTTGTCTTTGTTTGAAGTGAAAGACTTCAAACTCAGGGGGCAATGGAGTAGATAAGGGACTAGCCATAACGACAAGCAAGTGGAAAAGAGGCAAACGGAAAAGAGAGGGCGAATAAAACGGCAAGGGTGAAGTGGGGGAGAGGAAAACGAGAGGCAAATGGCAAATAATGTAATGCGGGAGATAAATGTTTGTGATGGATACTTAGTATGTTGATTTTGCGTAGACCTCCCCGGCAACGGCGCCAGAAATGGCTCGTTGTTGGCAGTCAAATCTTGAGTTGACTTCGCTTAAGCTTCCCCGGCAACGGCGCCAAAAGTCCTTCTTGCTACCTCTTGAGCACTGCGTTGGTTTTCCCTTGAAGAGGAAAGGGTGATGCAGCAAAGTAGCGTAAGTATTTCCCTCAGTTTTTGAGAACCAAGGTATCAATCCAGTAGGAGGCTACACACGAGTCCCTCGCACCTACACAAACAAATAAATCCTCGCAACCAACGCGATAAGGGGTTGTCAATCCCTACACGGTCACTTACGAGAGTGAGATCTGATAGATATGATAAGGTAATATTTTTGGTATTTTTGTGATAAAGATGCAAAGTAAAATAAAAGGCAACAAAAATAGCTAAGTGTTGGAAGATTAATATGATGGAAAATAGACCCGGGGGCCATAGGTTTCACTAGTGGCTTCTCTCGATAGCATAAGTATTTACGGTGGGTGAACAAATTACTGTTGAGCAATTGACAGAATTGAGCATAGTTATGAGAATATCTAGGCATGATCATGTATATAGGCATCACGTCCGAGACAAGTAGACCGACTCCTGCATGCATCTACTACTATTACTCCACACATCGACCACTATCCAGCATTCATCTAGAGTATTAAGTTCATAAGAACAGAGTAACGCTTTAAGCAAGATGACATGATGTGGAGGGATAAACTCATGCAATATGATATAAACTCCATCTTGTTATCCTCGATGGCAACAATACAATACGTGCCTTGCTGCCCCTACTGTCACTGGGAAAGGACACCGCAAGATTGAACCCAAAGCTAAGCACTTCTCCCATTGCAAGAAAGATCAATCTAGTAGGCCAAACCAAACTGATAATTCGAAGAGACTTGCAAAGATAACCAATCATACATAAAAGAATTCAGAAGATTCAAATATTGTTCATAGATAAACTTGATCATAAACCCACAATTCATCGGTCTCAACAAACACACCGCAAAAGAAGGATTACATCGAATAGATCTCCACAAGAGAGGGGGAGAACATTGTATTGAGATCCAAAGAGAGAGAGAGGAAGCCATCTAGCTAATAACTATGGACCCGAAGGTCTGAGGTAAACTACTCACACTTCATCGGAGAGGCTATGGTGTTGATGTAGAAGCCCTCCGTGATCGATGCCCCCTCCGGCGGAGCTCCAGAACAGGCCCCAAGATGGGATCTCATGGGTACAGAAGGTTGCGGCGGTGGAATTAGGTTTTTGGCTCCGTATCTGGTAGTTTGGGGGTACGTAGGTATATATAGGAGGAAGGAGTACGTCGGTGGAGCAACATGGGCCCCACGAGGGTG
Organism: Triticum aestivum; assembly: GCF_018294505.1. NCBI lineage: Eukaryota > Viridiplantae > Streptophyta > Magnoliopsida > Poales > Poaceae > Triticum > Triticum aestivum. The sequence goes on along the minus strand of NC_057814.1, from coordinate 225,849,309 downwards.
GAGGGCGCGCCCAGGGGGGTAGGCGCGCCCCCCTACCTCGTGGCTTCTGGTAGCTTTCTTGACGTAGGGTCCAAGTCCTCTGGATCACGTTCGTTCTGAAAATCACATTCCCGAAGGTTTCATTCCGTTTGGACTCCGTTTGATATTCTTTTTCTGCGAAACTCTGAAATAGGCAAAAAAACAGCAATTCTGGGCTGGGCCTCCGGTTAATAGGTTAGTCCCAAAAATAATATAAAAGTGTATAATAAAGCCCAATAATGTCCAAAACAGAAGATAATATAGCATGGAGCAATCAAAAATTATAGATACGTTGGAGACGTATCACAGCCCGGCGGAGCCCAGTCCCGGACATGGCTCCTCTAAAGCAAGACGTTGTCGCGAACGGGTCGATGGCGAGGATGCGGGCCGGGCATCGTTGACGTCGAGAACAAATACTATATGCAAATGTAACATTTTTTAATTGATTGGATTTTGATTTCCTATATAGAAATTTAAAAAATGATATCGTTGCATATGTCAAAATTCTATATGCAAATATAACATTTTTTAAATTCTGAATGCAAATTCTATATGCAAACTTTGACATATGTCGACGATCAAATATCGTCGCATATGTCAAAATTCAAACTTTGACATATGATATCTGATGACCCACAAGTATAGGGGATCTACCGTAGTCCTTTCGATAAGTAAGAGTGTCGAACCCAAAGAGGAGCAGAAGGAAATGATAAGCGGTTTTCAGCAAGGTATTTTCCGCAAGCAATGAAATTATGGGTAACAGATAGTTTTGTGATAAGGTAATTTGTAACAAGTAACAAGTAACAAGTGTAAATAAAGTGCAGCAAGATGGCCCAATCCTTTTTGTAGCAAAGGACAAGCCTGGACAATTTCTTATATGAAGTAAAACGCTCCCGAGGACACATGGGAATTATCGTCAAGCTAGTTTTCATCACGTTCATATGATTCGCGTTCGATACTTTGATAATTTGATATGTGGGTGGACCAGTGCTTGGGTGCTGTCCTTACTTGGACAAGCGTCCCACTTATGATTAACTCCTATTGCAAGCATCCGCAACTACAAAAGAAGTATTAAGGTAAATATAACCATAGCATGAAACATATGGATCCAAATCAGCCCCTTACGAAGCAACGCATAAACTAGGGTTTAAGCTTCTGTCACTCTACCAACCCATCATCTACTTATTACTTCCCAATGCCTTCCTCTAGGCTCAAACAAAGGTGAAGTGTCATGTAGTCGACGTTCACATGATACCACTAGAGGAGAGACAACATACATCTCATCAAAATATCGAACGAATACCAAATTCACATGACTACTAACAGCAAGACTTCTCCCATGTCCTCAGGAACAAACGTAACTACTCACAAAGCATATTCATGTTCATAATCAGAGGGGTATTAATATGCATAATGGATCTGAACATATGATCTTCCACCAAATAAACCAACTAGCATCAACTACAAGGAGTAATCAACACTACTGGCAACCTAGAGGTACCAATCTCGGACTTAGAGGCAAGGATTGGATACAAGAGATGAACTAGGGTTTTAGAGGATTGGATACAAGAGATGTTGATGGAGATTGGCCCCCTCCCGATGAGAGGAGCGTTGGTGATGACGATGGCGATGATTTCCCCCTCCCGAAGGGAAGTGTCCCCGGCAGAACAGCTCCGCCAGAGCCCTAGATTGGTTCCGCCAAGGTTCCGCCTCGTGGCGGCGGAGTCTCGTCCCAAAAGCTTGCTTATGATTTTTTCTCGGACGAAAGACTTCATATAGCAGAAGATGGGCACCGGAGGGCCACCAGGGGGCCCACGAGGCAGGGGGGCGCGCCCAGGGGGTAGGGCGTGCCCCCCACCCTCGTGGCCAGGGTGTGGGCCCCCTCTGGTATTTTCTTCGCTCAGTAATTTTTATTATTTCCAAAAATTACTTCCGTGGAGTTTCAGGACTTTTGGAGTTGCGTAGAATAGGTCTCTAATATTTGGTCCTTTTCCAGCCCAAAATTCCAGCTGCCGGCATTCTCCCTCTTCATGTAAACCTTGTAAAATAAGAGAGAATAGGCATAAGTATTGTGACATAATGTGTAATAACAACCCATAATGCAATAAATATCGATATAAAAGCATGATGCAAAATGGACGTATCAACTCCCCCAAGCTTAGACCTCGCTTGTCCTCAAGTGGAAGCCGATAACGATAAATATGTCCACATGTTTAGAGATAGAGGTGTCGATAAAATAAAATACGGACATGAAGGCATCATGATCATTCTTATAACAGCAACATATATGGATATTGTCATATGATTTCTTATGCTCAAGTAATAATCTATTCACGATGCAAAGTATGAATCAGAAACTTTATTGAGAACTAACAAACGATAATCTCAGTCATTGAGGCAATTGCAATTTATCATAACACCGGAAGAGTCTATGTAAGAGCTTTTCAGCAAGTCCACATACTCAACTATCAGTTAGTCTTTCACAATTGCTAACACTCACGCAATACTTGTGGTTACGGAGTTTTAATCGGACACAGAGAAAGATAGGGGCTTATAGTTTTCCCTCCCAACCTTTTACCTTAAGGGTAATGTTAACAATAATAGTTCATGCTAACTTACATCCAATTGGATATATATATCAGGATCTTTCCAACACACTGTGCTTGCCAAAGGATAAAATGTAAAAAGGAAAGGTGAAGATCACCATGACTCTTGCATAAGGTAGAAGATAAAAGTAAAAGATAGGCCCTTCGCAGAGGGAAGCAGAGGTTGTCATGCGCTTTCAGGGTTGGATGCACAAAATCTTAATGCGAAAGAACGTCACTTTATATTGCCACTTGTGATATGGACCTTTATTATGCAGTCCGTCGCTTTTATTTCTTCCACACCACAAGATCGTATAAAGCTTATTTCCTCCACACTAATCAATCATACATATTTAGAGAGCAATTTTTATTGCTTGCACCGATGACAACTTACTTGAAGGATCTTACTCAATCCATAGGTAGGTATGGTGGACTCTCATGGCAAAACTGGGTTTAAGGGTATTTGGAAGCACAAGTGGTATCTCTACTTGGTGCAAAGAATGTGGCTAGCATGAGGGAGAAAGGCAAGCTCAACATGTTGGATGATCCATGACAATATACTTTATTTCAGATATAAGAAAACATGACCCATTATGTTGTCTTCCTTGTCCAACATCAACTCTTTAGCATGTCATATTTTAATGAGTGCTCACAATCATAAAAGATGTCCAAGATAGTATATTTATATGTGAAACCTCTCTTTCTTTATTACTTCCTATTAACTGCAACGATGACCAAAACTATGTTTGTCAACTCTCAACAACTTTTAATCATCATACTCTTTCTATGTGAAGTCATTACTCTCCACAAGATCAATATGATCTCTTTATTTCTTATTATTCCTTTCTCTTTTCTTTTATTCCCTCAAGATCATGGCAAAATAATCAAGCCCTTGACTCAAAACTAATCTTTATTATATAACTCACGGACTCGATTACATAGAGGGATCATAAAGCAAAACTCAAAACTAGATCATACTAAAACTTTATTCTACTAGATCAAGATATTACTAAAAGGATCGAACTAAGAAAACGGTAAAGATAGAGATGTGATGGTGACACGATACCGGGGCACCTCCCCCAAGCTTGGCAGTTGCCAAGGGGAGTGCCCATACCCATGTGATTATATCTCCTTTGCTGGTGAAGAAGATGGAGGTGATGATGGATAGTCGCACATCGAGCGTAAGAGGTCCTCCAGCTTGCGGATAATGCCCTTGAGTGCGATGATATGCTCCTTCAACAAAATATTTTCACGTGTGAGATACTTGTTTTGTATACGAGCTAACTCAATCATCTTGAAAGCTTCGATCTCAGTTGGGGTAAGAAGATTGTGCTCAAGTTGAAGGATGTCTTCTGCTGCCGGAGCTTGGTCCTCTGTGGCCTTTTTGATCCCTTCATCCTTGTTGATCTCCATGGGTTCTTCCCTCTTCATCTCTATCTTCATTAGCCAAGCATCGTTGTCACCATTGTTGGAGGAGGGGGACGACATGATGCCTGGCCTTGACAACCCTGACAGAAAACAGCTCGAAACAAGAACAGAGGATAATTGCGTGATACGGTGGTCAAAACCTTCGGGAGATTATATAATGAATTTTTACCGACCGAAATATGTATCATGCAAGAAAACGGAGTCCGGAGAGCACACGGGGTGCCCACGAGGCAGGGGCGCGCCCAGGGGGTAGGGCGCGCCCTCCACCCTCGTGGAGGCCTCGTGTCCTTCCCGGACTGCTTCTTATTTTCCTATTTTTCTAAATATTCCAAAACGGAGAAAATTTGCCATTAGAACTGTTTTAGAGTCGGTTTACTTACCGTACCACGTACCTATTCCTTTTCGGAGTCTGAAACGTTCTGGAAAGTGTCTCTTATGTACTCCTCCGGTGTTACGGTTTCAATAACATTAGTTTCAACATTTATAGGATTACCTGAGATATAATGTTTGATTCTTTGACCATTCACCACCTTTGGATTTGTGCCTTCGAAGTTGTTGATTTTTATGGCACCGGAACGATAGAATTCCTCGATAATGTAAGGACCTTCCCATTTAGAGAGAAGTTTTCCTGCAAAAAATCTTAAACGAGAGTTGTATAGCAATACATAATCACCTACATTAAACTCACGCTTTTGTATCCTTTTGTCATGCCATCTTTTAACTTTTTCTTTAAACAACTTGGCATTCTCATAGGCTTGGGTTCTCCATTCATCGAGTGAGCTAATGTCAAATAGCCTCTTCTCACCGGCAAGTTTAAAATCATAATTGAGCTCTTTAATGGCCCAGTATGCCTTATGTTCTAGTTCGAGAGGTAAGTGACATGCTTTTCCATAAACCATTTTATATGGAGACATACCCATAGGATTTTTATATGCAGTTCTATAGGCCCATAATGCATCATCAAGTTTCTTGGACCAATTCTTTCTAGATCTACTAACAGTCTTTTGCAAAATTAATTTAAGCTCTCTATTGCTCAATTCTACTTGACCACTAGACTGTGGGTGATAAGGAGATGCAATTTTATGATTAACATCATACTTGGCAAGCATTTTACGAAAGGCACCATGAATAAAATGTGAACCACCATCAGTCATTAAATATCTAGGGACTCCAAACCTTGGAAAAATAACTTCTTTAAGCATCTTAATCGAAGTGTTATGATCAGCACTACTAGTTGGAATAGCTTCCACCCACTTAGTAATGTAATCAACAGCAACGAAAATATGTGTATACCCATTAGAGGAGGAAACGGTCCCATATAATCAAAGCCCCAAACATCAAATGGTTCAATAACAAGTGAATAATTCATAGGCATTTCTTGATGTCTACTAATATTACCAATTCTTTGACATTTATCACAAGACAAGACAAACTTACGGGCATCCTTGAAGAGAGTAGGCCAATAAAAACCGGATTGCAATACCTTATGTGCAGTTCTATCTCCAGCGTGATGTCCTCCATAAGCCTCAAAGTGACACTTGCGTAGGATCTATTCCTGTTCATGCGCAGGTACACAACGTCTAATAACACCATCTACTCCTTCTTTATAAAGATGTGGGTCATCCCAGAAGTAATGTCTTAAATCATAGAAAAACTTTTTCTTTTGTTGGTATGTGAAACTAGGTGGTATAAATTTAGCAACAATGTAATTAGCATAATCAGCATACCATGGAGCAGTACGAGAAGCATTTATGACATTCAGTTGTTCATCAGGAAAGCTATCATCAATAGGTAGCGGGTCATCAAGAACATTTTCTAACCTAGACAAGTTGTCTGCAACGGGGTTCTCAGCTCCCTTTCTATCAATAATATGCAAATCAAATTCTTGTAGCAAGAGAACCCATCTAATAAGTCTAGGTTTAGCATCTTTCTTTTCCATAAGATATTTAATAGCAGCATGATCAGTGTGAATAGTTACATTAGAATCAACAATATAAGGTCTGAACTTATCACAAGCAAATACAACTGCTAATAATTCTTTTTCAGTAGTGGCATAATTTCTCTGGGCATTGTCTAGAGTTTTACTAGCATATTGAATAACATTTAATTTCTTATCACCTCTTTGCCCTAGAACAGCACCTACAGCATAATCGCTAGCATCACACATAATTTCAAAAGGTAAATTCCAATCAGGTGGCTGAACGATAGGTGTAGAGATTAATGCTTTCTTAAGTAATTCAAATGCTTCTACACAATCATCATCGAAGACAAAAGGTATATCTTTTTGTAATAGATTAGTCAGAGGCCGAGAAATTTTTGAGAAGTCCTTAATGAACCTCCTATAAAAACTGGCATGACCAAGGAAACTTCTTATACCTTTGATGTCCTTAGGACACGGCATCTTTTCAATAGCATCAAATTTAGCATTATCAACTTCAATACCTCTTTCAGAAATTTTATGCCCCAAGACAATTCCTTCATTAACCATAAAGTGGCATTTCTCCCAACTCAAGACAAGATTAGTTTCTTCACATCTCTGCAAAACTCGATCAAGGTTGCTCAAGCAATCATCAAAAGAGGATCCATAAACGGAGAAATCATCCATGAAAACCTCACATATCTTTTCACAAAAGTCAGAAAATATAGCCATCATGCATCTTTGATAGGTAGCAGGTGCATTACATAAGCCAAAAGGCATACGTCTATAAGCAAAAGTACCGAAAGGGAAAATAAAAGTGGTCTTTGCTTGATCATCAGCTGACATAGGTATTTGAGAGAAACCAGAGTAACCATCTAGAAAGCAAAAATGTGTATGTTTGGATAATCTTTCTAGCATTTGATCAATAAAAGGTAAGGGGTGATGATCTTTTTTAGTAGCCTTATTTAATTTGCGGAAATCAATTACCATCCTATAACCTATAATAATTCTTTGCGGGATCAATTCAGCTTTATCATTAGGAACGACAGTAATACCTCCCTTCTTAGGGACACAATGGATAGGACTTACCCACTGACTATCAGCAACGGGATAGATTATACCTGCCTCAAGGAGCTTTAGTATTTCCTTTCTTACCACTTCTTTCATCTTAGGATTCAGCCGTCGTTGATGATCAATAACTGGTTTGGCATCTTTCTCCAAATTTATTTTGTGTTGGCATAGAGTGGGACTAATGCCCTTAAGATCATCAAGAGTATATCCAATAGCAGCATGATGCTTCTTCAGAGTTTTCAATAATTTTTCTTCCTCCTTCTCTGAAAGGTTAGCACTAATAATAACAAGATATATCTTCTTTTCATCAAGATAAGCATTTTTAAGAGTATCAGGCAATGGTTTAAGCTCAAACACGGGATCACCCTTTGGTGGAGGAGGATCCCCTAGGATTTCAATAGGCAAGTTGTGTTTCAGAATAGGTCCCTGTTTAAAGAATACTTCATCTATTTCCCTTCTTTCATTCATAAACATATCATTTTCATGGTCTAGCAAATATTGTTCTAAAGGATCACTAGGAGGTACGGCAATAGAAGCAAGACCAATAATTTCATCCTTACTAGGCAATTCCTCATCACGGGGTTGTCTACGAAATTTAGAAAAATTAAACTCATGAGACATATCATCCAACCCAATAGTAACAACATCTTTTTCGCAGTCTATCTTAGCATTAACAGTGTTCAAGAAGGGTCTACCAAATGTAATGGGACAAAAGCTATCTTGTGGGGAACCAAGAACAAGAAAATCAGCAGGATATTTAGTTTTTCCACACAAGACTTCAACATCTCTAACAATCCCAATCGGTGATATAGTATCTCTATTGGCAAGCTTAATGGTAACATCAATATCTTCTAACTCAGTAGGTGCAATATCATGCATAATTTCTTTGTATAAGGAAATAGGTATTGCACTAGCACTAGCACCCATATCACACAAGCCATGATCACAATGATCTCCTATTTTAACAGAAATAACAGGCATGCCTACCACAGGTCTATGTTTATCTTTAACACCAGGTTTGGCAATTCTAGCAGTTTCCTCACAGAAATAAATAACATGCCCATCAATATTATCAGCCAAGAGATCTTTAACAATAGCAATATTAGGTTCAACTTTAACTTGCTTAGGAGGTGTATAGGTTCTAATATTGCTTTTACGAACCACAGTTGAAGCTTTAGCATGATCCTTTATCCTAACAGGGAAAGGTGGTTTCTCAACATAAGCAGTAGGAACAATAGGATCATTATAAGTGATAGTCTTTTCTTCAACTTTAATAGGTTCAACTACTTTTACTTCTCTGGGAGGATGATATTTAAACCACTTCTCCTTAGGGAGATCAACATGAGCAGCAAAAGATTCACAAAAAGAAGCTACTATCTCAGAGTCAAGTCCATATTTAGTGCTAAATTTACAGAAAACATCGGTATCCATAAAAGATTTAACACAATCAAACTTAAGTGTTATACCTGACTCCTTACCTTCGTCGAGATCCCAATCTTCAGAGTTGCGTTTAATTCTTTCCAATAAATTCCATTTGAATTCAATAGTCTTCATCATAAAGGAACCAGTACAAGAAGTATCGAGCATGGAGCGATTGTTGTCAGAAAGCCGAGCATAAATTTTTTGAATAATCATTTCTCTTGAGAGCTCATGATTGGGGCATGAATATAACATTGACTTAAGCCTCCCCCAAGCTTGAGCGATGCTTTCTCCTTCGCAAGGCCAAAAATTATATATATAATTACGATCACGATGAACAAGATGCATAGGATAAAACTTCTGATGGAATTCCAATTTCAACCGTTTGTAGTCCCATGATCCCATATCATCACATAGCCTATACCATGTCAATGCATCTCCCTTCAAAGATAAAGGAAGACCTTCTTCTTGATAACATCATCGGGCATACCTGCAAGCTTAAATAATCCACAAACTTCATCCACATAGATGAAGTGTAAATCGGGATGCAATGTTCCAACTCCTGCAAAAGGATTAGCTAGCCGTTTCTCTATCATACCCGAAGGAATTTCAAAGTAAACATTTTCATTTTCAGTAGGTTCAGTAGGTTGAGGAGCAACTCTTTGCTCTACTGGTCGAGCTGAAGATACCCCGAACAAGCCCCTCAAAGGATTACTTTCCATAGTGTTGGGAATCGTAGCATAATTTAAAATTTTCCTACGGTCACCAAGATGCATCTATGGAGTCTACTAGCAACGAGGGGAAAGGAGTGCATCTACATACCCTTGTAGATCGCGAGCGGAAGCGTTCCAATGAACGTGGATGACGGAGTCGTACTCGCCGTGATCCAAATCACCGATGACCGAGTGCCGAACGGACGGCACCTCCGCGTTCAACACACGTACGGTGCAGAGACGTCTCCTCCTTCTTGATCCGGCAAGGGGGAAGGAGAGGTTGATGGAGATCCAACAGCACGACGGCGTGGTGGTGGATGTAGCGGGTCTCCGGCAGGGCTTCGCCGAGCTTCTGCGAGAGACGGAGAGGTGTAACAGGGGAGGAGGGAGGCGCCCAAGGCTGTAGGTTGCTACCCTCCCTCCCCCCCCCCCTTATATAGGCCCCCTGGGGGGGCGCCGGCCCAGGGAGATGGGATCTCCAAGGGGGGGCGGCGGCCAAAGGGGGGGAAGGGGTGCCTTGCCCCCCAAGGCAAGGGGAAAGCTCCCCCCCTTAGGGTTCCCAACCCTAGGCGCATGGGGGGAGGCCCAAGGGGGGCGCCCCAGCCCACTAAGGGCTGGTTCCCTTCCGGGATAGGTGGCCCCACCCGATGGACCCCCGGGACCCTTCCGGTGGTCCCAGTACAATACCGGTAACCCCCGAAACTTTCCCGGTGGCCGAAACTGGACTTCCTATATATAATTCTTCACCTCCGGACCATTCCAGAACCTCTCGTGACGTCCGGGATCTCATCCGGGACTCCGAACAACTTTCGGGTTTCCGCATACATATATCTCTACAACCCTAGCGTCACCGAACCTTAAGTGTGTAGACCCTACGGGTTCGGGAGACATGCAGACATGACCGAGACGCCTCTCCGGTCAATAACCAACAGCGGGATCTGGATACCCATGTTGGCTCCCACATGTTCCACGATGATCTCATCGGATGAACCACGGTGTCGAGGATTCAATCAATCCTGTATACAATTCCCTTTGTCAATCGGTATGTTACTTGCCCGAGATTCGATCGTCGGTATCCCAATACCTTGTTCAATCTCGTTACCGGCAAGTCTCTTTACTCGTACCGTAATGCATGATCCCGTGACTAACGCCTTAGTCACATTGAGCTCATTATGATGATGCATTACCGAGTGGGCCCAGAGATACCTCTCCGTCACACGGAGTGACAAATCCCAGTCTCGATCCGTGCCAACCCAACAGACACTTTCGGAGATACCCGTAGTGCACCTTTATAGTCACCCAGTTACGTTGTGATGTTTGGCACACCCAAAGCACTCCTACGGTATCCGGGAGTTGCACGATCTCATGGTCTAAGGAAAAGATACTTGACATTGGAAAAGCTCTAGCAAACGAAACTACACGATCTTTTATGCTATGCTTAGGATTGGGTCTTGTCCATCACATCATTCTCCTAATGATGTGATCCCGTTATCAATGACATCCAATGTCCATAGTCAGGAAACCATGACTATCTGTTGATCAACGAGCTAGTCAACTAGAGGCTTACTAGGGACACGTTGTGGTCTATGCATTCACACATGTATTACGATTTCTGGACAATACAATTATAGCATGAATAATAGACGATTATCATGAACAAAGAAATATAAAATAACCATTTATTATTGCCTCTAGGCATATTTCCAACAGTCTCCCACTTGCACTAGAGTCAATAATCTAGTTACATTGTGATGAATCGAACACCCATTGCGTCCTGGTGTTGATCATGTTTTCCCCTAGGGAGAGGTTTAGTCAACGGATCTTCTACATTCAGGTCCATATGTACTTTACAAATATCTATGTCTCCATTTTGAACACTTTCACGAATGGAGTTGAAGCGACGCTTGATATGCCTGGTCTTCCTGTGAAACCTGGGCTCCTTCGCAAGGGCAATAGCTCCAGTGTTGTCACAGAAGAGAGTCATCGGGCCCGACGCATTGGGAATCATCCCTAGGTCGGTAATGAACTCCTTCATCCAGACTGCTTCCTGTGCTGCCTCCGAGGCTGCCATGTACTCCGCTTCACATGTAGATCCCGCCACGAAGCTTTGCTTGCAACTGCACCAGCTTACTGCTCCTCCATTCAAAATATACACGTATCCGGTTTGTGACTTCGAGTCAGCCAGATCTGTGTCAAAGCTAGCGTCGACGTAACCCTTTACGACGAGCTCTTCGTCACCTCCATAAACGAGAAACATATCCTTAGTCCTCTTCAGGTACTTCAGGATATTCTTGACCGCTGTCCAGTGTTCCTTGCCGGGATTACTTTGGTACCTTCCTACCAAACTTACGGCAAGGTTTACATCAGGTCTGGTACACAGCATGGCATACATAATAGACCCTATGGCCGAGGCATAGGGGATGACACTCATCTCTTCTATATCTTCTGCCGTGGTCGGGCATTGAGCCGTGCTCAATTGCACACCTTGCAATACAGGCAAGAACCCCTTCTTGGACTGATCCATACTGAACTTCTTCAATATCTTGTCAAGGTATGTACTCTGTGAAAGACCAATGAGGCGTCTTGATCTATCTCTATAGATCTTGATGCCTAATATATAAGCAGCTTCTCCAAGGTCCTTCATTGAAAAACACTTATTCAAATAGGCCTTAATACTTTCCAAGAATTCTATATCATTTCCCATCAATAGTATGTCATCCACATATAATATGAGAAATGCTACAGAGCTCCCACTCACTTTCTTGTAAACACAGGCTTCTCCATAAGTCTGTGTAAACCGAAACGCTTTGATCATCTCATCAAAGCGAATGTTCCAACTCCGAGATGCTTGCCCTAGCCCATAGATTGAGCGCTGGAGCTTGCATACTTTGTTAGCATTCTTAGGATCGACAAAACCTTCCGGATGCATCATATACAACTCTTCCTTAAGGAAGCCGTTAAGGAATGCCGTTTTGACGTCCATCTGCCATATCTCATAATCATAGTATGCGGCAATTGCTAACATGATTCGGACGGACTTCAGCTTCGCTACGGGTGAGAAAGTCTCATCGTAGTCAACCCCTTGAACTTGTCGATAACCCTTAGCGACAAGTCGAGCTTTGTAGATGGTCACATTACCATCCGCGTCCGTCTTCTTCTTAAAGATCCATTTGTTTTCTATGGCTCGCCGCTCATCGGGCAAGTCAGTCAAAGTCCATACTTTGTTTTCATACATGGATTCTATCTCGGATTTCATGGCTTCTAGCCATTTGTCGGAATCCGGGCCCGCCATCGCTTCTTCATAGTTCGAAGGTTCACCGTTGTCTAACAACATGATTTCCAGGACAGGGTTGCCGTACCACTCTGGTGCGGAACGTGTCCTTGTGGACCTATGAAGTTCAGTAACTTGATCTGAAGCTTCATGATCATCATCATTAACTTCCTCCCCAGTCGGTGTAGGCACCACAGGAACATTTTCCCGCGTTGCGCTACTTTCCGGTTCGGAAGGGGTGACTATCACCTCATCAAGTTCCACTTTCCTCCCACTCAATTCTTTCGAGAGAAACTCCTTCTCCAGAAAGGACCCGTTCTTGGCAACGAAGATCTTGCCTTCGGATCTGAGGTAGAAGGTATACCCAATGGTTTCCTTAGGGTATCCTATGAAGACGCATTTTTCCGATTTCGGTTCGAGCTTTTCAGGTTGAAGTTTCTTGACATAAGCATCGCATCCCCAAACTTTTAGAAACGACGGCTTAGGTTTCTTCCCAAACCATAATTCATACGGTGTCGTCTCAACGGATTTAGACGGAGCCCTATTTAAAGTGAATGCGGCAGTCTCTAAAGCATAACCCCAAAATGAGAGCGGTAAATCGGTAAGAGACATCATAGATCGCACCATATCCAATAGAGTGCGATTACGACGTTCGGACACACCATTTCTCTGAGGTGTTCCAGGCGGCGTGAGTTGTGAAACTATTCCACATTTCCTTAAGTGTGCACCAAACTCGTGACTTAAATATTCTCCACCACGATCTGATCGTAAGAATTTTATTTTCCTGTCACGTTGATTCTCAACTTCACTCTGAAATTCCTTGAACTTTTCAAAGGTTTCAGACTTGTGTTTCATTAGGTAGACATACCCATATCTACTTAAATCATCAGTGAGAGTGAGAACATAACGATATCCTCCGCGAGCCTCAACGCTCATTGGACCGCACACATCGGTATGTATGATTTCCAATAAGTTGGTTGCTCGCTCCATTGTTCCGGAGAACGGAGTCTTGGTCATCTTATCCATGAGGCATGGTTCGCACGTGTCAAATGATTCGTAATCAAGAGACTCCAAAAGTCCATCTGCATGGAGCTTCTTCATGCGCTTGACACCAATGTGACCAAGGCGGCAGTGCCACAAGTATGTGGGACTATCGTTATCAACTTTACATCTTTTGGTATTCACACTATGAATATGTGTAACATCATGTTCGAGATTCATCAAGAATAAACCATTGACCAGCGGGGCATGACCATAAAACATATCTCTCATATAAATAGAACAACCATTATTCTCGGATTTAAATGAGTAGCCATCTCGAATTAAACGAGATCCAGATACAATGTTCATGCTCAAAGCTGGCACTAAATAACAATTATTGAGGTTTAAAACTAATCCTGTAGGTAAATGCAGAGGCAGCGTGCCGACGGCGATCACATCGACCTTGGAACCATTCCCGACGCGCATCGTCACCTCGTCCTTCGCCAGTCTCCGCTTATTCCGCAGCTCCTGTTTTGAGTTACAAATATGAGCAACCGCACCGGTATCAAATACCCAGGAGCTACTACGAGTACTGGTAAGGTACACATCAATTACATGTATATCACATATACTTTTGGTGTTGCCGGCCTTCTTATCCGCTAAGTATTGGGGCAGTTCCGCTTCCAGTGACCACTTCCCTTGCAATAAAAGCACTCTGTCTCAGGCTTGGGTCCATTCTTTGACTTCTTCCCGGCAACTGGCTTACCGGGCGCGGCAACTCCCTTGTCGTCCTTCTTGAAGTTCTTCTTACCCTTGCCCTTCTTGAACTTAGTGGTTTTATTCACCATCAACACTTGATGTTCCTTTCTGGTCTCCACCTCCGCTGATTTCAGCATTGAATATACCTCAGGAATGGTCTTTTCCATCCCTTGCATATTGAAGTTCATCACAAAGCTCTTGTAGCTTGGTGGAAGCGACTGAAGGATTCTGTCAATGACCGCGTCATCCAGGAGATTAACTCCCAGCTGAGACAAGCGGTTGTGTAACCCAGACATTCTGAGTATGTGCTCACTAACAGAACTATTTTCCTCCATTTTACAGCTGAAGAACTTGTCGGAGACTTCATATCTCTCGACCCGGGCATGAGCTTGGAAAACCATTTTCAGCTCTTCGAACATCTCATATGCTCCATGTTTCTCAAAACGCTTTTGGAGCCCCGGTTCTAAGCTGTAAAGCATGCCGCATTGAACGAGGGAGTAATCAGCACGTGATTGCCAAGCGTTCATAACGTCTTGGTTCTCTGGGATGGGTGCTTCACCTAGCGGTGCTTCTAGGACATAATCTTTCTTGGCAGCTATGAGGATGATCCTCAGGTTCCGGAGCCAGTCCGTATAGTTGCTGCCATCATCTTTCAGCTTGGTTTTCTCTAGGAACGCGTTGAAGTTGAGGACAACGTGGGCCACTTGATCTACAAGACATATTGTAAAGATTTTAGACTAAGTTCATGATAATTAAGTTCATCTAATCAAATTGTTCATGAACTCCCACTCAGATAGACATCCCTCTAGTCATCTAAGTGAAACATGATCCGAGTTAACTAGGCCGTGTCCGATCATCACGTGATACGGACTAGTCAAGATCGGTGAACATCTCCATGTTGATCGTATCTTCTATACGACTCATGCTCGACCTTTCGGTCCTCCGTGTTCCGAGGCCATGTCTGTACATGCTAGGCTCGTCAAGTCAACCTAAGTGTATTGCGTGTGTTCCGAGGCCATGTCTGTACATGCTAGGCTCGTCAACACCCGTTGTATGCGAACGTTAGAGTCTATCACACCCGATCATCACGTGGTGCTTCGAAACAACGAACCTTCGCAACGGTGCACAGTTAGGGGGAACACTTTCTTGAAATTATTATAAGGGATCATCTTACTTACTACCGTCGTTCTAAGCAAATAAGATGCAAAACATGATAAACATCACATGCAATCAAATAGTGACATGATATAGCCAATATCATTTTGCTCCTTTGATCTCCATCTTCGGGGCGCCATGATCATCTTCGTCACCGGCATGACACCATGATCTCCATCATTGTGTCTTCATGAAGTTGTCACGCCAATGATTACTTCTACTTCTATGGCTAACGCGCTTAGCAATAAAGTAAAGTAATTTACATGGCGTTATTCAATGACACGCAGGTCATACAAAAAAATAAAGACAACTCCTATGGCTCCTGCCGGTTGTCATACTCATCGACATGCAAGTCGTGATTCCTATTACAAGAATATGATCAATCTCATACATCACATATATCATTCATCACATCTTCTGGCCATATCACATCACATAGCACATGCTGCAAAAACAAGTTAGACGTCCTCTAATTGTTGTTGCAAGTTTTTACGTGGCTTGTATAGGTTTCTAGCTAGAACGTTTCTTACCATGTAAAACCACAACGTGATATGCCAATTTCTATTTACCCTTCATAAGGACCCTTTTCATCGAATCCGTTCCGACTAAAGTGGGAGAGACAGACACCCGCTAGCCACCTTATGCAACTAGTGCATGTCAGTCGGTGGAACCTGTCTCACGTAAGCGTACGTGTAAGGTCGGTCCGGGCCGCTTCATCCCACAATACCGCCGAAACAAGATAAGACTAGTAGTGGCAAGAAAAATTGACAACATCTACACCCACAACTGCTTTGTGTTCTACTCGTGCATAGTAACTACGCATAGGCCTGGCTCATGATGCCACTGTTGGGGATCGTTGTAGAATTTTAAAATTTTCTACGCATCACCAAGATCCATCTATGGAGTTTACTAGCAACGAGAGGGAAGGAGTGCATCTACATACCCTTGTAGATCGCGAGCGGAAGCGTTCCAATGAACGGGGTTGATGGAGTCGTACTCGTCGTGATCCAAATCACCGATGACCGAGTGCCGAACGGACGGCACCTCCGCGTTCAACACACGTACGGAGCAGCGACGTCTCCTCCTTCTTGATCCAGCAAGGGGGAAGGAGAGGTTGATGGAGATCCAGCAGCACGACGGCGTGGTGGTGGATGTAGCGGGGATCTCAGCAGGGCTTCGCCAAGGGGGAAGGAGAGCGGTAAATCGGTAAGAGACATCATAGATCGCACCATATCCAATAGAGTGCGATTACGACGTTCGGACACACCATTTCTCTGAGGTGTTCCAGGCGGCGTGAGTTGTGAAACTATTCCACATTTCCTTAAGTGTGCACCAAACTCGTGACTTAAATATTCTCCACCACGATCTGATCGTAAGAATTTTATTTTCCTGTCACGTTGATTCTCAACTTCACTCTGAAATTCCTTGAACTTTTCAAAGGTTTCAGACTTGTGTTTCATTAGGTAGACATACCCATATCTACTTAAATCATCAGTGAGAGTGAGAACATAACGATATCCTCCGCGAGCCTCAACACTCATTGGACCGCACACATCGGTATGTATGATTTCCAATAAGTTGGTTGCTCGCTCCATTGTTCCGGAGAACGGAGTCTTGGTCATCTTACCCATGAGGCATGATTCGCACGTGTCAAATGATTCGTAATCAAGAGACTCCAAAAGTCCATCTGCATGGAGCTTCTTCATGCGCTTGACACCAATGTGACCAAGGCGGCAGTGCCACAAGTATGTGGGACTATCGTTATCAACTTTACATCTTTTGGTATTCACACTATGAACATGTGTAACATCACGTTCGAGATTCATCAAAAATAAACCATTGACCAGCGGGGCATGACCATAAAACATATCTCTCAAATAAATAGAACAACCATTATTCTCGGATTTAAATGAGTAGCCATCTCGAATTAAACGAGATCCAGATACAATGTTCATGCTCAAAGCTAGCACTAAATAACAATTATTGAGGTTTAAAACTAATCCCGTAGGGAGATGCAGAGGTAGCGTGCCGACGGCGATCACATCGACCTTGGAACCATTCCCGACGCGCATCGTCACCTCGTCCTTCGCCAGTCTCCGTTTATTCCGTAGTTCCTGTTTTGAGTTACAAATATGAGCAACCGCACCGGTATCAAATACCCAGGAGCTACTACGAGTACTGGTAAGGTACACATCAATTACATGTATATCACATATACCTTTGGTGTTCCGGCCTTCTTCTTGTCCGCTAAGTATTTGGGGCATTTCCGCTTCCAGTGACCACTTCCCTTGCAATAAAAGCACTCAATCTCGGGCTTGGGTCCATTCTTCGACTTCTTCCCAGTAACTGGTTTACCGGGCGCGGCAACTCCCTTGCCATCCTTCTTGAAGTTCTTCTTACTCTTGCCCTTCTTGAACTTAGTGGTTTTATTCACCATCAACACTTGATGTTCTTTTCTGATCTCCACCTCCGCTGATTTCAGCATTGAATATACCTCGGGAATGGTCTTTTCCATCCCCTGCATATTGAAGTTCATCACAAAGCTCTTGTAGCTTGGTGGAAGCGACTGGAGGATTCTGTCAATGACCGCATCATCCGGGAGATTGACTCCCAGCTGAGACAAGCGGTTATGCAACCCAGACATTCTGAGTATGTGCTCACTAACAGAACTGTTCTCCTCCATTTTACAGCTGAAAAACTTGTCAGAGACATCATACCTCTCGACCCGGGCATGAGCTTGAAAAACCAGTTTCAGCTCCTCGAACATCTCATATGCTCCATGTTTCTCAAAACGCTTTTGGAGACCCGGTTCTAAGCTGTAAAGCATGCCGCACTGAATGAGGGAGTAATCATCAGCACGTGATTGCCAAGCGTTCATAACGTCTTGGTTCTGTGGGATTGGTGCATCACCTAGCGGTGCTTCTAAGACATAATCTTTCTTGGCTACTATGAGGATGAGCCTCAGGTTCCGGACCCAGTCCGTATAGTTGCTGCCATCATCTTTCAGCTTGGTTTTCTCTAGGAACGCGTTGAAATTGAGGACAACATTGGCCATTTGATCTACAATACATAGTGTAAAGATTTTAGACTAAGTTCATGATAATTCAGTTCATCTAATCAAATTATATAATGAACTCCCACTCAGATAGACATCCCTCTAGTCATCTAAGTGAAACATGATCCGAGTTTAACTAGGCCGTGTCCGATCATCACGTGAGACGGACTAGTCAAGATCGGTGAACATCTCCATGTTGATCGTATCTTCTATACGACTCATGCTCGACCTTTCGGTCCTCCGTGTTTCGAGGCCATGTCTGTACATGCTAGGCTCGTCAAGTCAACCTAAGTGTATTGCGTGTGTTCCGAGGCCATGTCTGTACATGCTAGGCTCGTCAACACCCGTTGTATTCGAACGTTAGAATCTATCACACCCGATCATCATGTGGTGCTTCGAAACAACGAACCTTTGCAACGGTGCACAGTTAGGGTGAACACTTTCTTGAAATTATTATAAGGTATCATCCTACTTGCTACCGTCGTTCTAAGCAAATAAGATGCAAAAACATGATAAACATCACATGCAATCAAATAGTGACATGATATGGCCAATATCATTATGCTCCTTTGATCTCCATCATCGGGGCACCATGATCATCTTCGTCACCGGCATGACACCATGATCTCCATCATCATGATCTCCATCATTGTGTCTTCATGAAGTCGTCACGCCAACGATTACTTCTAATTCTATGGCTAACGCGTTTAGCAACAAAGTAAAGTAATTTACATGGCGTTATTCAATGACACGCAGGTCATGCAAAATAATAAAGACAACTCCTATGGCTCCTGCCGGTTGTCATACTCATCGACATGCAAGTCGTGATTCCTATTACAAGAATATGATCAATCTCATACATCACATATATCATTCATCACATCTTCTGGCCATATCACATCACATAGCACTTGCTGGAAAAACAAGTTAGACGTCCTCTAATTGTTGTTGCAAGTTTTTACGTGGTTTGTAGGTTTCTAGCAAGAACGTTTTCTTACCTACGTATGACCACAACGTGATTTGCCAATTTCTATTTACCCTTCATAAGGACCCTTTTCATCGAATCCGTTCCGACTAAAGTAGGAGAGACAGACACCCGCTAACCACCTTATGCAACTAGTGCATGTCAATCGGTGGAACCTGTCTCACGTAAGCGTACGTGTAAGGTCGGTCCGGGCCGCTTCATCCTACAATGCCGCCGAAACAAGAAAAGACTAGTAGCGGCAAGAAGAATTGGCAAACTCAACGCCCACAACTGCTTTGTGTTCTACTCGTGCATAGTAACTGCGCATAGGCCTGGCTCTGAAACCACTGTTGGGAATCGTAGCATAATTTAAAATTTTCCTACGCTCACCAAGATGCATCTATGGAGTCTACTAGCAACGAGGGGAAAGGAGTGCATCTACATACCCTTGTAGCTCGCGAGCGGAAGCGTTCCAATGAACGTGGATGACGGAGTCGTACTCGCCGTGATCCAAATCACCGATGACCGAGTGCCGAACGGACGGCACCTCCGCGTTCAACACACGTACGGTGCAGCGACGTCTCCTCCTTCTTGATCCAGCAAGGGGGAAGCAGAGGTTGATGGAGATCCAACAGCACGACGGCGTGGTGGTGGATGTAGCGGGTCTCCGGCAGGGCTTCGCCGAGCTTCTGCGAGAGACGGAGAGGTGTAACAGGGGAGGAGGGAGGCGCCCAAGGCTGTAGGTTGCTGCCCTCCCTCCCCCCCTTTATATAGGCCCCCTGGGGGCGCCGGCCCAGGGAGATGGGATCTCCAAGGGGGGCGGCGGCCAAAGGGGGGGAAGGGGTGCCTTGCCCCCCAAGGCAAGGGGAAAGCTCCCCCCTTAGGGTTCCCAACCCTAGGCGCACGGGGGGAGGCCCAAGGGGGGCGCCCCAGCCCACTAAGGGCTGGTTCCCTTCCACTTTCAGCCCACGGGGCCCTCCGGGCTAGGTGGCCCCACCCGATGGACCCCCGGGACCCTTCCGGTGGTCCCCGTACAATACCGGTAACCCCCGAAACTTTCCCGGTGGCCGAAACTGGACTTCCTATATATAATTCTTCACCTCCGGACCATTCCGGAACCTCTCGTGACGTCCGGGATCTCATCCGGGAATCCGAACAACTTTCGGGTTTCCGCATACATATATCTCTACAACCCTAGCGTCACCGAACCTTAAGTGTGTAGACCCTACGGGTTCGGGAGACATGCAGACATGACCGAGGCGCCTCTCCGGTCAATAACCAACAGCGGGATCTGGATACCCATGTTGGCTCCCACATGTTCCACGATGATCTCATCGGATGAACCACGGTGTCGAGGATTCAATCAATCCCGTATACAATTCCCTTTGTCAATCGGTATGTTACTTGCCCGAGATTCGATCGTCGGTATCCCAATACCTTGTTCAATCTCGTTACCGGCAAGTCTCTTTACTCGTACCGTAATGCATGATCCAGTGACTAACTCCTTAGTCACATTGAGCTCATTATGATGATGCATTACCGAGTGGGCCCAGAGATACCTCTCCGTCACACGGAGTGACAAATCCCAGTCTCGATCCGTGCCAACCCAACAGACAGTTTCGGAGATACCCGTAGTGCACCTTTATAGTCACCCAGTTACGTTGTGACATTTGGCACACCCAAAGCACTCCTACGGTATCCGGGAGTTGCACGATCTCATGGTCTAAGGAAAAGATACTTGACATTGGAAAAGCTCTAGCAAACGAAACTACACGATCTTTTATGCTATGCTTAGGATTGGGTCTTGTCCATCACATCATTCTCCTAATGATGTGATCCCGTTATCAATGACATCCAATGTCCATAGTCAG
Source organism: Triticum aestivum (assembly GCF_018294505.1). NCBI lineage: Eukaryota > Viridiplantae > Streptophyta > Magnoliopsida > Poales > Poaceae > Triticum > Triticum aestivum. The sequence continues at coordinate 225,828,101 of NC_057814.1, read as the reverse complement.
GAAACCATGACTATCTGTTGATCAACGAGCTAGTCAACTAGAGGCTTACTAGGGACACGTTGTGGTCTATGCATTCACACATGTATTACGATTTCCGGACAATACAATTATAGCATGAATAATAGACGATTATCATGAACAAAGAAATATAATAATAACCATTTATTATTGCCTCTAGGGCATATTTCCAACACATAGTAGCAAGTGACAGTAAATTTCAGCACACTATATAAATTTTTCCTTACCAAATTCCAGCTACCAAAGGCGCTTCACTCCCTGGCAACGGCGCCAGAAAAGAGTCTTGATGACCCACAAGTATAGGGATCGTAGTCCTTTCGATAAGTAAGAGTGTCGAACCCAACGAGGAGCAGAAGGAAATGATAAGCGGTTTTCAGCAAGGTATTTTCTACAAGCACTGAAATTATCGGTAATAGATAGTTCTGTGATAAGGTAATTTGTAACGAGTAACAAGTAACAAGTGTAAATAAAGTGCAGAAAGATGGCCCAATCCTTTTTGTAGCAAAGGACAAGCCTGGACAATTTCTTATATGAAGGAAAACGCTCCCGAGGACACATGGGAATTATCGTCAAGCTAGTTTTCATCACGTTCATATGATTCAGGTTCTGTACTTTGATAATTTGATATGTGGGCGCACCGGTGCTTGGGTGTTGTCCTTACTTGGACAAGCATCCCACTTATGATTAACTCCTATTGCAAGCATCCGCAACTACAAAAGAAGTATTAAGGTAAACCTAACCACAGCATGAAACATATGGATCCAAATCAGCCCCTTACGAAGCAACGCATAATCTAGGGTTTAAGCTTCTGTCACTCTAGCAACCCATCATCTACTTATTACTTCCCAATGCCTTCCTCTAGGCCCAAACAATGGTGAAGTGACATGTAGTCGACGTTCACATGACACCACTAGAGGAGAGACAACATACATCTCATCAAAATATCGAACGAATACCATATTCACATGACTACTAAAAGCAAGACTTCTCCCATGTCCTCAGGAACAAACGTAACTACTCACAAAGCATATTCATGTTCATAATCAGAGGGGTATTAATATGCATAATGGATCTAAACATATGATCTTCCACCAAATAAACAAACTAGCATCAACTACAAGGAGTAATCAACACTTCTAGCAACCTACAGGTTCCAATCTCAGACTTAGAGGCAAGGATTGGATACAAGAGATGAACTAGGGTTTTAGAGGAGATGGTGCTGGTGAAGATGTTGATGGAGATTGGCCCCTTCCCGATGAGAGGAGCATTGGTGATGACGATGGCGATGATTTCCCCCTCCCGGAGGGAAGTGTCCCCGGCAGAACAGCTCCGCCAGAGCCCTAGATTGGTTCCGCCAAGGTTCCGCCTCGTGGCGGCGGAGTCTCGTCCCGAAAGCTTGCTTATGATTTTTTCTCGGACGAAAGACTTCATATAGCAGAAGATGGGCACCGGAGGGCCACCAGGGGGCCCACGAGGCAGGGGGCGGGCCCCCACCCTCGTGGCCAGGGTGTGGGCCCCCTCATTTTCTTCGCTCAGTATTTTTTATTATTTCCAAAAATAACTTCCGTGGAGTTTCAGGACTTTTGGAGTTGCGCAGAATAGGTCTCTAATATTTGCTCCTTTTCCAGTCCAGAATTCCAGCTGCCGGCATTCTCCCTCTTCATGTAAACGTTGTAAAATAAGAGAGAATAGGCATAAGTATTGTGACATAATGTGTAATAACAGCCCATAATGCAATAAATATCGATATAAAAGCATGATGCAAAATGGACGTATCAATATCTAGCTAGCTAATTCATCTAACATTAATATATATATCTAGCTAATTCATCTAACATTATGGCAAAAGTATAGAAAAACTAATTCATCTAACATTAATTAATATATCTAATTCATCTAACATTAATTAATATATCTAATTCATCTAACTAAAAGTATAAAAAACTAATTCATCTAACATTAATATATCTAGCTAATTCATCTAACATTTGACATTAATCTAATTAATTAATTCATCTAAAACCTTTGGCATTTGACATTAATCTAATTAATTAATTAATTCATCTAAAACCTTTGTATAAAAAACAGAAAAACAGAAAAAACTAAAAATATAACATCTAAGTGTGTGTGTGTGTGTGTGTACATGTACATGTGTGTGTGTGTGTGCGCGCGGCTTGGGAGGGCGGCCGGCCATGGCGGGGGTCTCACAGCGACGGGGTGGCGACGGGGGGCGGCGACGGGGATGGGCCAGCGACGGGGGTGGCGTGTGAGTCGACGAGGACGCACCGGCGACGGGGGCGGCACGGAGTCGACAGGGACGGGCCGGGGCGGCGATGGGGATCGAAGAAGCAGAGGAGCGGAAACTGAAATTTTCGTAAGTGCTATATATATAGGAGGGGCCTTTAGTACCGGTTGGAGCCACCAACCGGTACTAAAGGTCAAATTTGGCCAGGCCAAGCGGCGGGAAGCGACCTCCTTTAGTATCGGGTCGTCGCTGCAACCGATACTAAAGACCCCACCTTTAGTACCGGTTGGAGCCACGACCCGGTACTAAAGGGGGTGCACTGGCCCAGGTGCGGTGCGGCAAGTTTAGTCCCACCTCGCTAGCCAAGGTGCGTCCGCACTGGCTTATAAGCCCCAGTGCGGTAGCTCTCTCGAGCTCCTCTCTAAGCAGGCCCTTGTGGCCTATTGAACCTGTGCTGCCCTGTTGGGCCTACTGGGCTAGCGGGCCTGCATCTTGGCCCAACTACAAGTTGGGTTTCTAGTCGTATGTAGGCCGCTTTGGCCCAGTAGGAAGGCTTTATTTATTTATTTATTTTCTTTTCTCTTTTCTTTTATTTATTTCTGAGTTTTTTTGCTGTATTTAGAATTTCTTTGTGAATATTTTTGCTTTAGGTACAAAAAATTACAAACTTTCTGTTAGTGCCGGTAGTTTTCAAATTTGAATTATTTGAAATTTGTGTGAATCACTAGTTTGGGAATACCTTTACTTTAAAAATAGATTTTTCAGTGATTCTTTTTTCTTATGTTTAATATTACTGTGTTTTATCATTATATTCAATAGGTAAGGCTTAGGTTATTTTAAAAAATGAAATGCCTTTGTAACAGATGAGTTTTCGTCCGAAATCCTGATACTTCGAAAGAGATTGTCCATTTTGTACATGAAGTGCATCTAGTTTTTGCTGTAACCCTCTCTACTTTTTTGCACATGCTATGTGGGTGAAATGTTGATACCATGCCAACTTTCAACCTTTACGGAGTTCATTTGTAGTTCTTATCAATTTCAGGGTCATTTAGCTCAAAAAAATTAGTAAATGCATGAAAAATAGCAAATGAAGTCAGAAAGGGTTGAAAGTTGATGACGTGGCTTTGAATGGTGCATACTGAACACACAAAAAGTCTGGAGTTGTAATAAGTTTAAAAATATGAAATGCCTTTGTAACAGATGAGTTTTCGTCTGAAACCCTGATACTTCAAAAAAGATTGTCCATTTTGTACACGAAGTGCATCCAGTTTTTGCCGTAACCCTCTCTACTTTTTTGCACATGCTATGTGGGTGAAATGATGACCATGCCAACTTTCAACCTTTTCAGAATTCATTTTTAGTGTTTTTCAATTTCTGGGTCATTTAGCTCAAAAAAATCAGTAAATGCATGAAAAATAGCAAATGATGTCAGAAAGGGTTGAAAGTTAATGATGTGGCTTTGAATGGTGCATACTAAACGCACAAAAAGTCTGGAATTGTAATAAGTTTAAAAAATGAAATACCTTTGTAACAGATGAGTTTTCATCCGAAACCCTGATACTTCGAAAGAGATTGTCCATTTTGTACACGAAGTGCATCCAGTTTTTGCCGTAACCCTCTCTACTTTTTTGCACATTCTATGAGGGTGAAATGATGATACCATGCCAACTTTCAACCTTTTCAGAGTTCATTTGTAGTGCTTTTCAATTTCAGGGTCATTTAGCTCAAAAAATTAGTAAATGAGCTGAAAAATAGCAAATGAAATCAGAAAGGTACACGTTTGTCCGAAGCACAAAAGTGCACGTTTCAAATGCAAAACACATAAGCACCCTAACTATTACAAAGATTCCCTACTGTCTTTGGGTGTGAAACTTTTTCTTCGCGTGTGTCCCTTTGCTCCGTAACCATGGACAATCTTCATCATTTAACTAGATGCTCGGGTCAATATTCACTATGAAGGGAGCAATTTCATCAAACTTTTCATAATCTTCTGACATGTCTGTCTTGTCATCCACTCCCACGATGTTTCTTTTCCCCGAAAGAACTATGTGGCGCTTTGGCTCATTGTATGATGTATTCGCTTCCTTATCTTTTCTTTTTCTCGGCTTGGTAGACATGTCCTTCACATAGAAAACCTGCACCACATCATTGGCTAGGACGAATGGTTTGTCTGCGTACGCAAGATTGTTGAGATCCACTGTTGTCATTCCGTACTGTGGGTCTTCCGCCCCGCCTCATGTGATATTGACCCATTTGCACCGAAACAAAGGGACCTTCAAACCACGTCCATAGTCAAGTTCCCATATGTCCTCTATGTAACCATAATATGTGTCATTTCCCCTCTTGGTTGCTGCATCAAAGCGGACACCACTATTTTGGTTGGTGCTCTTCTTATCTTGGGCGATCGTGTAAAATGTATTCCCATTTATCTCGTACCCTTTGAAAGTCATTATATTCGAATATGGTAACTGGGACAGCAAGTACAGGTCATCTTCAACAGCGGCGTCATGCATGGCACGTGTCTGCAACCAACCGGCGAAAGTCCCCGTTTGTTCACGTGTAATCCAGTCGTCAGACTGCTCCGGGTGTTTGGAGCATACAATATTCTTGTGTTCCTCCATATACAGAGCCACCAAGACGGAATTTTGTAGAACTATGTAGTGTGCTTGAGTGAGAGAATGCCCGTCCATACATATTATTTGTTCCGGTCCTAGCGTGCCATTTCCACCCAGTATGCCCTTATGCCGCGATTCAGGAACACTAATCGGCTTAAGGTCAGGAATAAAGTCAATACAAAACTCAATGACCTCCTCATTTTCATGGCCCTTGGAGATGCTTCCTTCTGACCTAGCACGGTTATGAACATATTTCTTTAAGACTCCCATGAACCTCTTAAAGGGGAACATATTGTGTAGAAATACAGGACCCAGAACGTTAATCTCTTTGCATAGGTGAACTAGGACATGCGTCATGATGTTGAAGAAGGATGGTGGGAACACCAACTCGAAACTGACAAGACATTGCACCAAATCATTCTCTAACCTTGGTATGATTTCTGGATCAATTACCTCCTGAGAGATTGCATTGAGGAATGCACATAGCTTCACAATGGCTAATCAAACATTTTTCGGTAGAAGCCCCCTCAATGCAACCGGAAGCAGTTGCGCCATAATCACGTGGCAGTTATGAGACTTTAGGTTCTGGAACTTTTTCTCTACCATATTTATTATTCCATTTATATTCGATGAGAAGCCAGACGGTACCTTCATACTGAGCAGGCATTCAAAGAAGATTTCCTTCTCTTCTTTGGTAAGAGCATAGCTGGCATGACCCTGATGTATGCCGTCTTTTCCGTGCATACGTTGCTGGTCCTTCCGTGCCTCCGGTGTATCTTTTGTCTTCCCATACACGCCCAAGAAGCCAAGCAGGGTTACACAAAGATTCTTCGACACATGCATCACGTCGATTGCAGAGCGGACCTCTAGGTCTTTCCAATAGGGCAGGTCCCAAAATATAGATTTCTTCTTCCACATGGGTGCGCGTCCGTCAGCGTCATTCGGAATAGATTGTCCGCCAGGACCCTTTCCAAAGATTACCTTCAAATCCTTGACCATATCATGTACATCATCACCAGTACAGTGGCGAGGCTTCGTCCGGTGATCTGCCTCACTTTGAAATGCTTGCCTTTCTTTCTTACGGGATGCCTGCTCGGAAGAAATCGACGATGTCCCAGGTACACATTCTTCTTACAATTATCCAAATATATACTGTCGGTACCATCTAAACAATGCGTGCATGCGCAGTATCCTTGTTTGTCTGTCCTGAAAGGTTACTGAGAGCAGGCCAATCATTGATGGTCACAAACAGCAACGCATGTAGGTCAAATTCTTCCTGTTTGTGCTCATCCCACGCACGTACACCTTTTCCATTCCACAGCTGTAAGAGTTCTTCAACTAATGGCCTTAGGTACACATCAATGTCGTTGCCGGGTTGCTTAGGGCCTTGGATGAGCACTGGCATCATAATGAACTTCCGCTTCATGCATAACCAAGGAGGAAGATTATACATACATAGAGTCACATGCCAGGTGCTATGGTTGCTGCTCTGCTCCCCAAAAGGATTAATGCCATCTGCGCTTAGACCAAACCATACGTTCCTTGCATCACCTGCAAAGTCCTCCCAGTACTTTCTCTCAATTTTTCTCCACTGCGACCCGTCAGCGGGTACTCTCAACTTCCCGTCTTTCTTACGGTCTTCTCTGTGCCATCGCATCAACTTGGCATGCTCTTTGTTTTGGAACAAACATTTCAACCGTGGTATTATAGGAGCATACCACATCACCTTGGTAGGAATCTTCTTCCTCGACATCACCAGGGTCATCGCAGCTGATCTTATAGCGCAATGCACCGCATACCGGGCACGCGTTCAAATCCTCGTACTCACCGCGGTAGCGGATGCAGTCATTAGGGCATGCATGTATCTTCTGCACCTCTAACCCTAGAGGGCAGACAACCTTCTTTGCTTCGTACGTACTCTCGGGCAATTCGTTGTCCTTTGGAAGCATCTTTTTAACATTATCAGCAACTTTCCAAATCCCTTGTCAGATACACCATTCTCTGCCTTCCATTGCAGCAATTCTAGTGTGGTGCCCAGCTTTTTCTTGTCAGCTTCGCAATTCGGTTACAACAATTTCTTGTGATCCTCTAACATGCGCTGCAACTTCTTCTTCTCCTTTTCACTTGCACAGTTTCACTTTGCATCGGCAATGGCCCGACCTAGATCATCAGCGGGCTCATCTGATGCCTCTTCTTCAGCTTCTTCCCGCATTGCCGGCTCAGCTTCTTCCCCCATTGTTGTACCATCGTATCCAGGGAACCCATGGCCAGGATAGCTGTCGTCGTCCTCTTCTTCTTCATTGTCTTCCATCATAACCCCTCTTTCTCCGTGCTTCGTCCAAACATTATAGTGGGGCATACAACCGGACTCAAACAGGTGCCAGTGAATGGTTTTTGACTTAGAGTAATTCCGATCATTCTTACAGCCAGCACACATGGACAAGACATAAAACCATCCGCACGCTTGTTCGCCTCAGCCGCAAGCAGAAAAGTTTGCACGCCATTAATGAACTGGGGAGAGCATCAGTCATCGTACATCCATTGCCGACTCATCTTCATTACACAGCACCGAATAGACCAAATTAATACAAGTTCATACATAAAGTTCATACAACACTTATTCTCATAAAACAAACATACAAATAACTCTCTAGCTAAAGCATTTAAATGCAACAACAAGTGCGATCAAGATCGCAACTAAGGTAACAATTGATCCAACAGCATAATGATACCAAGCCTCACTATCAATAGCATATTTTCTAATCTTTGTAATCTTCAAGCGCATTTTCTCCATCTTGATCTTGTGATCATCGACGACATCGGCAACATGCGACTCCAATTCCATCTTCTCCCCTCAATTCTTTTCAATTTTTCTTTCAAATACTTGTTTTCTCTTTCAACTAAATTTAACCTCTCGAGAATAGGGTCGGTTGGAATTTTTGGTTCACATACCTCCTAAATAAAAATATCTATGTCAACTTGATGGGCATAATTTGTCATAAACACGAAATGCAACAAATAGTTATAAAAGAGAATATACCACATCCGAATCATAACCGGACGAGGGCCGACGCGGACGGATATCAAAACCATGGCACTATGTATAACAAACAACGTATGGGTAAGATAATTGTACAAGTAACTATATATCTAAATCACATAAACATGATTTTTTTTATAAAAAAAAGATAAGAACAAGAGGCTCACCACAAGGTGGTGCCGGCGACGGGACGGTGCGGGCGGTCGACGGTGGTTAGGAGCGGAAACGGGAAGGCACTAAGTAAACTACACCTACATATACAAACTAAGAGTTATTTTGACCTCAAATTGCATATAAATCAAATACTACCACATATAATTCCTCCTAAAATAAAACCCACAAATCACTATACTTATGGAGCATTGCAAGAGCTAATCTTGCAATGAGAGATGAAAGGACAAAGTTGCTAACCTTTGTGATCACTTGGATGGATGGGGTGCCTTCAAATCTTGGACAAATTTTGGAAAAAAATGGAGGTGAGCTCGAGCAACAGGGGAAGAAAACAGAGAGGAGGGGAAAAACAGAGCGCTTCGGCTCGGGCTGGACGAAGCACTATATATAGTGATATCTTTAGTCCCAATTGGTTATACGAACTGGGACTAAAGGTGCATCTCTAGTCCCGGTTCGTGGCATGTACTGGTACTAAAGGTGTTGATGGGGCCCTAGCCCGACACAAGCCTGCCACCACCTGTTTAGTACCGGTTCGTGGCACGAACTGGTACTAATGAGCGCTGCCCGCCTAGCCGTTGGAACCGGCACTAATGGTCACATTAGTGCCGGTTCAGTTATAAACCGGGACTAACGTGCTTCACATTAGGCTCTTTTTCTACTAGTGGGAGAAGCACGTCCAAGCACTATTGTTCCTTCTTGCATGCTATGTTGTTCATGCACAATGTAAGTGGCACAAATGTAACACCATCTTCTTGTGCTTCTGATCGATTCATTGCTTAATTCCAACTTGAACTCTACCATGTGATCGCATGCGTTCCATGTCCAAATATCAATAGTGTATTTTCCTTAACATTTGCATAGGCCAAGCCATAGGTGTTCATCACCTCGACGACGATACATGCTACAAGAGTGACACCATCCCATCATGCTTTTTGTGTTACCCCGATAGTCATTGCTTCAGGACGATGGACGACTGCAAAAGCTCACTGCATACAACCTCTGCCGGTCACGATCTCATCTTATGCACGTCCATGAGCGTGGGCGGTTATTACTATCTGAAGAATGTGTTAGATTTGTGTTATGTGCCGCTGAAGAAGGATTATGAATGAATAAGAGACAATGAACTATTGCATATTTGTTTAGTTCTCAGCTTTTGTAGATAAGTTTCTTTGCAGTTTCGCCGATGAAATTTTGATTCTATCCCTCATGCCGCATGTATCACATGTCCTAATTTCATTTCAGTTTGGAGGTGCCACATTGCAAAGATTAGCATTTTACTGACCCGAAAATAAAAGTGAACATACCGAGAGAACTTGCTTTGCTTGCCAACTAAGGGCATCCCTGATAGTGTTCACACCACCGGTGGTCAAATTTGCCATACAAAATAAATAATGATGCCATAAAAATATTACCAATATGTCTAAAATAGCCGACAAAATGTCTTATATATTATTATAGAGGTAATCTCTATAAACTAATATAAAACCGTTTATATCACTAAAATAGTGATCCAAACGACCTTATATTAGTTTACAGAGGGAGTAATAGAATCAAATAGAACCAGGATTTAGCGGGCAACCTGAGATTGCAAAACTCGCAACATCACTGGCCGTGCATGCTGTCACGGCTAGAGACAAACCCTATTTCAACTTCCGTCTCCACGCCCTTCGGCATGGCAACATTTAGATGGAGGTCAGTGTCATGGACAGTTGTGGTTGCCGTGCAACGTTGATCTGAATAATCTAATTTCTTATGTTTGTTATCGAATTGAATAGAAGAAGTGAAGGGTAGTGGCACGCTGGCCAGGTTTTGTGAAATGAGCGACATTTAATTACCACTTAATGCTAATTCTTAATATATGTAAATTTTCTCTCATTGCAACGCACGAGTATTTGTGCTAGTTGGTGTTTAAAAAAGAAATTCAAGTTGCCGCGACTTCGCCATCGTTCATCCGAAGACGTACGAGGCCCGCGCGCGCTAACATCTGGGGCATTACCTACCTACCACACCCACCAATGCCCGAGACGAGATCACCACCATGGTTCACCCAGCCAGACGTCGTGGTTCACCAGCGCGCAGCTCAACTCCGACCGAGACACTCAGCCGCTATCTTTTGTCGCGTGCAGCCGCGACATACATCACACGTCGTCGGTTTCAGAACTCTCGCCACCGCACCTAGACGAACCGAATTGTATTAGAGGGAAATGATAGCCCACTGATGGCCGTCTTTTGTCGCCATAGCAATATAGCTCGTGCTTTGTGCGCTTTCGCACTTTGACAATTTCCTGATCATGCACATGCACTGCATTTCTGCGCCTCGGGCGGGCTGCAAATGCACTTTCGGGAGTAGCTTTTTTTTTTCTTACTCTGGTGAAAAGTTGTGTGCTTCTCGAAAAATAATCATAGATAGATCAATGGACGTCGACATTGCATTGAGCCACTGACATTGTCCCCAAGTGGCAAATTCGTGCACTACTCCATACCATGTGAAATTGTCATCAAGTTTCGTTGTACAGGTGAAGAACAGTAGTATACACTACTAGTACCACCAAGAATTGCACACATACACTACCACCAAGAATTGAATGGCATATATTTCCTGTCCGATGACTTGTCTCACATGCATGCATGCATGCATGCATGCAGGGCCTCTTTGGAAACAGAAATTTTGTCGAAATTTGGCCGGAATTGGTTTAGGAAAATGAAACAACAATTCCCGTGTTCCAAACGAAGGCGAGCACATGGATTTTTTGAATATGAAATTAACATGGATCCGTCGATCGTTTCTTGCTGCATGTCGATCTCGTCGGTCGTGTCACCAACGATCGAACCAAAGGCCGATCAGACTTGCATGCCGTAGTCGCTGTCGGCATCGGTCATCTCCATTTTGTCACTCACCTCGCCACCCTTTCCTCTCTCGATGTACACCATGTCGATGTTGTACAGTACCGGGATCATGACCATGGAGCAGAGGCACGCCAGCACCGGCCCGAAGATCCACAGCAGGAGCGGAACGCCGCCGAAGAAGAGCCTGTTCCCAACGAAGTTGAGCAGGAACCCCCTGTCGAGGACCTCCAGGACGTACTCCTTGTTGACCGGCAGGTGGCGGCCGCCGTCGGGGAGGGCGAAGAGGTGGGAGAGGGCGTTGACGAGGAAGGTGGCCTGGTTGAAGGTGCAGATGGCGAGGGTGTGGCAGAGGAAGGAGAGGAGGAAGGCGGTGAGGAGGGCCACGTACTTGAGCGCCATCATGTACTCGCCGTGCGCGCCGAAGACGGCGTCGCTGATGGGCTTCTTGACGGCGTAGGTGCTGCTGAGCACGGCGGCCACGCCGGTGCAGAAGAGGACGGACGTGGTGGCCACCAGCGTGGAACCCATGATCACGTTCCGCAGCGACTGCACCACCAGCACCGCCTTCTTCTCGTTGTCCTTCATCATGGAGAGCACCCAGAGGCGGCGCGCGGCGGCGTTGATGCCGATGGTGGAGCGGAGCGGGCAGCGACGGACCGCGCGCCACAGCCACATGTGGTACACGATCGGGAAGAGGAGGCCCACGGGGATCAGCACCAGGTCCAAGTAGCTCTCCCTCCACGCCATGATCGCTCCTAGCTCCTCGATCTCACTACAAATCTCTCTTTCTCTCTCACTCCACCTTGCAGTCTGTGTATGCAATTTTCTTTGTGTGACTGTGAGTGCACTCGAGGCGTCTGCGATTGTTTGGTTGATGGTGGAGAGCAAGCATGCATGTTAAATATATATAGGGAGACTAGCCGGAGACGACGATGATAGCTAGCTGGACAAAAACGACGACGACCACCGAGCTAGGGCACGTAGGTGTGAAGCACATTGCAAGCATGGTGATATGTGGTGCAAACTCTATTCAAAGGCCACCATGCATGAACTAGTGACCTAAAAAGTAGTCAAAAAACCAGACATGACCAACCTCACCCTGCATGACGACGAAGCAGCACACAAATGTCACTTTCCGTTCGTGTTTTTGTTTGTTTGTCTCTCTGTTTGTTTATGTTTTACCTTTTTATAGTGGGAAAAGTAGATCATGAGTAGCATATTCGGAGGGATGCCAATTGGAGCTCTTGTGGTAATATTAAACGACGATATGCCCAGTAATGGTAATGGTATCCAGCTGCTAGTAAGTTACTCACACACGTATTATTGGTCTGATTTCTGAAAACCAATAGGATGAAGAATGATGGATGAAAAGAATATAGTTTCACAGTAGTATAAATCAACTGAGGAAACCGTGTCTGTATGCACATACATATATGTGCTCACTCGCGGATCCTTCAGATGGAACTAGCTGGCATATACTTAACCGATGCATGTTCTAGACCTCATTTGACATTATTTTCGATATGGGTTTTATTCCTCAGAAATGGTGTTAGGCCCTGCTAATACAACCTCGGTGACATGGTCTGAAACCCGATGCAACAAACATGTGGTGCTAACTTCAGATCTTTCTATATTAGCTAGATTTTTTTTTTTGGAACGAAGACGCTAAACGCGTCCGGCTTTAAATTAATAAAGCCCTCAGGCACCAAGTTTAACAGGATACAACCCAGAAAAGCAGAAAACAAGTTCAGTCCAAGACAACGACGAAACAGAACAAAGGTTCCACGCGAAGGCAACATTACACCATCCAAATCATCCAACGCAGAAGACCGATCTAACATGATACATCCACCGAAGGCTCCAAAAGCATCATCGAGTCATCGTGTCTTGTCTAGCCATCACCTGGATAGTCTTGATGCGCGCCATGGCCTCCGACATGCGCTCAGCATCGCGCTCCTTCCCCAGCGGAGTCCACGTCTGTAAGAAGAGATGACATTTGAAGATCACATCCGCGGGGTGGTTAGGAAATTTTTTCTCAATCGTAATTTTATTGCGCGTCGTCCAAATAGCCCAGAGTAGCGCCCCTACGCAACGCCAAGCGATTCTACTACTGGTCCCTCTCGTGGTTTTGAGGATGGAAATCAAGTCGTTCCCCGAGGCTGGGTTCCAGTTCGAGTGGAAGGCTTCCCTAACTGCACTCCACGCGAACCTGGCTAGGTGGCATCTAAAAAAGACGTGGTTTGCATCTTCACCTAGACCGCACACAGTGCAAGTACCATCAGCCGGACCGTTACGTTTTGCCACATTATCCGACGTGGGCAGCCTATTCCTGAGCATTTGCCACATGAAGATTTTAATTTTCAAGGGCAGGCCTGCCTTCCACAGCCCCCTAGCTATATCAAGCGCTGTCCCTTCAGTAAGCTTGTTGTATAAGGATTTAACCGAGAATTTCCGGGACGCTGTCAAGCTCCATTCTACCGAATCTTCGCCCGGCCCTATACGGTTGGCACCAATTTGATGAACTAGATCGTCCCATGCCTCCCGTTCGGCGTTGGAAAGGGCCCGCATGAAGTGGATCGCTGGAGGGTCAGTACGGGCTGCCTCTCCCACTAAGATGTTGATGTCAGTGGCGATCCGAAATAAATTGGGGTGACTTTGCCAAAGGGGAGAGGCTCCCAGCCAATGGTCCAGCCAAAAGCGAGTGGAGTGTCCATTTTGAATCTGGAATTTGGCCCCAATAGCAAAAGCTGGTCGGACCGCTTGGATCCCTTTCCAAAACACGGAGCCGTTGGCCGAGGCACTGAAAGGATTCCCATTCGGGAAATACTTGGCTTTTAGCAGCTGAGCCCAGAGACTCGTCTCGTTTTGGGCAAGCCGCCACCACCATTTGGACAGTAGGGCGACGTTCATTAGTTTGGAGTTTAGGATCCTCAAACCTCCGAATTTTTTTGGCCTACAAACAGCCGCCCACTTTACCAGGTGATATTTCCGCTTGATGCCAGTTCCTTCCCAAAAGAACCGGGATCGCGGTGTATCTAGCTTAGCGTGCACGCCATCAGCTAGTAAGAACATCCCCATAGTGAATAGGGGAAGGGAAGAGAGGCTCGAGTTAGTTAAAATGAGCCTCGCCGCAGAAGACATAAACCGCCCTCGCCACGGGCTTACCCTATTGGCCACCTTCCCATACAGAGGCTCCCACTCTAAAATCGAGAGTTTGCGATGGGATATAGGAAGCCCCAGATACTTTATTGGAAAGCTCCCAAGCTTGCAATTAAGTAGATTTGCGGCACGCAAGCTTTGATGGTCGTCCATCCCCATGGTAATGACCTCGCTTTTAAGAAAATTTATTTTGAGTCCGGATAGGATCTCAAAGGCAATAACAAAAGCTTAATCGAGGCGATACTATGGTCGTCGGGCTTAAACAAAAGCAAGGTATCGTCTGCATATTGTAAATGGGTCACACCACCCGGGATGAGGTGTGGAACGAGTCCCTTAACATGACCAGCCTCGCTGGCCTTGGACAGCATAGCTGCCAAAGCGTCTGCCACAAAGTTAAAGACGAGTGGGGAGATGGGATCGCCCTGTCTTAACCCTTTCCTATTACGGAAAAACTTCCCCATTTCGCCATTGACAATAACCGAGGTGTTGCCACTCGAGATCAAATGCATGATCCGGTGTACGAAACCTGCCTCAAATCCCTTTTTGAGGAGGACCTCCCGCACGAACTCCCAGTTTACGCGGTCGTACGCTTTTTCAAAGTCGAGCTTGAGGATAACGCCCTGTCCACGTGTACGTTTTAACTCGTGGATTATCTCCGTGAGCGCAATAGGCCCTTCAAGAATGTTTCTACCTTTTAGGAAAGCGGTTTGGCTCTTATGGATTACTCGTTGGGCAACCGGCGCTAACCTAGAGGCGAAGGCTTTGGCACATAGCTTGAAGGGGACGTTTAGGAGCGTGATCGGACGGAACAACTTGATTGTATCCGCCCCTTTGACCTTGGGGATCAAACAGATCGCCCCATAATTTAGTCTTGAGAGGTCAACCGTACCGAGGGCGAAGCCATTAATAATAGCTTGGAGGAGGTCTCTAAGGAAGGGCCAAAACTTTTTGAAGAACTCTACCGGCCAGCCATCCGGGCCTGGAGCCGTGTCGTTCTTCATGCCCGCTAGCGCTAGGTCAATCTCTTGTGGCGTAAAGGACAGCATGAGTGCGTCGTTTTCCTGTTGAGACACCCGCTCCTCCGGGCCCCATAAGTCTTCCCTAAGACTTAAACCTTTCGCTTCGGCTGTTCCCAACAGATCGACAAAGAAATCGAAGATGTGCTTAACGATTTCAGATTGGGAAACCAGAGTCCCATGCTCCGACTGTAGTCTTAGGATGGTACTTTTGCGTTTACGGCCATTGGCGTACGCGTGGAAGTAGCCGGTGTTGGCGTCACCTTTCACGACCCACTTGACGCCGCCCCTACGACGCCAGTATTCCTCCTCTGCTCTAAGGATAGCCAAGACCTGGTTTTCCAGAGAGTAGCGGTGCTCCCATTCGTCGCCAGAGAAAGGTCTAACATCCGCCTGCGCGTCTATACGCGCGATTTCTTCCACAATGCGTTCCCTTTCCCTTTTGGACTCGCTGCCGTGGTTGGCCCCCCATCCCCTGAGGAAAGCCCGCAAAGCCGCAGCCGCAGAGGACCAGAACTCTACTGGTCCTCTTTGGCACCCCACCTGGTCTACCAATCAAGGTCCAACGGATTCGTGACCAATTGACAGAAGCCCTCGTGTTCGAACCACGCCGTCTCGAAGAAAAATCTACGGCTGCGACGCCTACTGTCCTCCCCTGACGACAGAATTAGAGGGACGTGATCTGAACCAATGCGCGTCTCGGCCACTAAGGTACAAAGGGGGAACAGGGCCTCCCAATCGCTTGAACAAAAAACTCGGTCGAGAACACAACGCACTGGAACCCGCTGTTTGTTAGTCCAAGTATATCTTGCACCTGTCCGCGCAATTTCCCTAAGAGCCGCGGCCGCAATTGCATTGTTGAAAAGGGACACCCCTAGCCCAGTCGATGTTGCTATTGCTCTTGTCCGCCCCCGAGCGGATCAAGTTAAAGTCCCCGCCCACCACGACAGGCAAGTTGGCCGCTCGCTTGGCCCCGACCAAGGTTGTGATTTCCCCCAAGAAATCTGCAGACCTCGCGTGGTCCGCCGGCCCGTAGACACTGACAATCACCCAAGTAGCCATGGATACCCGGTGACGAACAGTAGCTGCAATATAGAACGAACCCGGCTCCCACGCAATAACATCACAGATATCTCTATTACAACCCATCAGCTGGCCTCCAGAATGCCCCAAGGAAGGGGTCCAAAACCAATCGAAACGCTGAAAAGGATCATACGCCACTAAATCTCTAAACATGAAATCAGCCTTAATAGTCTCTTGGAGCGCTACAAAATCGATGTGTTCTTTAGACAAATACTCTCTGAGCTGCGTACGCCGCCCCCCATGGCCGCATCCGCGAATATTCCAGAAGATATATCTCATCAGATAACCCGATTACGCAGGCGAACTCCACGGGAGCTCACCGCCTTGGCCACTCGCTTCCTTGCCGGCGCTCGGCTGGAAGAAGGCAAGTCCGAGGCCACCCCGGCCTCGTCTTCCTCGGTGGGCAAATCTACTGCACCAGCCCCTACTGGTACTGCAGCCTGACCGTCCGCGGACTGCACAGCCGCACAGCGGGCGGCAGCAGCCGCGAGAGCGGCCTGAGCATCTTCACGCGCGCGAACTAAGGGAATGATATCCAAAGGCGAGGAATCTAGCGCTACGCCACTATCGTGAAGAATCTCAGCTAGATGGACGTCAGAGAAGGCATTCAAGATCTTGTAAGAGGGGGAAGGGTTACCTGTCACGTCCATGTTTTTGTCACCAGCACGGAGCTTGGCGCTTTCCAACGAGGACAAGTCCCCGAGCTTGGCCTTGGCGCACACGCTAGGAGCCCGGGTCACCACCGGAGTCGCCCTCGAACGCTTGGGCTTGTTCGCCGGCCCTAGCGCCTCCAGAGCCGCTCCTAGCTCTCCTCCCAGCGCATCGATCGCACCCGCCGACTCCTTGGCCACCGTCTTGTTCCCTGGCTTCCTCCCTGCTGTCTTCTTGGCCTGCCGCCCAGAGCCGCTCGACATCCGCTTGCCCGAGGCCGGGGTAAGGTCAGTAATCACCTCGCAGCCTGACCCCGAGCCCCCTACGCGCGCTGGAGAGGCAGGCAAAGGGCCTGTCTCCTTAGACACCAGTGGCAAGGTCACAGGCTTGATTTGAGCTTGCAAGTTGGAGCCGTACTGGTCGAAGGACTGATCCAGGGAGCGGGCGAGGGGGGGACTAACAGCAGTGTCTTGAGTAGCGAGCACACCCAACTTTTCCCAAGTCTCCGTGTCAATGGAAGTATCTGGAATGCTATCTTCGGGCTCCTCAGGCAGCTCGCCCATCGCCACATCTTGGCCAGCCGGGGCCGCACCCGGGCCAGGCGCCACCTGCTGGGGCACCCCAGCCGCAGAATTGCCCGTTTTCGCACCCTTGGCAATTTGCTTGGAGGGGATGACCGCGGCTGTCCCGAGCAAGCTTGAGCTGCCCCGCCCGCACCTTGCTGGCTTCTGGAAGGGGGGCGGATGGGCCCGCCCCAGGACGCACCACCACCGTCCCCAGCCTCCGCGGCAGCCGCTCCAACTCCACCTTGATCTGGTACCCTTCTTGATTAAACCACACCTCGACCGTGCCGTTAAGTTTTGCCGGCGACTTGCAAGCCAGTTTCATCCTCACAGGCCCCAGCTTTATGAGGGAAAGCTCGTCGACCACGATCGGACGTCCCAGCATCTTAAAAGCCTCCTTGATACGCTCAATCTTGCGGTGTTTCTCAGGGATCCCGTGGAGCCGCACCCAAGCTTCTGGCATCACCATCGGGGGGATCACCTCCTGCTCCACATCACGCACCCTAGCAATGATATCGTTGATAGAAAGGAAAAGCTTGCCACTAGTCCGAGCCATATGCAGGAGATCCGCTGAAGGGAACACCACCATGAAATCGTCCTCTCCCACTTGGGTGACTTGCCAGTCCCAGTCCCCCGTGACCATGTGGTTGAGCTCCTGAATAAGAATCCGCAGGCACAGACGGCCTGGCTCAGCCGAGAGGATGGCGGCGTTGCCAACAAAGAGCTGCCGTGGACCCTCGGATTCCTCCTCCTCTTCGAACTGCAGACAAAAGAAACCTTCCCCAGAAATTGCGCTACCCATGATCTGCAAACAAGGCTGCCGACCCCTCGTCGGGCAGTGCGCAGACGCGTGTCCCTCCTCCTTGCACAGCACACACAAGGGCTTGAACTTGCACTGCGACTGAAAATGGCCAAGTCTCCCGCACTTGAAGCATTCCACATCTGGGGCCTTCGGCACATCCTCCACTGGAATGGGTTCGTCCGCCGTACCCCTCGATCCAGGGGGGAGCGGCACCGACAGGGGGGCGGAAGCCGCCCTGGGCCTCTTAGCCAGTGGATCCCCATGGCCACCACCACAGTTAGGGTGATCCATCGGCTTCCGCTCCAACTCCCGCCGACGCGCCATCTCCTTCTTCTTCTTCTTTCTCTCCTGCTGCTGGATCCACCAGGAGGGAGGAGGACCCCAATCCCCCTCGCGCCCCACTTGCTCTTGGTAGCGCTCGGATCTACCACTTTGCCTCGCGCGCATCTCCTTCGTCGCCTTCTCCCGCAGGTCTCTCTCCCGCCGCCGCTCCCCATCCAGGTCCTGGGCCTCCATCGGCCTCTTCTCCATGCGCCGTTCGCTCATCACCGCCGCTGCAAACGAAATGGGAAGCGAAGGAGGGGAGGTGGGGCGAATGGATCTGGTGAGGTGAGCAAGGCGCCGCACCTCGTTTCTGGTTGCGGGAAACCCTAGCGAGGGGGCGAGGCAGCCGCGCCGCAGCCATAAATATGTGTCGTGGCTGGGCCTAGGCCTAGGTATGGCTGGCGCGGGCCTAGCCGGGCCAGTCGGCCCAGTAGGAAACAGGCCACCGCCCGCTGGCTGATTTTTGGGCCCCACTAGGCTAGACACACCCTCGCCTCCCGGCCCAGGCACGGGGGCCGGTCCACGGCCCACTTGCCCGACCGCGGCCCCAGGCCCAGCAGCGCCAACCCTAGCCTGCGGGGAAGCAGAGCCATCTTCCCCCACCGACAGCCCTGCCGCCGCCTCCTCCGTCACCTGACCGGCGGCCACCTGCGTCGGCAGGCGCGGCCACTCAGCCTCCGAGGCCACTGATGCGAGCATTGCGGACGCCGCCCGCGACCTGATCTTCCGCGCAGCATCTCCAGGAGACGCCCCCTGTCCGGGGTCCGCGAGGGCTGCCAGGCCCGAACAGCGACGGCGCGCGGTCCCCGGCCACCCGGAGCGAAACGACGACGCACCCCAGCGGCGCCGCTCCCCTCGGCTTGCGCGAAGGCGACGAAATCACCAAACGACGGGCCCTCAGGCACTGGCCGCCCTGCCTCCGACTCCAGATCCACGCCGTCCGCATCCTCCGGCTCCTCTCCTGCCAACGCCCAGAACCTTCCTCCTACTGACGCCACCGCCGAGCCCACCGCCGCGCCCTTCCGCGGCCAAGCCGGGGAGGAGCCAGCACCACGCCTAACCACCTCCCAGCCCTCGCTGGCCGGAGCCCTGGGCGACCGGGGCAAGGCGCCCGAGCCGTCGCCAGGAGGAGCGCCTAACGGTCTACTCATTCGAATTAGCTAGATTATGAGCAACTCTATTTTGAACGCACTTGATTTTCAATGGAATAAACCCACATTCTACTAAAACTACCATAAACGAGTCTATACCATGTTCTTCCGTTTGTACAAGTTCTTCTAAGGTTCGTCAGTTTCAATCCCCTCTCACCGACCGGTTTGGTTGGGTTTCCATGAAGTTTGAAAGTTTCCTTCCATGTCGATCTCCGTGAATGATGGTTAGTTTTTGTTGTTGCAACCTCTCAATCTGTGCATCTCTATGGTCTTCGTTTTCCTCAATAACCCCTTCTTCTGAGTCTTTGCGGACATGGGCGTCGGCATGCTATGGTCATGCTTGCGGACCGCCTGTCTTGATTGGGGTGACGTCCCTGGCGATATTCTTGGGGAGGCTTCCAATCTCTGTCATACACGACGGTCTACGACAACGGTGATTCAACATGGTTTAGTTCTCTACAGATCTTTGCATATATTTTGGAGGCTGAATTTCTCGATGTTGTCCATCATTGCCGAGAGGTATGTTGGAGCAATGATGACAAGTTTGGTTGCGGCTTATGCAAGAATTTTGGGACCTAGTACCATGGTAGTATGTTCCCCTTTGTTCAGGGTGTTTTATGCGCTTGTGAGTCGAGTTACTATCTTATCTTGTTGTACCTAATGTTCTCTTTATCTAATATAAGCCAGATTTAATTTATAAAATAGGATAAAACCTGCCGCTAAGTCACAACTAGGTAGTAGAATATACTAAATAAATAAATAAAATAACTAGGTAGTAGATTATACTAAAAAATGAAGTTGTATGATCACTTTGTCACATCTTAGTTTCATCATTTGACATTGGAGTTGTATAGTTTTGCAAAGAAAAACATATGTGAGTAAACAACCTACTTAAACTTGTGTCGCAGATCTCTAACAATACATACAACGGTCTAACTGTCTGCGGAGTCATGATCTTCAGTACTTAGATGATATTTCACTCGTTGTTGCGAAAATTGGTTGCAATATATTCGATGAGATTTGGTTGTATGGGACATGGATATTTTGATTAATACTATGAAAACTGAAAAATGCATATGATTTTAAGTATTTGATTATTATTGTGTAGTTTTAAAATATTTATTGCACAACCATAGCATAATAGAATGGAATAACTCAACCTTTTCCCATGCATATTTGCATGTTGAGGTGGCATGTCTACTGAGATGGAAAGTTTGCATGTTGAGAGAAATAAATTAATGAAGTTCACATATTTAGTTACTACATAGGATTCACTTCTCATTGTTGTCACCATTGATGATGATGCAATGATGTGATTGCCAACTTCTTGAAAGCTAGGTGGTCTTCGTTTCACGGATATTGCAGTGCCATTTTAACTAATCGTCGCCCAAGAATGAAGCAACTAAAGACATGCCGACGAGTGTCATGGCTAATTCTGTTATGGCATGGTGCTCACGGCGGGAGTTATTTACCCAAAACCATCACACTTGGGGCTAGGGTAACAGGTCAGGACCAGATTTGAGCCAGGTCACAAAAAACCACCAGTTCTGAGCCTAACCTGTAACGCGGAGCACTGACGGGCTGATTTGGCCGCGAAAACAGCGAAACCGACAGGTTGGGCCCACCTGTCGAGCTGACATGGCATGCCTATGTAGACAAATACGTCGAGATGGAGATGGGACCCACTTGTCATTGACTCAGCGCCTCCTTTTTCATTTTTCTTTTTTATTTACACCTCCTTTTTCGTACGGGCATTTCATCAAACAGGTTTTGGATGGCGACGCCATGGAGAAGCTCCGTGCCGGTCAACCGGAGTCGCCAGCCGCAGCGGCGCCGCCGCACGCTTTGCGCCGTTCAAGGTCAGCTGTGCCCGTCAACGTGGTCCTTCCCACTCTGCTGCAGCGACCTCGCCGCAGTCACCATCCTGCCACCGGCCATCGTCGTGCGCCCACGCCCCCGAGCTCTAGGAGGTGTGGTGTCGGGGGTCATGGGGAACGGCGGAAGCTCGTCCACCTCCCCATGGAGCACCGGCGGGGCAGGCATGGAGCAGCCATGGAGCGCTCTTGCGCCGGGATAGGAGGAGGCCCGCGAATCCGCCGGCGATGGCAACGACGACGCGAGGTCGCCCGCACCCAGAGCGAGCTCGCCGTCGGGATGCTTGCCTCCGTATGGTCCACCTCAATCCGCCGCAGCGACCTTGCCGCGGTCAACGCGCCACCGGCCATTGTTGTGAGCCCGCACGCCCCACTGCCGCAGCGCAGCTCAGCGCCGCTGCCCCATCGCGGCACGTCCGGCCGCCGCATCGCAGATCAGCGTGGCCGGCCCCATCCCCCGCGGCACGTCCGGCCGCCGCCGCGCAACTCAGCGCCGCCGCATCCCTCCACCATCTCCCCGCCCGACAGTCAACGCCTCCGCCGTGCGCATCGACGGCAACAGCCGTACTTGTCTGCCTCTCCATGGAGTGCCGGCGAGGGAGGGGGAGATAGGTGGCCGCCGCCGCTAGGGCCAGGAGAGAGGGGGGAGAGGAGGACGGCGGCGTGCTCGCCGGAGCAAAGGAAGAGGTGCCGTGGAAGAGAAAGTCAGAGATGAGGAATAAAAAAGAAAAGGGGGGAAATATGTGACGCTGACAGGTGGGTCCCCCGTCCACGTCAGATTTTTTGTCCACATAGGCATGCCAACTCAGCCTGACAGGTGGGCCCAACCGGTCAGTTTTGTTGTTTCCTCGAGCAAATCGAACAATTAGTGCTCTCCGTTATAGATTAGACACAATTTCGGTGGTTTTTTGTGACCTGGCTCAAATCTGGTACTGACCTGTTACCCTAGCCCCAAGTGTGGTGGTTTTGGGTAAATAACTCTCACGGCGGACACACTTGGCAGCATTGCATGGAAGCAACTAAGCCACCAATGAGGTCGATATTCACAGGAACCAACACCCGCATTTCTATCGCTCAGATAGAAAACCCTAGCTGTCACCAGAGCACCCTCCTCCTCTTCTCCCCTCACATTCGCCTAAGTATGGCAATGGGCAAAAGCCCGCTCGGCCGAGAGACGTCGGACATCTTTCGTTCGGTGTTGACCCATTTTGGGTGGCCGCTTTTGGCGTGGCATGGCGGCGCTTTCATGCATGGAGGGAATGATGACATGAGCCGACATGAAAAGGTTGTGCCACATCCAAGTAGGGTTCTAGCGGGGAAACCACCGGGACAAGTCAATCCTTGGATGGAGTGAATCACTATGCTCCTACTGTTATGATGGTGTAGCTGCCTGGTCCAGCCGACGACACTCGATACGACAACGGTTGGCTGATGTGCAGTTCTGGTCCGCTCATAGCCTTTTGGTGGCACGTTGCAGTTAGTGTGTGAATTGTGTTGTATCTCATTTGGGCACTAGATAGCCAGATCTATACAACTTGATTCGGTGATGGTAGGCCCCTTGCGGCATTTGCATCGGCCGATCTGACTTGCGAGGAGGGGTTGTATGTTTTTGACATTTTGCTTTGCATGCTAGCCTCATTCTAGTGGTTACTCGTTGGCATGTACATACACTGGAGCGACCGATGGAGCCGGTGGTGGTGTGCGTGACTTGGTTTTCCGGCTTCGTATGGAAAGCTTCCCCCTAGGCCTCATGTCCTTGCAATGGATCATCTCCAGTGGGTATACGTAGTATACCCTAATGGTCAGGGGTGTGCCCCTGATCATCACATGTGTTAGCATGCTCGAGGTGGTCTATGATTGCAGGTCTGGTGTGCTAGAAAAATCTTCATGTGTGGAGTTCATCCCGATCTGCGATCTTGATGAAGATCGAGGCATTGTGGCAAGACTTCTTCTCTAGCAAGTTGGTGTTGGCAACACAAGGGACCTATTCTATGGTGGTGCACTTTGAGTACTAGGTCTTGATGTCCGCGATGAAAACTCCAAACTCTAATCATCACATACGTGGAAGTCGCGACTTAGTCTCCCTTATTAAAGGTATTGTATGGAGTTTGCTCAGACTTTTCTCTTCTGTATGAAAACCCATGATACTTGTGACCTAAGGATGGAGATGTGTAGGGTATGGTGCAAGTACAATAATTCCAGAACCCATACCCATGTTTCTCATGGGCATAGAGTCCTACCCATCGGTAACAAAATTCATGCATGTGCCCATACCGACAGATATCGATGCCAGGTGGATACCCATCAGGCATATTAACATATCAAATACGGTTGGTGGCGTAGTTACTAGGTCCATTGGCACTACCGAGAGGTTTCTAGGATTGGGGAAATGGTGATTATGAGGAGGATGGGGTGGGTATTGCTGGGGGTGCAAGTAGAGGATGGATGTGGACTTTGGTATGGATCTCTAGTGCTTCATACCTTATATACAAAGACTCGGTGGCTTAGGTTTATGTCACATGTGACCCACATATACGATCATCAAGTTGGGTTTGGGCATACCCATCGGCACATAATTGTACCCATGCCCTACCATGACTAGTCGGGTAGGGTTTGGGCACTATCCATAGGTACACAAATGTACCCCCTACCTGTTAAGGTCGGGTACCCATGCCTATGGGTAAATTTGCCAACATTTTCTGACTTGTACGTGTCTGCATACGGAGATGACGACGTTCATGCATTGTTTCCTTGCCGGGGTCACCTTGACAAACCTTCTTGTAGTCTGGATTTTTTCAACGACAGTGGTAGTTGTCGATGTTTTGCTACAGTGTGTCGTCATCCTCGCCATTACCTCTATGGGCCCTTCTCTTTTTCTTTATTGATGGCGTGCATCCTAGCCATGCGGATGTCGGGTGTATACTCGTTGTGTTTGTACCGTTGCAACATTAGGACTAAATAAAAAATGTCATTTATCAGAAAAAAATACTAAGCCATGGATAAGTATGTGTCCATACTATAGTATATACATGTATAGCATACTTTCAAAAGAAGTTTGTGTAGCGCAAAACTACCTGATTAAGGGAAACTCCTTCCTTCGTGACATTTTGATGTTCATGTATGTAATGCAACTTGGATGCGCGCGCGCCCACACACACACAGAGAGTATTACTAAAAATAGTTTCAAGCATCCACCAAACAAATATGCTCAGAAATTGTTAAGAAAATGAATGTCATCTACTTTGGACCTATCTCGCGTTCTCCAACCTACAACAAATTATTGTCGTGGACCATAATCCATAGGCCGAGCAACATAAGACCCAACAAAGAGCATGTCTCTCCAAGAGAAAGTCTTCAAAACGAAATCACCACTCGTATGCCAATGTATCGGATTCAATCAAAACGTTGGATATATGCCTATGACCGCTGAAGAGGAACTTCGAGCTAACATTTCAACATGGAAACGACATGATGACATCGACACTGCATGAACTAACTAGAAGGGTAGATCATGGGTTCTCACTCGGAGACACGCAAGAGCCCTCGGTTTTCTCACGTCGATGCAGTACTCACGAGAATGTACAAGTTGAAGGCGCCACTGCATCACTTCTCGTCGTTGCTGCACCATCGCCCCATCATTTTCATATCATTGGCGTCCTTAATGCGCAAGAACTAGTATTTCACTTGCATGGCTAAACTGAACAAAAAATCTACTTTAATTTAATTTTCCTGGACATACTACATCACCAAATCAAAGTAACATAATTATACATGTATTCCCTCCATATCACAAATACATGTTGCCTTGGACATATCTTTACTCAAACTTTTACATTCTGACTACAAATATTGTTTCAAATATTTGGATTGACAACTTGTAAATCATATGTTTAGATTTGTCTCGAAAAGTATATTCACAATATAATATATTTTTGTGTGAATTTTCTTATGCTATATACGTACATATAGTAAAACTAGTGGGTAAAACTAGTGGCCAATGATAAAAATCTTGCAGATCGTATCAATATCTGAAATGGTATGTGTTTCTTATTTGAAGGGGGTAGTTTACTTGTTTGGAGACTCTCTTTTTTGCGCGGTACTTATTTGGAGACTTTACATGCATTTAATTTGCTTACTGTCGTTGTCTTGCAAAGCAAGGTCTCTTATAGAGAATAATTTGTCTTGACAACGTCAGAGCCAAATATAAAGCAATAACATACACTAGTTTCCTCAAAGACAATTTGTGGTTGTGATACCTCGTGTATCCATTTGTGCATGTACAATCCGCACTATATCATATATCAATTTTATATTTTCATTAGGCTCAGTATGTTCCATTGCCTCTTTATAGTATGAACCTAGCCAGCCCAGCGTCCAGATACATCAAGCCATAAAGCCAGGAATGCCACAAACCATATCTTCGTTACGAAACTGCTATATAGACGATGGATGTGTGCACGACACTGAGACAATTGGCTGTCCAGCCGCTGATATGCGCTGGATAGTATGCATGGACGGCTTGATATGGTTGTGTTTGTTTCAGCTTCGGGAGCCAGTTTCTCGTGGAAAAAAGCTGAAACCGGAACAAACGACTAAACATGGGCAGCTTCGTGGAGACAGCCCAAAACAGCTTCGGCCTGTTTTACGTGTTGTAGCCCAAAGCGACCAGGTGCGTACTTTCCCAGCGAAGCTAGTAGAGATTCGTGATTTTCCCAACACTAACCTTGCCTATTCTAGCAATTTACAGGAAAACTGCCATGATGTGTCGATCCCATCGAGGCCCGTTCCTCGACGAAATGTACATCGCGCCCTGGCGTTGCTAAGTGCTGGTGATACATCCGCTTGGAGTCGCTGATGTGTGAATGTATACTGTAATGATGTAATCAATGTTGTATGCTGCTGCTGTTGGGGATCGTTGCAGAATTTTAAAATTTTCTACGCATCACCAAGATCCATCTATGGAGTTTACTAGCAACGAGAGGGAAGGAGTGCATCTACATACCCTTGTAGATCGCGAGCGGAAGCGTTCCAATGAACGGGGTTGATGGAGTCGTACTCGCCGTGATCCAAATCACCGATGACCGAGTGTCGAACGGACGGCACCTCCGCGTTCAACACACGTACGGAGCAGCGACGTCTCCTCCTTCTTGATCCAGCAAGGGGGAAGGAGAGGTTGATGGAGATCCAGCAGCACGACGGCGTGGTGGTGGATGTAGCGGGGATCTCAGCAGGGCGTCGCCAAGCTTCTACGAGAGGGAGAGGTGTTGCAGGGGGAGAGGGAGGCGCCAGGGGCTGTGGTGCTGCTGCCCTCCCTCCCCCCCACTATATATAGGCCCCCTGGGAGGGGGGGCGCCGGCCTGGATCCCATCTCAAGGGGGGGGGGGCGGCGGCCAGGGGGGAGACTTGCCCCCCAAGGCAAGTGGGGCGCCCCCCACCCCAGGGTTTCCAACCCTAGGCGCAGGGGGGAGGCCCATGGGGGGCGCCCCAGCCCACTAAGGGCTGGTTCCCTTCCCACTTCAGCCCATGGGGCCCTCCGGGATAGGTGGCCCCACTCGGTGGACCCCCGGGACCCTTCCGGTGGTCCCGGTACAATACCGATAACCCCCGAAACTTTCCCGGTGGCCGAAACTTGACTTCCTATATATAATTCTTCACCTCCGGACCATTCCGGAACTCCTCATGACGTCCGGGATCTCATCCGGGACTCCGAACAACTTTCGGGTTTTCGCATACTCATATCTCTACAACCCTAGCGTCACCGAACCTTAAGTGTGTAGACCCTACGGGTTCGGGAGACATGCAGACATGACCGAGACGCCTCTCCGGTCAATAACCAACAGCGGGATCTGGATACCCATGTTGGCTCCCACATGTTCCACGATGATCTCATCGGATGAACCACGATGTCAAGGATTCAATCAATCCCGTATACAATTCCCTTTGTCAATCGGTATGTTACTTGCCCGAGATTCGATCGTCGGTATCCCAATACCTTGTTCAATCTCGTTACCGGCAAGTCTCTTTACTCGTACCGTAATGCATGATCCCGTGGCTAACTCCTTAGTCACATTGAGCTCATTATGATGATGCATTACCGAGTGGGCCCAGAGATACCTCTCCGTCACACGGAGTGACAAATCCCAGTCTCGATCCGTGTCAACCCAACAGACACTTTCAGAGATACCTGTAGTGTACCTTTATAGTCAAACAGTTACGTTGTGACGTTTGGTACACCCAAAGCACTCCTACGGCATCCGGGAGTTACACGATCTCATGGTCTAAGGAAATGATACTTGACATTGGAAAAGCTCTAGCAAACGAACTACACGATCTTTTGTGCTATGCTTATTATTGGGTCTTGTCCATCACATCATTCTCCTAATGATGTGATCCCGTTATCAATGACATCCAATGTCCATAGTCAGGAAACCATGACTATCTGTTGATCAACGAGCTAGTCAACTAGAGGCTTACTAGGGACACGTTGTGGTCTATGTATTCACACATGTATTACGATTTCCGGATAACACAATTATAGCATGAACAATAGACAATTATCATGAACAAGGAAATATAATAATAACCATTTATTATTGCCTCTAGCGCATATTTCCAACAGTCTCCCACTTGCACTAGAGTCAATAATCTAGTTACATTGTGATGAATCGAACACCCATAGAGTTCTGGTGTTGATCATGTTTTGCTCTAGGGAGAGGTTTAGTCAACGGATCTGCTACATTCAGGTCCGTATGTACTTTACAAATATCTATGTCTCCATTCTGAACACTTTCACGAATGGAGTTGAAGCGACGCTTGATATGCCTGGTCTTCCTGTGAAATCTGGGCTCCTTGGCAAGGGAAATAGCTCCAGTGTTGTCACAGAAGAGAGTCATCGGGCCCGACGCATTGGGAATCACCCCTAGGTCGGTAATGAACTCCTTTATCCAGACTGCTTCCTGTGCTGCCTCTGAGGCCGCCATGTACTCCGCTTCACATGTAGATCCTGCCACGACGCTTTGCTTGCAACTGCACCAGCTTACTGCCCCTCCATTCAAAATATACATGTATCCGGTTTGTGACTTCGAGTCATCCAGATCTGTGTCGAAGATAGTGTCGACGTAACCCTTTACGACGAGCTCTTCGTCACCTCCATAAACGAGAAACATATCCTTACTCCTCTTCAGGTACTTCAGGATATTCTTGACCGCTGTCCAGTGTTCCATGCCGGGATTACTTTGGTACCTTCCTACCAAACTTACGGCAAGGTTTACATCAGGTCTGGTACACAGCATGGCATACATAATAGACCCTATGGCCGAGGCATAGGGGATGACACTCATCTTTTCTCTATCTTCTGCCGTGGTCGGGCATTGAGCCGTGCTCAATTGCACACCTTGCAATACAGGCAAGAACCCCTTCTTGGACTGATCCATATTGAACTTCTTCAATATCTTGTCAAGGTATGTACTCTGTGAAAGACCAATGAGGCGTCTTGATCTATCTCTATAGGTCTTGATGCCTAATATATAAGCAGCTTCTCCAAGGTCCTTCATTCAAAAACACTTATTCAAATAGGCCTTTATACTTTCCAAGAATTCTATATCATTTCCCATCAATAGTATGTCATCCACATATAATATGAGAAATGCTACAGAGCTCCCACTCACTTTCTTGTAAATACAGGCTTCTCCATAAGTCTGTGTAAACCCAAACGCTTTGGTCATCTCATCAAAACGAATGTTCCAACTCCGAGATGCTTGCGCCAGCCCATAGATTGAGCGCTGGAGCTTGCATACTTTGTCAGCATTCTTAGGATTGACAAAACCTTCCGGCTGCATCATATATAATTCTTCCTTAAGAAAGCCGTTAAGGAATGCCGTTTTGACGTCCATCTGCCATATCTCATAATCATAGTATGCGGCAATTGCTAACATGATTCGGACGGACTTCAGCTTCGCTATGGGTGAGAAAGACTCATCGTAGTCAACCCCTTGAACTTGTCGATAACCCTTAGCGACAAGTCGAGCCTTATAGATGGTAACATTACCATCCGCGTCCGTCTTCTTCTTAAAGATCCATTTGTTTTCTATGGCTCGCCGATCATCGGGCAAGTCAGTCAAAGTCCATACTTCGTTTTCATACATGGATCCTATCTCGGTTTTCATGGCTTCTAGCCATTTCTCGGAATCCAGGCCCGCCATCGCTTCTTCATAGTTTGAAGGTTCACCGTTGTCTAACAACATGATTTCCAGGACAGGGTTGCCGTACCACTCTGGTGCGGAACGTGTCCTTGTGGACCTACGAAGTTCAGCAGTAACTTGATCCGAAGCTTCATGATCATCATCATTAACTTCCTCCCCAGTCGGTGTAGGCACCACAGGAACATCTTCCCGCGCTGCGCTACTTTCCGGTTCGGAAGGGGTGACTATCACCTCATCAAGTTCCACTTTCCTCCCACTCAATTCTTTCGAGAGAAACTCTTTCTCCAGAAAGGACCCGTTCTTGGCAACGAAGATCTTGCCTTCGGATCTTAGGTAGAAGGTATACCCAGTAGTTTCCTTAGGGTATCCTATGAAGACGCATTTCTCCGACTTGGGTTCGAGCTTTTCAGGTTGAAGTTTCTTGACATAAGCATCGCATCCCCAAACTTTTAGAAACGACAGCTTAGGTTTCTTCCCAAACCATAATTCATACGGTGTCGTCTCAACGGATTTCGACGGAGCCCTATTTAAAGTGAATGCGGCAATCTCTAAAGCATAGCCCCAAAATGAGAGCGGTACATCGGTAAGAGACACCATAGATCGCACCATATCCAATAGAGTGCGATTACGACGTTCGGACACACCATTTCGCTGAGGTGTTCCAGGCGGCGTGAGTTGTGAAACGATTCCACATTTCTTTAAGTGCGTACCAAATTCGTGACTTAAATATTCTCCACCACGATCTGATCGTAAGAACTTTATTTTTCTGTCACGTTGATTCTCAACCTCACTCTGAAATTCCTTGAACTTTTCAAAGGTTTCAGACTTGTGTTTCATTAGGTAGACATACCATATCTACTTAAATCATCAGTGAGAGTGAGAACATAACGATATCCTCCGCGAGCCTCAACACTCATTGGACCGCACACATCGGTATGTATGATTTCCAATAAATTGGTTGCTCGCTCCATTGTTCCGGAGAACGGAGTCTTGGTCATCTTACCCATGAGGCATGGTTCGCACGTGTCAAATGATTCGTAATCAAGAGACTCCAAAAGTCCATCTGCATGGAGCTTCTTCATGCGCTTGACACCAATGTGACCAAGGCGGCAGTGCCACAAGTATGTGGGACTATCGTTATCAACTTTACATCTTTTGGTATTCACACTATGAATATGTGTAACATCACGTTCGAGATTCATCAAGAATAAACCATTGACCAGCGGGGCATGACCATAAAACATATCTCTCATATAAATAGAACAACCATTATTCTCGGATTTAAATGAGTAGCCATCTCGAATTAAACGAGATCCAGATACAATGTTCATGCTCAAAGCTGGCACTAAATAACAATTATTGAGGTTTAAAACTAATCCTGTAGGTAAATGCAGAGGCAGCGTGCCGACGGCGATCACATCGACCTTGGAACCATTCCCGACGCGCATCGTCACCTCGTCCTTCGCCAGTCTCCGCTTATTCCGCAGCTCCTGTTTTGAGTTACAAATATGAGCAACCGCACCGGTATCAAATACCCAGGAGCTACTACGAGTACTGGTAAGGTACACATCAATTACATGTATATCACATATACCTTTGGTGTTGCCGGCCTTCTTGTCCGCTAAGTATTTGGGGCAGTTCCGCTTCCAGTGACCACTTCCCTTGCAATAAAAGCACTCAGTCTCAGGCTTGGGTCCATTCTTTGACTTCTTCCCGGCAACTGGCTTACCGGGCGCGGCAACTCCCTTGCCGTCCTTCTTGAAGTTCTTCTTACCCTTGCCCTTCTTGAACTTAGTGGTTTTATTCACCATCAACACTTGATGTTCCTTTCTGATCTCCACCTCCGCTGATTTCAGCATTGAATATACCTCAGGAATGGTCTTTTCCATCCCTTGCATATTGAAGTTCATCACAAAGCTCTTGTAGCTTGGTGGAAGCGACTGAAGGATTCTGTCAATGACCGCGTCATCCGGGAGATTAACTCCCAGCTGAGACAAGCGGTTGTGTAACCCAGACATTCTGAGTATGTGCTCACTAACAGAACTATTTTCCTCCATTTTACAGCTGAAGAACTTGTCGGAGACTTCATATCTCTCGACCCGGGCATGAGCTTGGAAAACCATTTTCAGCTCTTCGAACATCTCATATGCTCCATGTTTCTCAAAACGCTTTTGGAGCCCCGGTTCTAAGCTGTAAAGCATGCCGCATTGAACGAGGGAGTAATCAGCACGTGATTGCCAAGCGTTCATAACGTCTTGGTTCTCTGGGATGGGTGCTTCACCTAGCGGTGCTTCTAGGACATAATCTTTCTTGGCAGCTATGAGGATGATCCTCAGGTTCCGGACCCAGTCCGTATAGTTGCTGCCATCATCTTTCAGCTTGGTTTTCTCTAGGAACGCGTTGAAGTTGAGGACAACGTGGGCCACTTGATCTACAAGACATATTGTAAAGATTTTAGACTAAGTTCATGATAATTAAGTTCATCTAATCAAATTGTTCAATGAACTCCCACTCAGATAGACATCCCTCTAGTCATCTAAGTGAAACATGATCCGAGTTAACTAGGCCGTGTCCGATCATCACGTGAGACAGACTAGTCAAGATCGGTGAACATCTCCATGTTGATCGTATCTTCTATACGACTCATGCTCGACCTTTCGGTCCTCCGTGTTCCGAGGCCATGTCTGTACATGCTAGGCTCGTCAAGTCAACCTAAGTGTATTGCGTGTGTTCCGAGGCCATGTCTGTACATGCTAGGCTCGTCAACACCCGTTGTATGCGAACGTTAGAGTCTATCACACCCGATCATCACGTGGTGCTTCGAAACAACGAACCTTCGCAACGGTGCACAGTTAGGGGGAACACTTTCTTGAAATTATTATAAGGGATCATCTTACTTACTACCGTCGTTCTAAGCAAATAAGATGCAAAACATGATAAACATCACATGCAATCAAATAGTGACATGATATGGCCAATATCATTTTGCTCCTTTGATCTCCATCTTCGGGGCGCCATGATCATCTTCGTCACCGGCATGACACCATGATCTCCATCATCATGATCTCCATCATTGTGTCTTCATGAAGTTGTCACGCCAATGATTACTTCTACTTCTATGGCTAACGCGCTTAGCAATAAAGTAAAGTAATTTACATGGCGTTATTCAATGACACGCAGGTCATACAAAAAATAAAGACAACTCCTATGGCTCCTGCCGGTTGTCATACTCATCGACATGCAAGTCGTGATTCCTATTACAAGAATATGATCAATCTCATACATCACATATATCATTCATCACATCTTCTGGCCATATCACATCACATAGCACATGCTGCAAAAACAAGTTAGACGTCCTCTAATTGTTGTTGCAAGTTTTTACGTGGCTTGTATAGGTTTCTAGCTAGAACGTTTCTTACCTACGTAAAACCACAACGTGATATGCCAATTTCTATTTACCCTTCATAAGGACCCTTTTCATCGAATCCGTTCCGACTAAAGTGGGAGAGACAGACACCCGCTAGCCACCTTATGCAACTAGTGCATGTCAGTCGGTGGAACCTGTCTCACGTAAGCGTACGTGTAAGGTCGGTCCGGGCCGCTTCATCCCACAATACCGCCGAAACAAGATAAGACTAGTAGTGGCAAGAAAAATTGACAACATCTACGCCCACAACTGCTTTGTGTTCTACTCGTGCATAGTAACTACGCATAGGCCTGGCTCATGATGCCACTGTTGGGGATCGTTGCAGAATTTTAAAATTTTCTACGCATCACCAAGATCCATCTATGGAGTTTACTAGCAACGAGAGGGAAGGAGTGCATCTACATACCCTTGTAGATCGCGAGCGGAAGCGTTCCAATGAACGGGGTTGATGGAGTCGTACTCGTCGTGATCCAAATCACCGATGACCGAGTGCCGAACGGACGGCACCTCCGCGTTCAACACACGTACGGAGCAGCGACGTCTCCTCCTTCTTGATCCAGCAAGGGGGAAGGAGAGGTTGATGGAGATCCAGCAGCACGACGGCGTGGTGGTGGATGTAGCGGGGATCTCAGCAGGGCTTCGCCAAGCTTCTGCGAGAGGGAGAGGTGTTGCAGGGGGAGAGGGAGGCGCCAGGGGCTGTGGTGCTGCTGCCCTCCCTCCCCCCCACTATATATAGGCCCCCTGGGAGGGGGGGCGCCGGCCTGGATCCCATCTCAAGGGGGGGGCGGCCAGGGGGGAGACTTGCCCCCCAAGGCAAGTGGCCCCCCTACCCCAGGGTTTCCAACCCTAGGCGCAGGGGGAGGCCCATGGGGGGCGCCCCAGCCCACTAAGGGCTGGTTCCCTTCCCACTTCAGCCCATGGGGCCCTCCAGAATAGGTGGCCCCACCCGGTGGACCCCCGGGACCCTTCCGGTGGTCCCGGTACAATACCGATAACCCCCGAAACTTTCCCGATGGCCGAAACTTGACTGCCTATATATAATTCTTCACCTCCGGACCATTCCGGAACTCCTCGTGACGTCCGGGATCTTATCCAGGACTCCGAACAACTTTCGGGTTTCCGCATACTCATATCTCTACAACCCTAGCGTCACCGAACCTTAAGTGTGTAGACCCTACGGGTTCGGGAGACATGCAGACATGACCGAGACGCCTCTCCGGTCAATAACCAACAGCGGGATCTGGATACCCATGTTGGCTCCCACATGTTCCACGATGATCTCATCGGATGAACCACGATGTCGAGGATTCAATCAATCCCGTATACAATTACCTTTGTCAATCGGTATGTTACTTGCCCGAGATTCGATCGTCGGTATCCCAATACCTTGTTCAATCTCGTTACCGGCAAGTCTCTTTACTCGTACCGTAATGCATGGTCCCGTGGCTAACTCCTTAGTCACATTGAGCTCATTATGATGATGCATTACCGAGTGGGCCCAGAGATACCTCTCCGTCACACGGAGTGACAAATCCCAGTCTCGATCCGTGTCAACCCAACAGACACTTTCAGAGATACCTGTAGTGTACCTTTATAGTCAAACAGTTACGTTGTGACGTTTGGTACACCCAAAGCACTCCTACGGCATCCGGGAGTTACACGATCTCATGGTCTAAGGAAATGATACTTGACATTGGAAAAGCTCTAGCAAACGAACTACACGATCTTTTGTGCTATGCTTATTATTGGGTCTTGTCCATCACATCATTCTCCTAATGATGTGATCCCGTTATCAATGACATCCAATGTCCATAGTCAGGAAACCATGACTATCTGTTGATCAACGAGCTAGTCAACTAGAGGCTTACTAGGGACACGTTGTGGTCTATGTATTCACACATGTATTACGATTTCCGGATAACACAATTATAGCATGAACAATAGACAATTATCATGAACAAGGAAATATAATAATAACCATTTATTATTGCCTTTAGGGCATATTTCCAACAGCTGCTTGTTATCGATGCTATATGGTGCTGCTTCTGTCGATGCCGTAATGCCGTGCATGCTGTATATGTGGTCGTCGTCGTGGTCTTCCTGAATATGTGTTCGTGGGCAACTGAATTTAAACGTGGTCTTCCTCAATATGATTGACATGCAAGAAAATAGCATGTTTGAAATTAGACTGTGCTAACTACCAACTAGTCTGCATTTAAGCAACAAGTACGTACGATCTCTCGTCAACCAAACCACCCATCAAAAATGAGCACACCCACGCCTATGCATGCACCAGTCACACATCCGTTTGAAATTTGCACATTTATCTGAGGAATTTTCATATATAATATATTAGATGTTGAAAGATATGAACATTTTAAAAAGTATTTTAATCTGCCTGATAAAAAAATTATAAAAGCAAGAAAGTGAGAAAATTTTAATCTGCATGGACTAGCGATGTGACAACATAATTCTTTTGCTCA
This sequence comes from Triticum aestivum, assembly GCF_018294505.1. Classification (NCBI taxonomy): domain Eukaryota; kingdom Viridiplantae; phylum Streptophyta; class Magnoliopsida; order Poales; family Poaceae; genus Triticum; species Triticum aestivum. The sequence goes on along the minus strand of NC_057814.1, from coordinate 225,792,428 downwards.
CTATTATTCTATGTATATATGAGCAAGAAAGTGAGAAAAATATTATTATGAAATATTTTATGCATTACCATAGAACAAATCATTCCCTGTCAGTCAAAATACCATTTAAACAATCTATTAACACTGAATTAACAAGTTACACTGATCTCAGTGCTCTAAGGGCATTTCAGGCTTTTCACCAGCTCACAGTCGTTTCCACAGCTGCGTTGCCGAACAACTAACCTTCACTACAGCTGTTTCCCCAGCACACAAGTTGTCCGCACGGCGTCGTGTGTATAGCACCGCTGTCTTCGTTACTTGGGCATGACTCTATACTTTATTCACAACTTGAGGGTTCAAATACTATGTTGATATATTACACACACATTTGTTTTGTTCAAACATGAGAATGTAATAGTGAGGTCTATGAATTTACTACTGGTTTGTGTCAATTAGAAAGGTTGTGCTTAACATTCTTGTAATTAACTAATAATTGTGTACGGGCAACAACGCACACTGATATTAAGCAGGGTGTTAATTGCATATTGATATTACGTATGGCATTAACACACTAAATACGGTTGGTGCTCAAGATTGGAGCGATTTAGGCCGATAGATCCATGTGATTAGATGGTGGTGAGCGATTGTTTGGATCTGTTCCACTCGCGCTTTTATATATTACTCCCTATGTTCCTAAATATTTGTCTTTTTAGACATTTTAAATGGACTACAACATACGGATGTATGTAGACATATTTTAGAGTGTAGATTCATTCATTTTGCTCCCTATATAGTCACTTGTTGAAATCTCTAGAAAGACAAATATTTAGGATCGGAGGGAGTAGTTAGAAAGCAAAAAACCTACAAGACTTTACAACTCACCTTTTTCCCTTGTGAGGGAAAAATCCAAACTTGTGATTTGTTAAGTCGGCCATGATAAGTCTAGTAGGAGACCATTTGCTGATGAGAAGGCAAGTGCTCCTGAAAGGGAAAATGATGAATAAGCCAATCTCAGCTAATGTACAGAGTGCAAGCATCACCACAATGCACTATGAGCTCACCTTTCCCGGACGTTCTGCCCTAAAATTCTCTCTATCTCTTATACAACCCCTACAATGCTTCCACACAAATTTCCATTTGGTTCCCCACTAAATTTGGTCATATTTGTTGTTGTTGCAAGGACAGAAACTAGCCATGTGTCCAATCTAGCTAGTGAAAAGAGAGCCACACGAAAAGGGGTATATCAGCACAGTGACAGTGCTTGCTGCACCGACAGTGTTAGCTTCTGCGATAGTGTTTGCAGCTTAATTGTCCCATATAGGAAATTCACGAAATACAACGTGAGTCGTCTGGAAATTAAGAACGTGTATCATGTACGTAGTTGCTACAAAGGACATGTAAAAGTAGATTTCAGAAGAAGAAAAATCAGCGCATTGCACCAGATTTTATAGCCAAGGACAGTTCGCCAACTGGGATTACGAGAGAGAGCAAATCAGGCGTATTTTTTTTAACGATGCCACGGCAGGCTTACGCCGATCTGAACCATTTTTCATTATAGATAGAAGTAAGATACAACACATCGGTTATAGAAGATAGCACACAACACACACCCAAAGTTACAGGGGACATCAAAGACACAAGAAGAAGAACCAGAAGTGAGTGAGACAAACAGCCAACACCGAGAACTAAGCACCCAGGCAGACCGAGAAAATCAGGCGCTTCTTAACCATAGCAAGCTTCAAATGCCAGTACTTTAAAAAAAATTTGAAATGCCAGTGCGGCAGTTTAATTATTTTTGCCGAAGATGTTAGCGAGCAGAGAGCTGGATCAGTCGTTTATTAACCAGAGCAACGCTACTACGGCCTACCTGAAATGGCAGTATGGCATTATAAACAACAGCTAGAGTGAATGTTGCCGACAGTTGGACAGTTGGTAGAGGGCCGGCTCGCCGGAGAGTGAGTCACCACGCATTGATTGGTCAGCCTCGCCTCGCTGCTTCGCGCCGCGTCAGGTACCACAAAGAGAATGGTGCCACGAGAGGGCATAGGCGCGGAGTGAAATCTTGTTTTTCCGTGACACTTCGTGCACGCGCGGCCGGTGATGATAGGCCATCTTCAGCCCAGAGCCGCAAATTTTCTTCCACGTCCATCCATAGACACGGGATACCAGTCCACGAACACAGATGTAACCGGCGATCGAACGCTATTCATATACAATTCAAAGCGGATTTAGACAAATCGGATGAAATTCATGCAAATAAGATAAAATTTACTTATGTTTGAACTTAATTTAAATAAAAGGTCGATAGTTCGACCGTTTTTAACAGAAAACTCGGGAAAAAAAATCTAACCCTTACACTGAACGACCACCTTGTACGCGTGGCCGCCCTGCCCTGCTGCACCGCCGTCGGCGTCTATGCCATCATCATCGTCATCGTCGTCCCTCCAGCGATGGAAGGGTGTCGGAGGGCCACGACAGCCTTGTCCGACGGCGCCAAGATCCGCCAGATGAAGAACTGCCACCGCCACCGCGAGAACCACAACTTCGGCATCGTCGCTGGAGTTTTGGGGGTTCGGAGAGGAGGAGGTGTGGATGTGCATCGCCGGCGCGCGGCTTAAATAACTGCATCCACGGCCCGGCGAAGGGGCGGTTAGTCCGCTTCAATGCGGTGCAGCGGTCGGAGTTGGTTTCTCGGGACACGGCGAGGCCTGAGAGGTCGCGTCCGTCGGCGCCGCCCTCACGTCAAGTGGCATCAATGTCAGCCGCTGCATGCTTTGAAACGGCATAAATGTGTGTGGCAAGCGACGCGGGCGTTCGTTGAAAAGCGCCGGAGAGGCGGGTGTGTTTTCTTTTGTGGGCCTGGTTAGTCAGGAGTGGGCGTGGCAGCAGCCCGGACGCCCGCAAAGCTCCCCTCCCCCTCCCCCCCTTCCCGGCGTCTTCGGTTTGCAAGAAAAACATGTCCGAACCGGCCTACGAACCGATACAAGGTCGTGTTGGATGGCAAAATACGTCCGGACCGTGTGGTCCGAACGGTTGCAGGCGGTTTAAAGGTCCACATTAAAAACGCCCTAACCAAGTTTTGCCATCTTGGTTCTCTCTTTGATTCGGTAAGCAAAGCAAGTTCTCAGTATATTCTCTTTCATGCGTAAAATGCTAATCCATGCATGGAGGTAAACTGAATTTGTTAGCAGCAATCTTTGCAAAGGAAGTTGACAACAAAAGCTGAGTACTAAACAGATATGGAGTAGTTTGTTGACTCTTATTCATTCATAGTTCTTCCTCATCTGACGCGGTGTTTTGGCTTCTAGGTGCATATGCACCCATTGTCTAAATACACATTTTAAAAAATTGAAAAATTTGGAACAAAAATCCTGCGGGTATATCCGGACATTCTACGTGCATGCACAAAGTTTCGGTGAAAAACGACGTTTTTTTTGGCTTATGTAAAAAAGATGAAGAAATGCAAAATGAATAGTTGTAATGAAGCATCAGAATTTGTCTTTTTTAGATAAGCCACAAAAAACCTCGTTTTTCACTGAAAACTTTGTGCACACACATAGAATGTCCGGATATACACGCGGGATTTTTGTTTGGAATTTTTCAACTTTTCAAAATGTGTATTTAGACAATGGATGCATATGCACCTAGGAGCCATTCCCAATTTCCGTTCCTCATCGGCACATAACACAAATCTAATACATTCTTCCAGCTAATACTAACCGCCCACGCTCATGGACGTGCATAAGATGGGATTGCGGCCACCGGAGGTCGTATGCAGTGGGCTTTGCAGTCGTCCATCGTCCTAAAGCAATGGTTATCGGGGTAACACAAAAAGCACGACAGGATGGTGTCACTCTTGTAGCACGTATCGTCGTCGATGTGATGCACGCCTGTGGCTCGACCTACGCAAATGTTAAGAAAAACACACTATTAATACCTGGACATGTGACCATGCAACGAATGGATTGAAAGCACAAGAAGAAGGTGCATTTGTGCCACTTACATTGTGCATGAACAGCATAGCATACGAGAAGAATCAATAGTGCCTGGACGTGCTTCTCCATGTATGTATAAGATGATTGTGGCTTCAACACTTCTTGGAGGATTGGTTTTGGCCGGAACTACAGAATGCTTGCGTTGCATATATACACAGACAGAGAGAGAGGGGGGTGGGGGATTGCTTACATATGGGGCAACTATTGATTGATATCTTTTTTTGTGGGATTGCTATAGATAGATATGGACTGGGCATGAATTGATTGATTGATTACGCTCTGTTTCCTTCCAAAGTTATTTGGTCGTCCGCCCGAGTGGTGGCTGCTTTTTTTTAGATGATGAATGGTGGTGGCTTACCTGACGGTACACCCGCGGGGAAACGCGAAGTACCTGGAAGTACCTGCTGTTGCAATCCCGGCCCTGGCCCTTGTTACGTTCTGATGGTCATGATTTGCTTCCATTTTTGTTTGAGCGAACTTTGCTTCACTGACAATATCCTCATCATGTTCTAGAAGCCCACCACAGACCTGCCAGGTCGTTCGCTTATTCCTCAAAAAAAAGCCAGTGGGTATTTAAAAAAAAAATTGTTTAGATTGCTTACCATATATATCACCTGGTATCAATGGGTATTTTTTACTACCGCTCATCCGGGTTATAAGCTTCGGATCCAAATTGCCTATTGAACGCCCACTGCGTTCAATTGTCAAGGCGTCGCACAGGTGAACGAACCCGGGCGCGAGAAATAGGCCGGCCCACTTTGAGGGTATTTCACAGTACAAGAAACCGGTTCTGGGAACCTTGCAGAAGGTTCCTGACATGGTTTTTTCTTTACTAGTTTTCCCTGTTTTCTTTCGGTTTTTCCTTTTTCTTATGTTTTTATTTCTTTCTTTTATCAAAATCACAAAAATTTAAAATATTCAAAAAAAATCCCAGAATTTCAAAAATTGTTCATGTTTTCTGAAATCATTCACATTTTTTCCAAAAAATGTACAAACTTTCAGAAAACAAATCACATTTTCAAAGCATGTTCATGTTTTCAAAAAAAGCTTCAAAACAATGTTTGTGCTTTCAAAAACTTCCGTATTTTAAAATTTTGTTCCAAAAAATCTATTCATGTTTCCAAAAAAAAATTTGTTCTCGTTTTCCAAAAATGGTTCATGAATTTTAAAAAGTCATTTTGGATATTTTTTTCACAAATTTTCAAGAAGTATTTGTGATTTAAAAAAAATAATATTCGCCACAGTACTTATATAGGAAACCGGGTCACTATAGTGTGAAACAGGGCGCTACAGAGAAAACGGTGTCGCTACAGGCAAAGTGCCCTATGTGTGTTTCTCAAATTCCAAACGAGGCCGCTTGAGAATTCCGAACGCAGGTTTCGAGTGGGAGTGGTTCGGAAATTCTAAACTAATCTAGAAACATGTTCTGGAAGCCCAACATAGACCCACCAAGCCGTTGAAGCCGCACCACCGCTTCCCTCACCAGCATAGCATCCCAACCTAACGGCACCGCCTCGTACCAGCACCATGTGCATGGAGGCGAAATGCCTTGCAGCTGCCGACGTCGGCGAGGCTTTGCTCGACCGCGTCCTCTGCTGGAGGCGAGGAAGGGGAGGGGAAATTGGCAATGGTGGTGAGAGATCCCTCCCGGTCGACCGCGTGATGGGAGGAGTTTTTTTTCCTCCTATCAAACCTGTTGGAAAGAATTCTTTTGTTTTTTCCATGACACAATCAAATAGGCCAAAATCCTGTAGGATTTCATATGATACGAGCATGACATTTCAATTTTTGTGTTTTTCCTGCTGGCCATCTTTATAGAATTATGTGAATCAAAAGGCTCTAAATTTTGCAACTGTGAACAGGATCTGTACTAAAACACAACCCAAAAATGTTCTGAAATTCTGAATCCCTAATCCGCTGACAGAACATCAGATGAACACTGAGACCAGCTAATAAATCAATTAGCTAAAGATGGAGAACTGTGTACAAAAAAAACTAAAGATGGAGAACTGAGAGAAGATTTAATTACCAAATTAATGCTACCACTGAACATGGAATTAAGGTAGAGTGCAGATCAGTACGTGCTAGGTCCATGTTTAGTGTTGGCTCCATGTACGGAGGTGCTTAGTTGGGCCGTTAGACGGACGTGTGTTGATGTGTGAGCATGCATGGATCCATGGACGACCGATCAGTGGATGGCGACGTTGGTGAAGTCCTCGTCGCGCTCGGTGCCGTCGCTTATCGACGAGTAGAAGGAGTTGTCCTCCCTGTCGCCGCGTCCTTTGGCCTTGAGCTCCTCGATCCCCTTCACCGCGTCCTTGAGCTCCGACCGGCTCTCCGCGTTGCCGTCGCAGCACGCCAAGCCGATCTTGATCAGCTTCACCGCCTCCGCCTTGTCCGCCTCGTCGTCGAACCTGAGGTCCGGGTCCACCACCTTCCGCAGCCAGTTCTCCTCCGGCGTCGACGCCACGAGGCCGGCGAGGTCGTTCGGGTTCTGCTGCTCCTGCTCCGGCGCCGCCGACGCCTTCAGGTCGTACGACGGCGGCCGCCCCGTGAGGATCTCGAGGATGAGGAGCCCGAGGCACCAGACGTCGCTCTTCTTGGACGACTTGCCGAACTGCTTCCGCTCGGGCGACTTGAAGGCCACCATGAGCTGCGCGGCGTGGGACTGGTTCATCACCGGCACCAGCGCGTAGTCGGTCATCAGCGGCTCGAAGCGCTCGTCCAGCAGGATGTTGGAGGACTTGAGGTGGCCGTGCGGCACCGTCAGCATCGGCAGCTCGTCGTACATGTAGCTCAGCGCGCTCGCCACGCCCTTGATGATCTTGAGCCGCGCCGCCCAGTGCACCACCGCCTTCTTCACCCCGCGCCCCTCGCCGTGGAGGAGGTGGGCGAGGCTCTTGTTCTGGACGTAGTCGTGCATCAGGAGCTTCTCCTCCTTGCGGTAGTAGTAGGCGACGAGCGGGAGGAGGTTGGGGTGGGAGAGCCGCCCCAGCCGCCGCATGTGCTCCTCGAACTCCTCCCTGCCCACGCGGTTCATCTCCTTGAACCGCTTCACCACGATGGACTGCCCGCCGGTCAGGGTCGCGCGGTAGCACAGGCCGAGGTTGGAGCCGGCGTTGCCGCCCAGCACCTCCGCCGTCGCCTTGAGCAGGTCCTGCAGCTCGAATAACCTGCCCCGGTCCTCGCGCACGAACGTCAGCCGCCCCTGCTCCCCCGCCTTACGCGTGCCACCTCCGGCTGCCGAAGCAGTTGCGGCGGTAGGGGAGCCTGCCGATGCGGCCATGCGCCCCGAGTCGCCCTTCGTTGGCTCTGCGTTGATCTTCCTCATCGAGGGCTTCTTCGAGATTGACGGGCCGAAATTCTCGGTGTCGTACTCTCGCCGCCGCCTCTGAAGCGCCAAGAGCGCGAAGCCCAAGAGGGCCAGCACGCCGAGGATTGCCACCAGGAAGCCGTAGGACATAGAGCCCTCGGTGGGCTCCTTAGGAGCAGCATCTTGTGTGGCCTTGTCTGCCGGCGGGCCCGTCGTCTTGTGTGCCGCCGGGACTGCCGGTGTCGATGGCTGGGCTCCGCCTTTGTCAGACGACGGAGGCGTTTCCGTTTTAGCAGGCGCTGGCGGCGGAGACGACGGAGGCGTTTCCGTTTTAGCCGGCGCCGGAGTCAGTGACGTCGGCGGGGCCGCGCATTTCTGGTCAAGTAATCCACTGCAAAGCTTCTTATTGCCTGCACCGAAGGACAATGTCAGGGCCAGACATACATGCGCCGTCGTTGGCGACGTTGCAGCACCAACCAACTAGGCCGTCCGGTAATGTGCATACGTATTTTGCTCACCGGCAAACATGGCGGCGCCCATGGATTTGAGGCTCGCCGGAATCTCCCCCTCCAGCTCATTGTTAGCGACATTGACGACCTTTAATTCCTTCTGCGGGAGGTCAGGGATTTTGCCCTGGAACTTGTTATCATCCAGCAGCAGGTCCATGAGCCTGGGAACGCCGGCGAGCGAGGCTGGGATTGGGCCGGAGAAATTGTTCTTGGACAGGGCCACCTTCTTGAGCGAGCTCATCCCGTCGAACGCGTCGGCAGGGATCTCGCCGGAGAACTTGTTCCCGGAGAGGAAGATGGCGCGAAGCCCGGGGAGCTCGTTCACGTCGGGCATGGGGCCGGTGAACTGATTGTCCATGAAGCTAACCGAGCGGAGGCCGCGGAGGCCCTTGAGCGGGCGCAGGTCGATCGTGCCGGACAAAGCCATGTTCTCCAGCTGCAGGCCCGTCACTTCGCCCTTGTGGCATATGACGCCCGCCCAGCTGGAGCCGGCGCCGGCGCAGGGGCGTGTGCCCGGCGACCAGTTGCGCAGCACGCCGGCGTCGTCCTTAATGCCGCTCTTCAGCTTGAGGAGCGCGTCGGCGGCGGCGTCGGGCGACGGGGAGCTGTCAGCTAGCTGGCGCGCGGCGTGGGCGGCGGTCGGGAGCAGGAGGACGCAGACAGCGATCCACAAGAGGCGCGCGGGGAGGGGTGGCGCTCCGGCCATGTCCGGGGCGGTGCCGGGGAGCCAGCCCGCCGGCGCCACCGGTTGACGACGGTGGGCGGATGCGGCGAGGTCGCAGCCACGAAGCTGCAACCCGGTGCTTGTCGGGCGCGCGGGAAGCGTTGGCTGGCCGGCCAGCACACGTTGTCGTCGTCGAGAGGAACGCAGCGCAGGGAAGGGAGACGCAGCGCGCGCAACCCCGGAAACGGAGAAGACTCAGGGTCGCGCGCGTGTGTGCGTTCGCGGGTGGTGTGGGGAGAGAATTCGGGAGCGTGTGGGAGGGAGCGTGGTGGCGAGAGAGAGAACTGTGGCGTAATCAATGGCGGCCTATTGCTCCCGGCCAAGAATAGACCAAGGTCTCCGCATGCGCCGATGAGGCTGAGGTTGTCAAATCAAGTCTTTCTAGCCGCTGTATGTAAACACTCTTCAAGGCCAAAATCGTTTCGTTGGCCTTAGCATCCCCCATTTCGCGCCATTTTTTTCGAGCAATCTTCTTGGCTGCAGTTCCTCTAAAAATTGGGACTGACTACCAGTACCAGCCAGTCGACTGAATTTGTGAATTGGCTCACTCACTTCTTTTCTGTGCATGCAGCTCGTGGTGTGGTGTGCCGCGTGAGCAAGCTCCGGCTCCAGTATATAGCAAAACACTACCACATTGCAAGCTATGTCTGCAAAAAAACTATCGCTTTTTTAATTTGCTTAAATGCTATCACAAATTTGGTTGGCTGTTTCAAAAAATACTTATTGAACCATTAAGTTTTAAGCAAAATTATGACAACTTGTTGGGGAACGTAGTAATTTTAAAAAAATTCCTACGCACATGCAGGATCATGGTGATGCATATTAACGAGAGGGGAGAGAGTTGTCTACGTACTCTCATAGACCGTAAGCGGAAGCGTTATATCAACGCGGTTGATGTAGTCGTACGTCTTCACGCCGACCGATCCAAGTACCGAAAGCACGACACCTCCGAGTTCTGCACACGTTCGGCTCGGTGACGTCCTCGCCTTCTTGATCCAGCAAGACGGGCGAAGTAGTAGATGAGTTCCGGCAGCACGACGGCGTGGTGACGGTGTTGGTGAAGAACAATTTCCGCAGGGCTTCACCAAGCACTACAGAAACTATGACGGAGGATAAACTTGAGGGGACAGGGTTGCCGGCACACGGCTTGGTGTTTCTTGATGTGTCTTGGGTGCTAGCCCTACCCCTCTATTTATATGTTGAGCCTTGGGGTCGAAACTTGGAGTAAAAGCCTCCACAAAGTCGGTTTCACCCGAAAGGCAAGAGTCCTTCTCGGACTCCAGGGCCAGACGCCAGGGTTCCCGGCGTCTGGACCTAGACGCCAGGGACCCTGCTGTCTGGCCCCTGGACTCCGCAAAACTTCCTTTTGCGCTTTTCAAAAACCTCGTGGGCTTTCCCCTTTGGCCCAGATAAAGTGTCCTCGTGCCCAAACATTTCGGGAAACATCCGGAACCCCTTCCGATGAATTCCGGAACCCTTCCGGAGTCCAAACACTATTATCCCATATATCAATCTTTATCTCCGGACCATTCCGGAGTTCCTCGTCATGTCCGTGATCTTATCCGAAACTCCGAACAACATTCGGTTACCAACATAGATAACTCATAAATACTATATCATCAACGAACGTTAAGCGTGCGGACCCTACGGGTTCGAGAACTATGTAGACATGACCGAGACACCTCTCTGGTCAATAACCAATAGCGGAACCTGGATGCCCTTATTGGCTCCTACATATTCTACGAAGATCTTTATCCGTTAGACCACATAACAACATACGTTGTTCCCTTTGTCATCGGTATGTTACTTGCCCGAGATTCGATCATCGGTATCTCAATACCTAGTTCAATCTCATTACCGGTAAGTCTCTTTACTCGTTCCGTAATACATCATCCCGCAAATAACGTATTAGTTACAATGCTTGCAAGGCTTATGGTGATGTGCATTACCGAGTGGGCCCAGAGATACCTCTCCGACAATCGGAGTGACAAATCCTAATCTCGAAATACGCCAACCGAACAAGTACCTTCGGAGACACCTGTAGAGCACCTTTATAATCACCCAGTTACGTTGTGATGTTTGGTAGCACACAAAGTGTTCCTCCGGTAAACGGGAGTTGCATAATCTCATAGTCATAGGAACATGTATAAGTCATGAAGAAAGCAATAGCAACATACTAAACGATCAAGTGCTAAGCTAACGGAATGGGTCAAGTCAATCACATCATTCTCCTAATGATGTGATCCCGTTAATCAGAAGACAACTCATGTCTATAGCTAGGAAACATAACCATCTTTGATCAACGAGCTAGTCAAGTAGAAGCATACTAGTGACACTCTGTTTGTCTATGTATTCACACATGTATTATGTTTCCGGTTAAGACAATTCTAGCATGAATAATAAACATTTATCATGATATAAGGAAATAAATAATAACTTTATTATTGCCTCTAGGGCATATTTCCTTCAGTCTCCCACTTGCACTAGAGTCAATAATCTAGTTCACATCGCCATGTGATTTAACATCTATAGTTCACATCTTTATGTGGTTAACACTCATAGTTCACATCCATATGTGACCAACACCCAAAAGATTTACTAGAGTCAGTAATCTAGTTCACATCGCTATGTGATTAACACCCAAAGAGTACTAAGGTGTGATCATGTTTTGCTTGTGAGATAATTTTAGTCAACGTGTTTGTCACATTCAGATCCGTAAGTATTTTGCAAATTTCTATGTTTACAATGCTCTGCACGGAGCTACTTTAGCTAATAGCTCCCACTTTCAATATGTATCTAGATCGAGACTTAGAGTCATCCAGATCGGTGTCAAAGCTTGCATAGACGTAACCATTTACGACGAACCTTTTGTCACCTCCATAATCGAGAAACATATCCTTATTCACTAAGGATAATTTTGACCGCTGTCCAGTGATATACTCCTAGATCACTATTGTACCCTCTTGCCAAACTCTTGGTGAGGTACACAATAGGTCTGGTACACAGTATAGCATACTTTATAGAACCTATGGCTAAGGCACAGGGAATGACTTTCATTCTCTTTCTATCTTCTGCCGTGGTCGGGCTTTGAGTCTTACTCAATTTCACACCTTGTAACACAGGCAAAAGCTCTTTCTTTGACTGTTCCATTTTGAACTACTTCAAAATTTTGTCAAGCTATGTACTCATTGAAAAAACTTATCAAGCGTCTTGATCTATCTCTACAGATCTTTATGCTCAATATGTAAGCAGCTTCATCGAGGTCTTTCTTTGAAAAACTCCTTTCAAACACTCCTTTATGCTTTGCAGAATAATTCTACATTATTTTCGATCAACAATATGGCATTCACATATACTTATCAGAAATACTGTAGTGCTCCCACTCACTTTTTTGTAAACACAGGCTTCACCGCAAGTCTGTATAAAACTATATGCTTTGATCAACTTATCAAAGCGTATATTCCAACTCCGAGATGCTTGCACCAGTCCATAGATGGATCGCTGGAGCTTGCATATTTTGTTAGCACCTTTAGGATTGACAAAACCTTCTGGTTGCATCATATACAACTCTTCTTTAAGGAGTGCAGTTTTGTTTATCCATTTGCCAGATTTCATAAAATGCGGCAATTGCTAACATGATTCGCACAGACTTAAGCATAGATACGAGTGAGAAACTCTCATCGTAGTCAACACCTTGAACTTGTCGAAAACCTTTTTGTGACAATTCTAGCTTTGTAGATAGTAACACTACTATCAGCGTCCGTCTTCCTCTTGAAGATCCATTTATTTTCTATGGCTTGCCGATCATCGGGCAAGTCAACCAAAGTCCACACTTTGTTCTCATACATGGATCCTGCTACCTCTTGAGCACTGCGTTGGTTTTCCCTTGAAGAGGAAAGGGTGATGCAGCAAAGTAGCGTAAGTATTTCCCTCAGTTTTTGAGAACCAAGGTATCAATCCAGTAGGAGGCCACGCACGAGTCCCTCGCACCTACACAAACAAATAAATCCTCGCAACCAACACAATAAAGGGGTTGTCAATCCCTTCACTGTCACTTACGAGAGTGAGATCTAATAGATATGATAAGATAATATTTTTGGTATTTTTATGATAAAGATGCAAAGTAAAGAAAGCAAAATAAAGACGGCGCCAGAAATAGCTTGTTGTCGGGAGATTAATATGATGGAAAATAGACCCGGGGGCCATAGGTTTCACTAGTGGCTTCTCTCGAGAGCATGAGTATTACGGTGGGTGAACAAATTACTGTTGAGCAATTGACAGAATTGAGCATAGTTATGAGAATATCTAGGTATGATCATGTATATAGGCATCACGTCCGAGACAAGTAGACCGACTCCTGCCTGCATCTACTACTATTACTCCACACATTGACCGCTATCCAGCATGCATCTAGAGTATTAAGTTCATAAGAACAGAGTAATGCTTTACGTAAGATGACATGATGTAGAGGGATAAACTCATGCAATATGATATAAACCCCATTTTGTTATCCTCGATGGCAACAATACAATACGTGCCTTGCTGCCCCTACTGTCACTGGGAAAGGACAGCGCAAGATTGAACCCAAAGCTAAGCACTTCTCCCATTGCAATAAAGATCAATCTAGTGGGCCAAACCAAACTGATAATTCGAAGAGACTTGCAAATATAACCAATCATACATAAAAGAATTCAGAGAAGATTCAAATATTGTTCATAGATAAACTTGATCATCAACCCACAATTCATCGGTCTCAACAAACACACCGCAAAAGAAGATTACATTGAATTGATCTCCACGAGAGAGGGGGAGAACATTGTATTGAGATCCAAAAAGAGAGAAGAAGCCATCTAGCTAATAACTATGGACCCGAAGGTCTGAGGTAAACTACTCACACATCATCGGAGAGGCTATGGTGTTGATGTAGAAGCCCTCCGTGATCGATGCCCCCTCCGGCGGAGCTCCAGAACAGGCCCCAAGATGGGATCTCATGGGTACTGAAAGGTTGCGGCGGTGGAATTAGGTTTTTGGCTCCGTATCTGGTAGTTTGGGGGTACGTAGGTATATATAGGAGGAAGAAGTACGTCGGTGGAGCAACAGGGGGCCCACGAGGGTGGAGGGCGCGCCCAGGGGTAGGCGCGCCCGCTACCTCGTGCCCTCCTGGTTGATGTCTTGACGTAGGGTCCAAGTCCTCTGGATCACGTTCGTTCCGAAAATCACGTTCCCGAAGGTTTCATTCCGTTTGGACTCCGTTTGATATTCTTTTTCCGCGAAACTCTGAAATAGGCAAAAAACAATAATTCTGGGCTGGGCCTCCGGTTAATAGGTTAGTCCCAAAAATAATATAAAAGTGTATAATAAAGCCCAATAATGTCTAAAACAGAATATAATATAGCATGGAGCAATAAAAAATTATAGATACGTTGGAGACGTATCAAGCATCCCCAAGCTTAATTCCTGCTCGTCCTCGAGTAGGTAAATGATAAAAACAGAATTTTTGATGTGGAATGCTACTTGACATGATTTCAATGTAATTCTTCTTAATTATTGTATGAATATTCAGATCCGAAAGATTCAAGACAAAAGTTCAATATTGACATAAAAATAATAATACTTCAAGCATACTAACTAAGCAATTATGTCTTCTCAAAATAACATGGCCAAAGAAAGTTATCCCTACAAAATCATATAGTCTGGCTATGCTCTATCTTCACCACACAAAATATTTAAATCATGCACAACCCCGATGACAAGCCAAGCAATTGTTTCATACTTTTAGTGTTCTCAAACTTTTTCAATCTTCACGCAATACATGAGCGTGAGCCATGGACATAGCACTATATGTAGAATAGAATGGTGGTTGTGGAGAAGACAAAAAAGGGAGAAGATAGTCTCACATCAACTAGGCATATCAACGGGCTATGGAGATGCCCATTAATAGATATCAATGTGAGTGAGTAGGGATTGCCATGCAACGGATGCACTAGAGCTATAAGTATATGAAAGCTCAACAAAAGGAACTAAGTGGGTGTGCATCCAACTCGCTTGCTCACGAAGACCTAGGGCATTTTGAGGAAGCCCATCATTGGAAATATACAAGCCAAGTTCTATAATGAAAAATTCCCACTAGTATATGAAAGTGATATCATAGGAGACTCTCTATCATGAAGATCATGGTGCTACTTTGAAGCACAAGTGTGGTAAAAGGATAGTAGCATTGTCCCTTCTCTCTTTTTTCTCATTTTTTTATTTGGGCCTTTTTTTATGGCCTCTTTTTTTTCGTCCGGAGTCTCATCCCAACTTGTGGGGGAATCATAGTCTCCACTACTTTCCTCACTTGGGACAATGCTCTAAAAATGATGATCATCACACTTTTATTTACTTACAACTCATGAATTACAACTCAATACTTAGAACAAAATATGACTCTATGTGAATGCCTCCGGCGGTGTACCGGGATATGCAATGAATCAACAGTGACATGTATGAAAGAATTATGAACGGTGGCTTTGCCACAAATACAATGTCAACTACATGATCATGCGAAGCAATACGACAATGATGGAGCGTGTCATAGTAAACGGAACGGTGGTAAGTTGGATGGCAATATATCTCGGAATGGCTATCGAAATGCCATGATAGGTAGGTATGGTGGCTGTTTTGAGGAAGGTATATGGTGGGTGTATGATACCGGCGAAAAGTGCGCGGTATTAGAGAGGCTAGCAACGGTGGAAGGAGGAAAAGTGCGTATAATCCATGGACTCAAAATTAGTCATAAAGAACTCATATACTTATTGAAAAAATCTACAAGTTATCAAAGCAAAGTATTACGTGCATGCTCCTAGAGGGATAGATTGGTAGGAAAAGACCATCCCTCGTCCCCGACCGCCACTCATAAGGAAGACAATCAATAAATAAATCATGCTCCGACTTCATCACATAACGGTTCACCATACGTGCATGCTACGGGAATCAAAAACTTTAACACAAGTATTTCTCAAATTCACAACTACTCAACTAGCATGACTCTAGTATCATCATCTCCATATCTCAAAACAATTATCAAGCATCTAACTTCTCATAGTATTCAACACACCCATAAGATTTTTTTTACTAATCTTGAATGCCTATCATAATTAAAGCAAATTACCATGCTGTTTTGTAGGACTCTCAAAATAATATAAGTGAAGCATGAGAGAACAATAATTTCTATAAAACAAAATCACCACCGTGCTCTAAAAGATATAAGTGAAGCACTAGAGCAAAAACTATATAACTCAAAAGATATAAGTGAAGCACATAGAGTATTCTGATAAATTCCAAATCATGTGTGTCTCTCTCAAAAGGTGTGTACAGTAAGGATGACTGTGGTAAACTAATAAATAACGACAAATAATACAAGACGCTCCAAGCAAAACACATATCATGTGGTGAATAAAAATATAGCTCCAAGTAAAGTTACCAATGGAAGTAGACGAGGGACATCCCCAAGCTTTGGCTTTTAGGTGTCCTTAGATTATCTTGGGGTGCCACGGGCATCCCTAAGCTTAGGCTCTTGCCACTCATTGTTCCATAATCCATTATATCTTTTACCCAAAACTTGAAAACTTCACAACACAAAACTTAGCAGAAAATCTCGTGAGCTCCGTTAGCGAAAGAAAACAAAAGACCACTTCAAGGTACTGTAATGAACTCATTCTTTATTTATATTGGTGTTAAATATACTGTATTCCAACTTCTCTATAGTTTATAAACTCTTTTACTAGCCATAGATTCATCAAAATAAGCAAACAACACACGAAAAACAGAATCTGTCAAAAACAGAACAGTCTGTAGTAATCGGTAACTAACGCAAACTTCTGGAACTCCAAAAATTCAGCCAAATAGGAAGACCTAGAAAATTTGTTTATTGATCTACTGCAATTGGAATCAGTATTTTATCACGTTCTGGTGATTTTAAACAATTATTTTCGTGAACAGAAAGTTTCTGGAATTTTCAGGAAGATCAAATAACTATCATCCAAGAAGATCCTATTGGTTTAACTTGGCACAAACACTAATTAAAACATAGAAAGACATCTAACCAGAGGCTAGATCAAAGATTTATTCCTAAACAGAAGCAAAAAGCAAAAAAAACTAAAAATAAAATTGGGTTGCCTCCCAACAAGCGCTATCGTTTAACGCCCCTAGCTAGGCATAAAAGCCAGGATAGATCTAGGTATTACCATCTTTGGTAGGCAATTCTTTAATAAGACATCTATCATCCTTAGGAGTTTCATTCTTTTTATTAATTATCAAACTCTTAGGCACAAAATCGAAAAATTCATTTGTAGCAAATGGTTCCTTAATGATAGAAAAAAGATTGGGATGAATACTTATAGATTTGAGATCCGCAGTTTCCTTACTAGAGGATTCACCCTTGTTTTTAGGAACATACATAAGCTTGGGAATTTTAGTTGGAGTTCTTGGAGTATTTTTTACGGAAGAAAAAGTGGTTCCCAAGTTGGTAATGGATACCCTCAAGTTTATCGATTCTAGTGGAATCTTGATTTATTCTTTCATTAACTATGTGTTCCTTCTCCTTAATATTTTTCAAAGTGACTCCTACTTTAGATCCATATTGGGTAATTTGGTTGTGGATCTTTTTATCCAGATTTTCAATTAACTCTACGGTAGCAACTTTCTTTTCAATAATTTCAAGTCATTGCATTACATGCTCCAAAGTTAACATAGTTCCATTAACCAAAAGAGGCGGTGAGCCAAACAAATCTATCATAGCATTATAAGAATCAAAAGTATGGCTACCCAAGAAATTCCCTCCGGTAATGGTATCAAGGATATATCTGTACCAAGGAGTAGCGCCTACATAAAAATTGCGGAGAAGAACGGAAGTAGATTGCTTCCTGGTAGATCTATTTTAAGCATTGCAAATTCTATACCAAGCGTCTTTTAGATTTTCTTCCTCCCTTTGCTTAAAATTTAGAACTTCATTCTCGGGAGACAATGGAGAAGATAGAGGACTAGCCATAACGACAAAGCAAGCGAAAAAGAAGCGAACGAAAAAGAGAGGGCGAATAAAACGGCAAGGGTGAAGTGGGGGAGAGGAAAACGAGAGGCAAATGGCAAATAATGTAATGCGGGAGATAAGGGTTTGTGATGGGTACTTGGTATGTTGACTTTTGCATAGACTACCCGGCAACGGCGCCAGAAATCCTTCTTGCTACCTCTTGAGCAGTGCGTTGGTTTTCCCTTGAAGAGGAAAGGGTGATGCAGCAAAGTAGCGTAAGTATTTCCCTCAGTTTTTGAGAACCAAGGTATCAATCCAGTAGGATGCCACGCACGAGTCCCTCGCACCTACACAAACAAATAAATCCTCGCAACCAACGCAATAAAGGGGTTGTCAATCCCTTCACGGTCACTTACGAGAGTGAGATCTAATAGATATGATAAGATAATATTTTTGGTATTTTTATGATAAAGATGCAAAGTAAAGAAAGCAAAATAAAGACGGCGCCAGAAATAGCTTGTTTTCGGGAGATTAATATGATGGAAAATAGACCTGGGGGCCATAGGTTTCACTAGTGGCTTCTCTCGAGAGCATGAGTATTACGGTGGGTGAACAAATTACTGTTGAGCAATTGACAGAATTGAGCATAGTTATGAGAATATCTAGGTATGATCATGTATATAGGCATCACGTCCGAGACAAGTAGACCGACTCCTTCCTGCATCTACTACTATTACTCCACACATCGACCGCTCTCCAGCATGCATCTAGAGTATTAAGTTCATTAGAACAGAGTAACGCTTTAAGCAAGATGACATGATGTAGAGGGATAAACTCATGCAATATGATATAAACCCCATCTTGTTATCATCGATGGCAACAATACAATACGTGCCTTGTTGCCCCTACTGTCACTGGGAAAGGACACCGCAAGATTAAACCCAAAGCTAAGCACTTCTCCCATTGCAAGAAAGATCAATCTAGTGGGCCAAACCAAACTGATAATTCGAAAAGACTTGCAAATATAACCAATCATACATAAAAGAATTCAGAGAAGATTCAAATATTGTTCATAGATAAACTTGATCATAAACCCACAATTCATCGGTCTCAACAAACACACCGCAAAAGAAGATTACATCGAATAGATCTCCACGAGAGAGGGGGAGAACATTGTATTGAGATCCAAAAAGAGAGAAGAAGCCATCTAGCTAATAACTATGGACCCGAAGGTCTGAGGTAAACTACTCACACTTCATCGGAGAGGCTATGGTGTTGATGTAGAAGCCCTCCGTGATCGATGCCCCCTCCGGCGGAGCTCCGGAACAGGCCCCAAGATGGGATCTCACGGGTACATAAGGTTGCGGCGGTGGAATTAGGTTTTTGGCTCCGTATCTGGTAGTTTGGGGGTACGTAGGTATATATAGGAGGAAGAAGTACGTCGGTGGAGCAACAGGGGCCCACGAGGGTGGAGGGCGCGCCCAGGGGGGTAGGCGCGCCCAGGGGGGTAGGCGCGCCCCCTACCTCGTGCCCTCCTGGTTGATGTCTTGACGTAGGGTCCAAGTCCTCTGGATCACGTTCGTTCCGAAAATCACGTTCCCGAAGGTTTCATTCCGTTTGGACTCCGTTTGATATTCTTTTTCTGTGAATATCTGAAATAGGCAAAAAACAGCAATTCTGGGCTGGGCCTCCGGTTAATAGGTTAGTCCCAAAAATAATATAAAAGTGTATAATAAAGCCCAATAATGTCCAAAACAGAATATAATATAGCATGGAGCAATCAAAAATTATAGATACGTTGGAGACGTATCAGATCCCATCTCAGATTTCATGGCCTCAAGCCATTTCGCGGAATCTGGGCTCATCATCGCTTCCTCATAGTTCGTAGGTTCGTCATGGTCAAGTAACATGACCTCCAGAATAGGATTATCGTACCACTCTGGTGTGGATCTTATTCTGGTTGACCTACGAGGTTCGGTAGTAACTTGATCTGAAGTAAATGATCATCATCATTAGCTTCCTCACTAATTGGTGTAGGAGGCACAGGAACAGTTTTTTGTGATAAACTACTTTCCAATAAGGGACCAGGTACAGTTACCTCATCAAGTTCTACTTTCCTCCCACTCACTTCTTTCGAGAGAAAACTCCTTCTCCAGAAAGGATCCATTCTCAGCAACAAAGATCTTGCCTTCGGATCTGTGATAGAAGCTGTACCCAACATTTTGGGTATCCTATGAAGAAGCACTTCTCCGTTTTGGGTTCAAGCTTATCAAGTTGAAACTTTTTCACATAAGCATCGTAGCCCCAAATTTTAAGAAACGACAGCTTAGGTTTCTCACCAAACCACAGTTCATATGGTGTCATCTCCACGGATTTAGATGGTGCCCTATTTAACGTGAATGTAGCTGTCTCTAATGCATAACCCCAAACCGATAGTGGTAGATCGGTAAGAGACATCATAGATCGCACCATATCTAATAAAGTACGGTTACGACGTTCGGACACACCATTACATTGTGGTGTTCCAGGTGGCGTGTGCAGTGAAACTATTTCACATTGTTTTAATTGAAGGCCAAACTCGTAACTCAAATATTATACCTCTGCGATCATATCGTAGAAACTTTTATTTTTGTTACGATGATTCTCCACTTCACTCTGAAATTCTTTGAACTTTTCAAATGTTTCAGACTTGTGTTTCATCAAGTAGATATACCCATATCTGCTCAAATCATCTGTGAAGGTCAGAAAAAAATGATACCCGCCATGAGCTTCAATATTCATCGGACCACATACATCAGTATGTATGATTTCCAACAAATCTGTTGCTCACTCCATTGTTCCGGAGAACGGAGTCTTAGTCATCTTGCCCATGAGGCATGGTTCGCAAGCATCAAGTGATTCCAAAAGTCCATTAGCATGGAGTTTCTTCATGCGCTTTACACCAATATGACCTAAACGGCAGTGCCACAAATAAGTTGCACTATCATTATTAACTTTGCATCTTTTGGCTTCAATATTATGAAAATGTGTATCACCACGATCAGGATCCAACAAACCATTTTCATTGGGTGTATGACCATAGAAGGTTTTATTCATGCAAACAGAACAACAATTATTCTCTAGCTTACATGAATAACCGTATTGCAATAAACATGATCCAATCATATTCATGCTCAACGCAAACACTAAATAACATTTATTTTAGGTTCAACACTAACCCCAAAAGTATAGGGAGTGTGCGATGATGATCATATCAATCTTGGAACCACTTCCAATACACATCATCACTTCACCCTTAACTAGTCTCTGTTCATTCTGCAACTCCCGTTTTGAGTTACTACTCTTAGCAACTGAACCAGTATCAAATACTGAGAGGTTGCTATAAACACTAGTAAAGTACACATCAATAACATGTATATCAAATATAGCTTTGTTCACTTTGCCATACTTCTTATCCACCAAATACTTGGGGCAATTCCGCTTCCAGTGACCAGTCCCTTTGCAGCAGAAGCACTCAGTTTCAGGCTTAGGTCCAGACTTGGGCTTTTTCACTTGATCAGCAACTTGCTTGCCGTTCTTCTTGAAGTTCCCTTCCCTTTGTCCCTTTACTTGAAACTAGTGGCCTTGTTAACCATCAACACTTGATGCTCTTTCTTGATTTCTACCTTCGTCGATTTCAGCATCGCGAAGAGCCCGGGAATTACTTTCGTCATCCCTTGCATATTATAGTTCATCACGAAGTTCTAATAACTTGGTGATAGTGACTAGAGAATTCTGTCAATTACTATCTTATCTGGAAGATTAACTCCCACTTGATTCAAGCAATTGTAGTACCCAGACAATCTGAGCACATGCTCACTAGTTGAGCTATTCTCCTCCATCTTGTAGGCAAAGTACTGTGAGAGGTCTCATACCTCTCAACACGGGCATGAGTATAAAATACCAATTTCAACTCTGGGAACATCTTATATGCTCAGTGGCGTTCAAAACATTTTTAAGTCCCGGTTCTAAGCCGTAAAGCATGGTGCACTTAACTATCAAGTAGTCATCATACCGAGCTTTGTCAAAACGTTCATAACGTCTGCATCTGCTCCTGCAATAGGTCTGTCACCTAGCGGTGCATCAAGGACATAATTCTTCTGTGCAGTAATGAGGATAAACCTCAGATCACGGATCCAATCCGCATCATTGCTACTAACATCTTTCAACTTAGTTTTCTCTAGGAACATATAAAATTAAACGGGGAGCAACATCGCGAGCTATTGATCTACAACATAGATATGATAATACTACCAGGACTAAGTTCATGATAAATTAAAGTTCAATTAATCATATTACTTAAGAACTCCCACTTAGATAGACATCCCTCTAATCCTCTAAGTGATCACGTGATCCATATCAACTAAACCATGTCCGATCATCACGTGAGATGGAGTAGTTTCAATGCTGAACATCACTATGTTGATCATATCTACTATATGATTCACGCTCGACCTTTCGGTCTCAGTGTTCCGAGGCCATATCTACATATGGTAGGCTCGTCAAGTTTAACCTGAGTATTCCGCGTGTGCAACTGTTTTGCACCCGTTGTATTTGAACGTAGAGCCTATCACACCCAATCATCACGTGGTGTCTCAGCACGAAGAACTTTCGCAATGGTGCATACTCAGGGAGAACACTTATACCTTGAAATTTAGTGAGAGATCATCTTATAATGCTACCGTCGATCTAAGAAAAATAAGATGCATAAAAGATAAACATCACATGCAATCAATATAAGTGATATGATATGGCCATCATCATCTTGTGCTTGTGATCTCCATCTCCGAAGCACCGTCATGATCACCATCGTCACCGGCGCGACACCTTGATCTCCATCGTAGCATCGTTGTCGTCTCGCCAACTATTGCTTCTACGACTATCTCTACCGCTTAGTGATAAAGTAAAGCAATTACAGGGCGATTGTATTGCATACAATAAAGCGACAACCATATGGCTCCTGCCAGTTGCCGATAACTTGGTTACAAAACATGATCATCTCATACAATAAAATATAGCATCATGTCTTGACCATATCACATCACAACATGCCCTGCAAAAACAAGTTAGACGTCCTCTACTTTGTTGTTGCAAGTTTTACGTGGCTGCTACGGGCTTAGCAAGAACCGTTCTTACCTACGCATCAAAACCACAACGATAGTTCGTCAAGTTAGTGTTGTTTTAACCTTCTCAAGGACCGGGCATAGCCACACTCGGTTCAACTAAAGTTGGAGAAACTGACACCCGCCAGCCACCTGTGTGTAAAGCACGTCGGTAGAACCAGTCTCGCGTAAGCGTACGCATAATGTCAGCCTGGGCTGCTTCATCCAACAATACCGTCGAACCAAAGTATGACATGCTGGTAAGCAGTATGACTTGTATCGCCCACAACTCACTTGTGTTCTACTCGTGCATATAACATCTACGCATAAAACCTGGCTCTGATACCACTGTTGGGGAACGTAGTAATTTCAAAAAAATTCCTACGCACATGCAGGATCATGGTGATGCATAGAAACGAGAGGGGAGAGAGTTGTCTACGTACCCTCGTAGACCATAAGCGGAAGCATTATATCAACGCGGTTGATGTAGTCGTATGTCTTCACGATACGACCGATCCAAGTACCGAAAGCACGGCACCTCCGAGTTCTGCACACGTTCGGCTCGGTGACGTCCTCGCCTTCTTGATCTAGCAAGACAGGCGAAGTAGTAGATGAGTTCCGGCAGCACGACGGCGTGGTGACGGTGTTGGTGAAGAACAATTTCCGCAGGGCTTCGCCAAGCACTACAGAAACTATGACGGAGGATAAACTTGAGGGGACAGGGTTGCCGGCACACGGCTTGGTGTTTCTTGATGTGTCTTGGGTGCTAGACTTACCCCTCTATTTATATGTTGAGCCTTGGGGTCTAAACTTGGAGTAAAAGCCTCCACAAAGTCGGTTTCACCCGAAAGGCAAGAGTCCTTCTCGGACTCCAGGGCCAGACGCCAGGGTTCCCGGCGTTTGGACCCAGACGCCAGGGACCCTGGTGTCTGGCCCCTGGACTCCGCAAAACTTTCTTTTGCGCTTTCCAAAAACCTCGTGGGCTTTCCCCTTTGGCCCAGATAAAGTGTTCTCGTGCCCAAACATTTCGGGAAACATCTGGAACCCCTTCCGATGAATTCCGGAACCCTTCCGGAGTCCAAACACTATTATCCCATATATCAATCTTTATCTCTGGACCATTCCGGAGTTCCTTGTCATGTCTGTGGTCTTATCCGGAACTCCGAACAACATTCGGTTACCAACATACATAACTCATAAATACTATATCGTCAACGAACGTTAAGCGTGTGGACCCTACGGGTTCGAGAACTATGTAGACATGACCGAGACACCTCTCTGGTCAATAACCAATAGCGGAACCTGGATGCCCATATTGGCTCCTACATATTCTACGAAGATCTTTATCGGTTAGACCGCATAACAACGTACGTTGTTCGCTTTGTCATCGGTACGTTACTTGCCCCAGATTCGATCGTCGGTATCTCAATAACTAGTTCAATCTCGTTACCGGCAAGTCTCTTTACTCGTTCCGTAATACATCATCCCGCAACTAACTTATTAGTTACAATGCTTGCAAGGCTTATAGTGATGTGCATTACCGAGTGGGCCCAGAGATACCTCTCCGACAATCGGAGTGACAAATCCTAATCTCGAAATACGGCAACCGAACAAGTACCTTCGGAGACACCTGTAGAGCACCTTTATAATCACCCAGTTACGTTGTGACGTTTGGTAGCACACAAAGTGTTCCTCCGGTAAACGGGAGTTGCATAATCTCATAGACATAGGAACATGTATAAGTCATGAAGAAAGCAATAGCAACATACTAAACGATCAAGTGCTAAGCTAACGGAATGGGTCAAGTCAATCACACCATTCTCCTAATGATGTGACCCCGTTAATCAAATGACAACTCATGTCTATAGCTAGGAAACATAACCATCTTTGATCAACGAGCTAGTCAAGTGGAGGCATACTAGTGACACTCTATTTGTCTATGTATTCACACATGTATTATGTTTCCGGTTAATACAATTCTAGCATGAATAATAAACATTTATCATGATATAAGGAAATAAATAATAACTTTATTATTGCCTCTAGGGCATATTTCCTTCACACCTTTGGTCCACTTGTCAGATTGGCTGATAGCTTTGACCGCTAGGTTGACCGTTAACAGGTCATGACAGGTGGGCCCCACATGTTTTTGAAAGGCATTCAGGTCCCTAGAAATAGGAATAAAAAGCAATCAGGTCCCTGTATTTTTTAAAGAAATCAGGTCCCTGCGAAAAAGTATAAAAAGCAACCGGGTCCCTGCGTTCCGGCTGCTGCACACGGCGGAGCCGCTGCTCCCACTGCTACACGTGGTGGCTCCCGTTGTTCCGCTGCTCATGGCTGACCATGGCGGTGCGTGGCGGCAGGGCTGGCGAGCAAGACGGCGGATGCTGCTGCGTCCCGAGGACCTCCGGGTTGGGATGGCACCATGGTCGGCATTGTGTTGGGTTGCCGAGCAGCGCGAGTAGGTGCTATGGTCAGGCCTCCATGGTGAGGTGGCCGTCGGACTAGGCCGACAGGAGATGAGAGAGCTAGGTGAGGATCCATGGCAAACTCCAGGGTAGGGAGTAGCGGCGGCAGCCGTGCTGGCAAGGAGCAGCAGCAGTTGCGCGCTGCAGATGCACGCGGGGCCGCTCAAGGTGGCTGGCTCTGTGCAGCCTCGTCGGCGCGCCATCTTGCGACCTGTGGCGGCCGTCGTGTCGGCTGTGGCCGCTCGAGGTCCTCCGGCCGTCACTATGGCCGACCATGGCTCAGGAGAGTGAGAGATATGGAAGGAGAGGGAGAATAAATAGGAGGAAGAAGAAAGAGCTTATATGTGGGACCCACATATAAGTTAACGGACAAACAAACAGTCAACAAACAGGCTTTTTAGGAGCGGGCCGACCTGTCATAAACCGGGTTAATTCTAAATCGTATGGTCATTTGGGTTTTTCTGGAACAACGAACCAATTTTGTGGTAGTTTTTTAAAAGATTAAGAAAAGTGGTAGTTTTTTGTAGACGTGGCCTGTAATGTGGTAGTTTTTTGCTATATACTCCTCCGGCTGCGTCCGTGCAAGAGCCAGCTAGCTCCAGCTGGCCGCGGTCATGACGTCGCAGTGCGTGGATGGCTCAGGGTAAATAAAAATTGTGAAAGAAATAGGTGGTCATTGATAAGTAGGTCAATTTTGTAGAGACGAGAACACACAATGGTTGAACTCACGGTCACTATGTGACACATGTGGTAAGCAATCTAAACAATTTAAAACAAAAATTCAAAGGAAAATGGTTGAACTCACAATCCTATTCAACAGTGTTACACGTATATACAGAGAGCAGCCCATACAAGTCTCTGACCAACTGACTACCTAAACTCTAGGAGATGAGCCTATCCGGTAGTGGTTTCCACATTGGGCGGCAGTGTGCAAGTGTGGACTGGTTCCACACCCCCTCCCGGGTCATAGCGGCCCATAGGTGACGCAGAGACTGCAACCCTCAAACAGTGTGGTAGGCATTCCCTTGGTCATGATGTCTGCGAGCTGCTGACCGGTGGAAATATGCATGATCTGGTACGGACCAGGGGCGACCTTCTCCCGAACGAGGTGGATATCCAACTCTATGTGCTTCGTGTGGTGATGATGAACCAAGTTTTTGGTGAGGTAAATGCTACCTCTTGAGCTTGCGTTGGTTTTTCCCTTGAAGAGGAAAGGGTGATGCAGCAAAGTAGCGTAAGTATTTCCCTTAGTTTTTGAGAACCAAGGTATCAATCCAGTAGGAGGTTACACGCAAGTCGCCTTATACCCTGCACAAACAAATAGCAACCTTGCAACCAACGTGATAAAGGGGTTGTCAATCCCTTCACGGCCACTTGCAAAAGTGAGATCTGATAGAGATAATAAGATAAATATTTTTGGTATTTTTATGATATAGATTGAAAGTAAAGATTGTAAAGTAAAAATACATTGGAAACTTATATGATGGAAAATAGACCCGGGGCCATAGGTTTCACTAGTGGCTTCTCTCAAGATAGCATAAGTATTACGGTGGGTGAACAAATTACTGTCGTGCAATTGATAGAAAAGTGCATAATTATGAGAATATCTAGGCATGATCATGTATATAGGCATCACGTCCGCAATAAGTAGACCGAAACTGTCGTGGAATTGTCACGACAGATGTCCTCGTGCAAGGACTTAGTCATGGAGCCATCGCAGCTAGGAAGCTTAAAGGGGTTAAGCGGGACAAGGAACACGAGGATTATACTGGTTCGGCCCCTTACGGTGAAGGTAAAAGCCTACGTCCAGTTGGGCTGGTATTACTTAGGGTTTCGATGACCAAGGAGCTTAATCGCTATGCCTGGCTATCAATCTATTGTCTCTCGTCCTGAACCGCCGCCGGGTCGTCCCTTTATATAGAGAGGTTGACGCCCAGCGGCTCTCAGAGTCCCGGCCGGCTTATAACAGTATCCGGCTCGGACTCTTAACTACTCTTGCCTTACATTACAAGTCTTGCCATAACGGCGGTTTATCACTACGGGCCTTAAGCCGCCTCCGGGGCTTAAGCCCATTATTGATCCGCCATCCTCAAGCTTGGTACTGGGCTTCACGTGATGATCCTTATGAGTAACCCGGCGCCTCCTGGGCGGGTGACTCTAATGGTTATATCCTCAACATTAGGCCCCAGATTGATTTGAACCGGTTCATGTCAATCTTCAATCCCTTCAAGAGAAAATCTTCCGGCTTCTGCTTGTGCGAAGGTTATAACCCGCCGTGACGTCATCTTCTGGATTCCTGGTAACCCGCCATGACGTCATCTTCCATTAAATTCATTTTTTATTCTGTCATATCCCAACGGATCTTATCTTTAATGACCATCCCGATAATCGAGGCGTTTCTGTGGCAAGATAATCACGTCTTGGCCTCCTCGTTTCTCGCGCCCATTGATCAGCCGTTCCTTATAAATAGGCCCGGCCCATAAGCCTTCATCACTCCTCTCTTCCATCGTCTTCCTCCTCTGACGCCCGAGAGCTCGAGCTCCGCCGCCGCCGCCGCGCCCCTTGTCTTCCTCGACCTCGGCCGCTGCATCACCCTGAACTGGTCCAGAGAAACGGTGGCCACCTCCGCATCTCATCAGCGCCAGTAAGTCCCTGCCACTCTATACAGTAGATTTGCATTAGGGTTCCGCCGTTCTTCCCCTGTTCTTCGTAGTTCATCCGAGTTCTTCACAGTTCTTCCCCCGCGACCTCTTTTGATCCGGAACATAGAATAGAACTCCTGCGGTAGTGGTTTCGCACCCATTTCCAGTACTAGCAGATCCCTCTTGCTTGCAAAAATACCTCATTAGAACTTATGAACTTCTCTGTGCCAGTTTTTAGGTCTAGAAATTTTTTCCTTTCTAGACGACCGTTTGATCCAAAATAATTACTGCGATTTGTGAAACCTGTTTGTGCCACACTTAGTCAAAAATTGCATCTGTTAGCTATGGCGGCTCATATCTCCGGTTTAAAAGAGGCCATGCGCTGTGAAATTTCCGGCTCATTTATGATAGAGTTTTAAACAACTTGAATTACTCATGATGTCCACAGCGGCTTAGATAACCCGGCACAATTAGCCATATATCATTAGGCCCCTTCATAAGCCGCCATCTTGAATACTGAACTGGAATCTTCCTCCGGCTTATATTTGAACCGGACATTTCCTTTTGTCATAGGCTTTCGTCTTTCACAATGCCGCCCAAGGCTCCCAAGGCACCCATTACGTGCAACTGGGTGAGGTCCAACGTTATTGATGATACCTTAGATGATTTCGTGAAGACGGGTTACCTGCCTAAGAAGGAGGTCATGTCCTATCGTGCCCCTGACCCGTCGGAAGAAAGACCTCAACCAAGAGATGGAGAGGTTGTGATATTTGCTGATCACATGAGCCGGGGTTTTGCACCTCCCGGCTCAGAATTCTTTAGAGATGTTCTGAACTTCTTCGATCTGCGACCTCAAGACATTGGACCCAATTCCGTGTCGAATATTTGTAACTTTCAAGTGTTCTGTGAAGTATACCTTGGAGAAGAGCCCAGCCTACTGCTCTTTAGGGAGCTGTTTTATCTGAACCGCCAGAACGAGTGTGCCAACGGGCCTAGCTTGGAACTTGGCGGAATTTCAATCCAACGACGGAGAGATTGCCTCTTTCCTTATGCTGAACCGCCAAGCCACCCAAAGGACTGGAACCAGACATGGTTCTACTGCCAGGATACTTCTCCGGCTGATGAGAACCCTCTGCCCGGCTTTCGCGCCCTGCGTCTGGAGTCAAATCACCCCCTGCCAGACAAATTATCTCAAGCTGAGCGTCAACCGCTTATCCCCACCATCAACAAGATTAAAGCTCTTCTGGGAAATGGCCTTAACGGCGTTGATCTGGTCCGGGTCTGGATTGCTTGGCGGGTGATTCCCTTGAGCCGCCGCCCCGGCTTAATGTGTGATTACACGGGCCGGAAGGATGATCCTCTGCGGCACAGCCCCAACGACTTACCTGAGGACGTCGTTGACGACATGACCAAGTCCCTTCTGAACGAGAGCTTAGCAGACTGCGGGAGGACAGGCTTAAGTCCCTTCTGCAAAGCTAACCCGGCTCCGGCGGTAAGCTACTGATCTGAGCACCTTACTTTCCATTTTAACAATTTTCATCTTAACCTCAAGAAATCTTTGTTGTATTTTTCAGGCTAATGATAAGTTCTGGAAGGTCAAGTATGATCATGAGGCTGCTAAAAAAGCCAGGAAGGCTAAGAAAGCCGCCAGGAGAGCCGCTCCCCGCAAGAAGGGGAGTAAGCCTAGCGCCTCAGACCTGCTTCAGCTGGATGACACCTCCGAGTCAGAGGTAACCCTTCATTCTTATGCTCTTCTCTTGTTTTTTTGTTTGTTCTTAACCACCTTATTGACACTGATTATCAGCAGGAGGACACCGGAGCGAGTAACCCGGTGATTGAAGAGG
This sequence comes from Triticum aestivum, assembly GCF_018294505.1. NCBI lineage: Eukaryota > Viridiplantae > Streptophyta > Magnoliopsida > Poales > Poaceae > Triticum > Triticum aestivum. The sequence goes on along the minus strand of NC_057814.1, from coordinate 225,762,806 downwards.
TAACTATACTTTCCTCCGACTCGGAGCCCTTGCCAAGGCTGAAAGTCCGAAGAGTAACCCGGAAAGTAAGATTTTCCCATCCTTTAGCTTATCAAGATCCTCAATTTCTTTTGAAGCAACAGATTCATGAGAGCCGGAGGCAAACCCGGGCCAACAAGGATGCAGACCTCTCCTCCGGCTTACCTGAAGCATCAAGGAAGCGCCGGACCAAGGTTATCTCCAACTTATATCCTTTTCATCCTTTGGCGGGCATCACTCGCCAACCACTCAACTCTTCTGATTCAAACTATCAGGAAACTTCACCTTCCTCCGGTGACTCCATGCAATCTAACTTGCCGGCTTTCAAGACTGCACCCGGGTAATGATGATCATCTTATTTTGTGCTTATCTTATTCATGCTTTCACACTAACCTTTTGACTTTCAGCGCACAAGCAAAGCTCAGCAAGAGGGCAAAGAAAAGTCACCCGGTCGAAGAACCGGTCTTGACTGAACCCAACACCTCTGCTTCTGAGCTGCCGTCTGCACCAGACACCACCGCTCCAACTGAACAACAAGCCACGGAGAGCTCTGACAATCCGGAGATCCCCAACTCAGCTCAACCGGCCGATGACCCGGATGTGGTGATTACCCGGACCGAATATGTTGAGCCGGGGAGACCCACTGTGCTGGCCAGATGCTCTGCTAAAGAAGAACTGCTGGAGCGCCGCAAGGCCAGACTGGATATCACTGACTATGCTAACTTGAGCATTGGAGACATTGTTTCTGGTTATATCAGTCAAGTGCACAACAGCCGGGACCTGGAGATTGACATGGTGAAGCAGATACAGCAAAAATCTGAGGTACAACTCTCTTGCTTACTCCATAGTCATCCTTACCATGCTAGCCCCCAAGTCTATTACTTATGATAGAATATGTTGTAGACTTAATTCCGGCTTACCTTCATGAACCGGCACTATAAATAGAATCTTTCAGCATACATTAGCCCCCAAGTGCCAAGTGTCTTTGCTTGCAAAGTGCTTGGGACTTTAATGTTGCATGATAATCACTCACACTGTAACCCGGAATTTGTACAGGCTGCTTGCAAGAAATTTGAATCGGAAATCTCTGAGCTGAAGAACCGCCTGAAGACTCAGGAAACTGAGACCCGGAAGGCCAATGCCAAATTTGAGTTCAGTGTTGCTGCACAAGAAAAACTGAAGAAAAATTTGAAACAGAAAGAAAGACTTGGGCCGAGGAGAAGACTGCCTTGCTCAGCCGGGCCGAACAAGCGGAGGCTGCTCTGACTGAAAGAACCGCCGAACTCTCCGGCTTAAAACGCCATGTGTCACAGATGGTCTCCGCAATCTTCGGTAAGTCATTCTGCAAGCTTTTAACAAGTTTACATTCTTCATGTCTCATAAGTCCCACCATTGCCATCAGCTCACCTGACGTTATTATGCAGGTCCCAGAAGCTCCAACCTTAATCAAAACGTGCTGACCAAGCTGAAGGCTGTTTACACCGGGTCACAACGTGCCTTAGCCGTTGTGGCTCTGTCCAATGAGGTTCCCACTCACCTGGCAGACGTACTCAGGCGGCTTGCCGTACTTCCTCAACGCTTCCAAGAGCTGAGACGGGCTTCTGCAAGAGCCGGAGCTATAGCTGCTCTGAGCCGGGCCAAGGCGTTTCTACCGGAGCTAGACCTGGCCGACATCGCTCTTGGATACCCCAGCCTGAAGGAAGACGGTACCCCCTTTGACCAGAAAGACTTCGCCGCCTGTGTGAAGAGCGTGCGCCCGGTGGCCACCTTGATTGGGAATGACACAGACCTTACCAAGTATCAGCCGGGCTATGACGCGGAGAATCAGAGGATCCCAACTCCACGCTATGAAGCAGTCAGCCTGATCCCGCCGACTCGTAAGCATACCTTCGCCCCAGAAGTTGACCCGGCCGGGTTAATTGATGATGAGGCTCAATTTGAAGCTTTGAGCGGCATTGACTGGAAATCATCAACCTTGCAGGTCATGGGAACAGCCGGATGAGCGGAGAGGGATGAGCCGGGAACTTCAGCCCAACAAGCATCTTGATTTCTTAGGCGGCTCATGGTTACACCTTAAAACAATGCCTCACCTTTTGGACTCGGGGAGTCTTGTAATAGAGTAGGACAAACACTTAATTTTGTCGTGCCATCGTGCACGTGTAGGATGCTGAACTCCGTTGAAGCTGCTCCTTTATATTCCTCCGGGTTATGTTCGATCATCTCCCTTTCCTTAAGTTAAAGAGCTGTCTTTAATTGTCCTGCATAGAAAACAAATCACAAGTCTCTGGGCGGCTTACCGCACTGAGAGTCATATATTTTACATATAACCCGGAATATGAACCGAAGTCATCAAAGACCGGCTCTCAATTACATCCTCGAGGTAACCATAACAGCATACTTGCAAGCCTTCAAGTATACTTCCGGTTTATGTAACCCAAATAATGAGGTTGAGAACTCAACTCCGGTTCACCAGCATCGATAATGCTTATTGTGTGCTATCAACATTGTTAATCAAAGTTAAGCCGGCGGAGTAAGAACCGCCCTTGCACACTGTTGATATGATCAAAAGAACTTGTTGCAAACCAAAAGATCAAAACTTAGGGGCTTCTGGTTCGAATACGACCAGAGAACCGTCCCAAAGGGGTTAAGCTAAGATTCGAATGCGATCATATAGCCCCCAGTGGCTTTGGCGTTGCCGATCAAGAGGGTACCGACAGCTATGTTCTCTTTGGTTCGAATACGACCTATGTTTGAACAGGAAGCCCCCAAATGACCTTGAGAGTTGTTTAACGACGCTGATTCGAATACGATCCACGTCGGTTCCCAAAGGGGGTTGAGCTATGATTCAAATATGATCAAGAAAAACTCCCCAATGAGCTCGGCAATTTGCCAATCAAGTGGGTATCGACAGCTATGTTCTCTTTGGTTCGAATACGACCTATGTTTGAACAGGAAGCCCCCAAGTGATCATATTGTTAACGGCTAGATTCGAATACGATCATAAGCCGGATCAACCTCCAAGTGACCATGTAATGTTGTAATAGAAATAACAATAACACATTTGCCTTTGGAGGAGAAAAGGACAGAGGTCCTGCTTTATTATTTATCATAATATATACATGGCTATAGAAATATGTACATTATGAGAGCCGGTGGCTCAAGTGTAATAAGGCCGAAGCTGAGCTATGTTCCACGGCCGACGGGTCTCTTCCTCCGACTTACGTGAATCTTTGTGCTCCCGAACATCGATAAGGTAGTATGACCCGTTGTGCAAGTTCTTGCTGACCACAAAGGGCCCTTCCCAAGGCGGGGATAACTTGTGTGCATCTGTTTGATCTTGGATGAGCCGGAGCACCAGATCACCTTCCTGGAAGACTCTGGACTTAACCCGGCGGCTGTGATAGCGGCGCAGGTCTTGTTGGTAAATCGCCGAGCGAGCCGCTGCCACATCACGCTGTTCATCCAACAAGTCAAGAGCATCTTGGCGCGCCCGCTCATTATCCGCCTCAACATAAGCCGCCACTCGAGGCGAGTCATGACGGATGTCGCTAGGGAGGACCGCCTCCGCTCCATAAACCATGAAGAAAGGCGTGTAACCCGTAGACCTGTTAGGAGTAGTATTGATGCTCCATAACACGGAGGGTAACTCCTCCACCCAACAACCCGGCGTCCGTTGCAAAGGGACCAAAAGCCGGGGCTTGATGCCTTTCAAAATTTCCTGATTGGCTCTCTCAGCTTGACCATTGGATTGAGGGTGAGCCACTGATGAAACATCAAGCCGAATATGCTCTCGTTGACAAAACTCCTCCATGGCACCTTTAGACAGATTGGTACCATTGTCAGTTATAATGCTATGTGGAAAACCAAAGCGAAATATCACCCTCTTCATGAACTGAACTGCTGTGGCTGCATCACACTTACTAACTGGCTCTGCTTCAACCCACTTTGTGAACTTGTCGACCGCCACCAAGAGGTGGGTCTTCTTATCCTTGGATCTTTTAAAAGGCCCAACCATATCAAGCCCCCAGACCGCAAATGGCCAAGTGATTGGAATCATCCTCAATTCTTGAGCCGGCACATGAGCCCGTCGCGAGAACCTCTGGCAACCGTCACATTTACTGACCAAACCCTCTGCATCAGCATGAGCCGTCAGCCAATAAAAACTATGACGAAAAGCCTTGGCCACAAGGGATTTTGAACCGGCATGGTGGCCACAATCCCCCTCGTGAATTTCACGTAAAATCTCTTGGCCTTCCTCAGGTGAAACACAACGCTGGAAAGTTCCAGTGACACTGCGACGATGTAACTCGCCATTGATAATTATCATTGACTTAGACAGCCGGGTTATTTGTCTGGCCAAAGTTTCATCCTCAGGCAATTCTCCCCGGGTCATGTAAGCCAAGTACGGTACTGTCCAGTCTGGGGTAATGCGGAGAGCCGCCACCAAATGTGCCTCCGGGTTAGGAATAGCCAAGTCTTCCTCTGTAGGCAACTTAATAGAAGGGTTATGCAAAATGTCCAAGAAAGTATTAGGCGGCACCGGCTTTCGCTGAGAGCCCAGCCGGCTTAAAGCATCAGCCGCCTCGTTCTTCCTGCGATCGATGTGCTCTACTTGGTAACCTTGAAAATGTCCAGCAATGGCATCAACTTCGCGGCGATAAGCCGCCATGAGAGGGTCCTTGGAATCCCACTTGCCTGACACTTGTTGGGCCACTAAATCGGAGTCGCCAAAGCACCTTACCCGGCTCAAGCTCATCTCCTTAGCCATCCGAAGACCATGGAGCAAGGCCTCGTACTCAGCTGCATTGTTAGTACAGGGAAACATCAACCGTAGCACATAGCAAAACTTGTCACCTCAAGGGGAAGCTAATACAACTCCAGCCCCGAGCCCTCCAATTTCCTAGACCCGTCGAAGTGAATAGTCCAGTATGTGTCGTGGAATTGTCACGGCAGATGTCCTCGAGCTAGGACTTAGTCGTGGAGCCATCACCGCTAGGAAGCTTGAAGGGGTTAAGTGGGACAAGGAACACGGGGGTTTATACTAGTTCGGCCCCTTACGGTGAAGGTAAAAGCCTACGTCCAGTTTGAGGTGGTATTGATTAGGGTTTCGATGACCAGGGAGCTAAATTGCTATGCCTGGCTCTCGATCAGATCTTTCTTGTCCAAAAACCGCTGCCGGGTCGTCCCTTTATATAGGGAGGCTGACGCCCAGCAGCTCTCAGAGTCCTGGCCGGCTCATAAGAGTGTCCGGCTCGGACTCTCAACTATTTTTGCCTTACACTACAAGTTCTACTATAATGATGATTGTAACTACGGGCCTTAAGCCATATCCGGGTCTTAAGCCCATCTTTGGCCCACCGTCTTCAAGGTTGGCACCGGGCTTCTGGCAATGACCATTATGAGTAACCCGCCCCTCCTGGCGGGTGACTCTAAGGTCTATATCCTCAACATTAGGCCCCAGATTGATTTGAGCCGGCTCATGTCAATCTTCAATTCTTTCGACATACAAAAATCTCCGGCTTACCATTGTGTGAAGGCCATAACCCGGCGTGACGTCATCCTCTGGACTCCGGGTAATCTGCCGTGACGTCATCTTCCATTAAGCCCCTTTTTTACTCCACCAGATCCGCAACAGATCTTATCTTTACTGCCATCCCGAAAATCGAGGCGTTTCATGGGGAGATAACCACGCCGCGGTCTCCTCGTTTCTCGCGCCCACTTATGAGCTCGCCCTTATAAATAGTCCGGCCCGACGGGCCTTCAGCCACTCCTCTTCTTCGTCTTCTTCCTCTGTCACCCGAGAGCTCGAACTCCGCCGCCGCCGCCGCGCCCCCAGTCTTCGTCAACCTTGGCCGCTGCATCACCCTGACTCGGTCCAGACAAACGGCGGCAACCTCCGCATCTCTTCAGCACCGGTAAGTCCTCGCTACCCCGTAGAACAGATCTGTAGTAGGGTTCGTCCGTGTTCGTCCGTGTTCGTCGCCGTCGCCCACAAGATCCGGTAGTTTTCATTTTTACTGCCCTTTTTTGATCTTACCCTTGTATAGAACCACTGCGGTAGCTGTTTAGCACCCATTTCTCATGCACGTAGACCTCTTTTTACTACATAAAGGCCTCGTTCGAGCTCAAGAACTCCCCTGCGTCTGTTTTTTAGGTCTAGAAATTTTCCTTTTGACCGACCATTTTGATCCAAAATATTTACTGCAATGTGTGAAACCTGTTTTCACCACACTTAGTAAAAAACTGCACTCATTGAGTCATGGCGGTTTACACTTCCGGTTTAAAGAAACCACACGCCGTAGAACCTTCCGACTCAAAGGAGACCACGCGCCATAGAATTTTCCGGCTCATCTGTGATAAGGCCGTAGACAATCGAATTACTCTCAACACCTTGGGCGGCTTAAATAACCTAATGCACCTAGATATATGTCATTAGTCCCCTCCATAAGCCGCCACTTTAACATTGAACTGTCAATTTCCTCCGGCTTATAATTAAACCGGCCGTTTCCTTTTATCATAGGCTGCCGACTTTCACCATGCCTCCCAAAGCTCCTAAAGCCTCCATCACTTGCAATTGGATGAGGTCCAATGTCACCAACGAGACGTTAGCAGATTTTGTCAAGTCAGGCTACCTGCCCAAGAAGGACGTCATGTCCTACCGTGCCCCCGACCCATCAGAGGAGAGACCACAGCCAAGGGACGGGGAGGTGGTCATTTTTGCGGATCACATGAGCCGGGGCTTCGCACCGCCCGGCTCAAAGTTTTTTAGAGACGTGCTGAACTTCTTTGACCTGCGGCCACAAGATATAGGACCCAACTCGGTGTCCAACATATGCAATTTCCAAGTGTTCTGCGAGGTTTATCTTGGAGAAGAGCCCAGTCTGCTACTCTTCAGAGAGCTCTTCTACTTGAACCGCCAGAACGAGTGCGCCAACGGGCCAAGTTTGGAGCTAGGTGGCATCTCCATTCAGAGACGGAGAGACTGTCTTTTCCCTTATGCCGAGCCGCCGAGTCACCCAAAAGACTAGAATCTGACGTGGTTCTATTGCCAAGACACGTCACCGGCTGACGAGAGCCCGCTGCCCGGCTTTCGCCCTTCACGTCTGGAGCCAACTCACCCGCTGTCTGACAAGTTAACTCAGGCGGAACGCCAACCTCTGCTCCCCACCATCAACAAGATCAAGGCTCTCCTGGGCAATGGTCTCAACGGAATCGATCTGGTCCGGGTCTGGATCTCCTGGCGGGTGATCCCATTGAGCCGCCGCCCCGGCTTAATGTGTGAGTACACGAGCCGAAAGGATGACCCCCAGAGACACAGCCGCAATGATCTTCCTGAAGATGTTGCAGAGGATATGACCAAGGCTCTCTTGAACGAGAGCCTGGCAGACTACGGGAGGACCGGGTTAGCCCCCTTCTGCAAGACCAACCCAGCCCCAGCGGTAAGCCGCCAATCTAAACATCTTATCTTCTTCTGTATATAACTTTCATCTGAACCCTTTAAGAAATCATCATTGTATTTTTCAGGCTGATGGCAAATTTTGGAAGGTCAAATATGACCATGAGGCGGCCAAGAAGGCCAGAAAGGCGAAGAATGCCGCCAAGAAAGCCACTCCCCGTAAGAAGGGAAGTAGGCCTACTGCTTCAGAGCTGATGCAATTGAGCGACAGCTCCGAGTCAGAGGTAACCCTTGAATCTGTAAGCTCTTGCTATACCTGCTATTTATTTCTGTCCACCTTATCAATACTATTCATCGACATGATGACACCGGCGCAAGTAACCCGGTGGTTGAAGAGGTAATGTCACTTTCCTCCGACTCGGAGCCCTTGCCAAGGCTGAAAGTCCGAAGGGTAACCCGGAAAGTAAGCTTTTCACATCCTTTAGCTTATCAAGATCCTCAATTTATTTTGAAGCGACAGGTTCATGAAAGCCGGCGGCACACCCGGACCGACAAAAACACCGACCTCTCCTCCGGGTTACCTGACGCATCGAGGAAACGCCGGACCGAGGTGATCTCAAAATTGTACCCTTTTCATCCTTTGGCAGGTGTTATATGTCAACCGCTCAACTCTTCTGACTCAAATTATCAGGAAACTTCTCCCTCTTCTGGCGACTCTATGCAGTCAAGCCTGCCGGCTTTCAAGACCGTGCCCAGGTAATGATAATCATCTCATGTTTGTACCTTGTCCTTACTCACACTATTGTGCTTAACCTTTCTGTCTTTTCAGTGCCCAGGCCAAGCTCACCAAGAGGGCGAAGAAGACCAAGCCGGTCGAAGAGCCGGATTTGCCTGAGCCGGAGGTAGCAGGTCAAGAACCGCCAGCTGCCTCTGCTCCTGAGGCTGCTGCTCCAACCAACAAGCCCATAGCAGAAGCTTCTGTTAACCCGGAGGCCTCCAGCTCGGCTCAACCAGCAGATGACCCGAATGTGGTAATCACCCGGACGGAATTTGTTGAGCCGGGGAGACCTACTGCGCTGGCCAAGTGTTCCGCCAAGGGGGAACTGCTACAGCCATGCCGGGTTAATCTGGACCTCACTGACTATGCCAACCTGAGCATCGGAGAGCTCATCTCCGGCTACGTTAGCCAAGTGCACAAGAGCCGGGATGCAGAGATTGCGATGGTGAACCAGATTCAGCAGAAGTCTGAGGTATTATTCTTCTGTCTTCTTACTTACTGCATAGTTACCTTTACCATGCTAGCCCCCAAGTCGACGACTTATGATTGAATATGTTGTAGACTTAAGTTCCGGCTTATCCAATTGAACTGGCAATTTGTAGATAGAAACGTTCAATATGCATTAGTCCCCAAGTGCCAAGTGTCTTTGCTTGGAAAACGCTTGGGACTTTTTAAATTTGCATAATAACTGTTCATGCTATAACCCGGAAATTATGCAGGCTGCTGGCAAGAAGTTTGAGGCTGACATCGCTGATCTCAAGACCCGTCTGAAGACGCAAGAGACGGAGACCCGGAAAGCAAACGCCAAATTTGTGTCCAGCATTGCTGCGCAAGAAAAGCTGAAGACGGAGTTTGACGCTGAACGGAAGGCTTGGGCCGAAGAAAAGGCCGCGCTGGTGAACCGGGCTGAACAGGCGGAGAAGGCTCTCTCCGAGAAGACCGCCGAACTCTCCGGCTTAAGGCGCCAAGTGTCCCAGATGGTTGCCGCAATCTTCGGTAAGTCATTTCACCGGCTTTCATCAAGTTTAGAATCTTTATATCTCATAACTCATTCTTGTCGGCGGCTTATCTTACTCTGTTAAACAGGTCCCAGAAGCGCCAACCTCAACCAGAGTGTGGTAACCAAGCTGAAGGCCGTGTACACCCTGGTGGAGCAACTCTACACCGGGTCACAGCGTGCCTTGGCTGTGGTGGCCCTATCCAACGAGGTGCCGACTCACCTGGCGGAAGTTCTTCGCCGGCTCGCCGTTCTGCCTCAACGTATCCAAGAGCTGCGACGGGCCTCTGCCAGAGCCGGAGCTATCGCCGCGCTGAGCCGGGACAAGGCGTTCCTTCCAGAGTTAGACCCGGCGGACATCGCCCTCGGCTATCCAAGTTCGAAGGAAGAGGGCACAGCCTTCGACCAAAGGGACTTTGCCGCCTGCGTGAAGATCGTGCGCCCGGTGGCCACCCTCATTGGAAACGACACAGATCTGACCAAGTACCAGCCGGGTTACAATGCGGAAAATCAGAGGATCCCGACCCCGCGCTATGAAGCCCTCAGCTTAATCCCGCCGGCTCGTCAGCACACCTTCGCTCCGGAGATTGACCCGGCCGGGTTAATTGACGAGGAAGCTCAATTCGAAGCTCTGAGCGGCATCGACTGGAAGTCGTCGACTTTCCAGACCTTGGGAACAGCCGGAGGAGAAGAGAGGGACGAGCCGGAGACTTCAACCCAGCAAGCGTCGTAACTCTGCTGGCGGCTTATCAAACAATGCCTCACCCTTTTGGACTCAATGAGTCTTGTAATAGAATAGGGTCAACACTTTAACTATGCCGTGCCATCGTGCACGCATTGAATGCTGAAGTCTATTGAAGTTATCTTCCTTATATTCCTCCGGGTCGTAATCAATCATTTAGTTTCCTGAAGCTCAAAATAATTGCCTTCGACTATCCTGCATAGAAAGACAAATCACAAGTCTCTAGGCGGCTTACCGCACTGAGAAGCATAGGTTTTAGATATATAACCCGGAATATGAATCAAAAAAGACTGGTCCTCAATTATGTCCTTAATACAGCCGTAATAACACACTTAGCGGCCTGCAAGCATACTTCCGGTTTAAATAACCCGGGTAATAAGGTTGGTACCTCAACTCCGGTTTACCTGTCTTAATAACGCCCATTGTGTTCAACTAACACTGTAAATCAAAGTTAAGCCGGCAAAATGAGACCCGGCCGTACACACTTTGAAATAATCAGAAGAAACTTGCTATAAAGCAGAAGAACTTAGGGGCTTCCGGTTCGAATACGACCAGAGACCCGCCCAAAGGGGTTATGCTAGGATTCGAATACGATCATATAGCCCCCAGTGGGTGTGGTGATGCCAATCAAGAGGGTACCGACAGCTATGTTCTCTTTGGTTCGAATACGACCCATGTTTGAACAGGAAGCCCCCAAATGACTTTAAAAATTGTTTAACGACGCTAATTCGAATACGATCCACGTCGGTTCCCAAAGGGGTTAAACTAAGATTCAAATATGATCAAAGAAAACTCCCCAATGAGCTCGGCACTTTGCCAATCAAATGGGTATCGACAACTATGTTCTCTTTGGTTCGAATACGACCTATGTTTGAACAGGAAGCCCCCAAGTGACCTTATTGCCTACGGCTAGATTCGAATACGATCATAAGCCGGATCCTCCTTCAGGTTATCATGTAATCTTGCAATGAAAACACACGTGCACATTTGGAGGAGAAAAAAGGACAGAGGTCCTGCTTTATTGCTTATCATAATATATACATGGCTTGGAGAAATATGTACATTATGAGAGCCGGAGGCTCAAGTGTAGTAAGGCCGAAGCTGAGCTATGTTCCATGGCCGACTGGTCTCTTCCTCCGACTTACGTGAATCCTTGTGCTCCCGAATGTCAATGAGGTAGTATGACCCGTTGTGCAAATTCTTGCTGACCACAAAGGGCCCTTCCCAAGGCGGGGATAGCTTGTGCGCGTCTGTTTGATCTTGGATGAGCCGGAGCACCAGATCGCCTTCCTGGAAGACCCGGGATTTAACCCGGTGACTATGATAACGGCGCAGGTCTTGTTGGTAAATCGCTGAGCGAGCTGCTGCCACATCACGCTGTTCGTCCAACAAGTCAAGAGCATCTTGGCGCGCCTGTTCATTATCCGCCTCAACATAAGCCACCACTCGAGGCGAGTCATGACGGATGTCACTGGGGAGGACTGCTTCTGCCCCATAAACCATGAAGAAAGGCGTGAAACCTGTTGACCTGTTAGGAGTAGTGTTGATGCTCCATAACACGGAGGGCAACTCCTCCACCCAACAACCCGGCGTCCGTTGCAAAGGGACCAAAAGCCGGGGCTTAATGCCCTTCAGAATCTCCTGATTAGCTCTCTCAGCTTGACCATTGGATTGAGGATGAGCCACTGAGGAGACATCAAGTCGGATATGCTCTCGTTGACAAAACTCTTCCATGGCGCCTTTGGATAAATTGTTGCCATTGTCAGTTATAATGCTGTGTGGAAAACCAAAGCGAAAGATCACCTTTTTCATAAACTGAACTGCCGTGGCTGCATCACACTTGCTAACTGGCTCCGCTTCAACCCACTTGGTAAATTTATCAACTGCCACCAAGAGGTGGGTCTTCTTATCCTTGGACCTTTTAAAAGGCCCAACCATATCCAGCCCCCAGACCGCAAAGGGCCAAGTAATTGGGACCATCCTCAGCTCCTGAGCCGGCACATGAACCCGTCGCGAGAACCTTTGGCAACCATCACATTTACTGACCAAGTTCTCCGCATCAGCATGAGCCGTCAGCCAATAAAAACCATGACGGAAAGCCTTGGCCACAAGAGACTTTGAACCGGCGTGATGGCCACAATCCCCTTCATGAATCTCACGCAAGATCTCTTGACCCTCCTCAGGGGAGACACAACGCTGGAACACTCCCGTAACACTGCGGCGATGCAACTCACCATTGATGACAACCATTGACTTAGACCGCTGGGTTATCTGTCTGGCCAACGTTTCATCATCAGGCAACTCTCCCCGGGTCATGTAAGCCAAATAGGGCGCTGTCCAGTCCGGTATGATATGGAGAGCCGCCACCAGTCGTGCCTCTGGGTCAGGGACAGCCAAATCTTCCTCTGTAGGCAACTTAACAGAAGGGTTATACAGGACGTCCAGGAAAGTATTAGGCGGAACCAGCTTTCGCTGAGATCCCAGCCGGCTTAAAGCATCAGCCGCCTCATTCTTCCTGCGATCAATGTGCTCTACTTGGTAACCCTGAAAGTGCCCAGCAATAGCATCAACTTCTCGGCGATAAGCCGCCATGAGAGGGTCCTTGGAGTCCCACTTTCCTGAGACTTGCTGAGCCACCAAGTCTGAGTCGCCGAAGCACCTTACCCGGCTCAAGCTCATCTCCTTAGCCATCTGAAGACCGTGGAGCAAGGCCTCGTACTCAGCCACATTGTTAGTGCAAGGAAACATCAACTGTAGCACATAATGGAACTTGTCACCTTTAGGGGAAGCCAACACGACTCCAGCCCCCGAGCCCTCCAACTGCCTGGACCCATTAAAGTGAATAGTCCAGTATGTGTTATCCGGCTTTTGCTCGGGCACTTGTGACTCTGTCCAATCATTGATGAAATCCACCAAGGCTTGAGATTTAACAGCAGTGCGTGGCACGTATTTCAGACCATGAGGTCCAAGCTCTATAGCCCACTTAGCCACTCTCCCTGTGGCCTCTCTGTTTTGAATGATATCACCAAGAGGGGAAGAACTGACCACAGTGATGGGATGACCCTGGAAATAATGCTTAAGCTTCCGGCTCGCCATGAACACACCATAAACAAGCTTCTGCCAATGTGGATACCGCTGTTTGGATTCAATGAGCACTTCGCTGACATAATAAACCGGCCGCTGAACCGGATGCTCCTTACCCTCCTCCTTGCGCTCCACCACCATAGCCACACTGACGGCTCGTGTGTTCGCCACCACATACAGTAATAAGGGCTCCTTGTCAACCGGAGCAGCAAGGACTGGGGGCTCTGCCAGCTGCCTCTTCAAATCCTCAAAAGCAGTATTAGCTGCATTATTCCAGACAAAGTTATCAGTTTTCTTCATCAACTGATATAATGGCATGGCCTTCTCACCCAAACGGCTTATAAACCGGCTTAAAGCAGCGATGCGACCCGCCAAGCGCTGAACATCATTTATACACGCCGGCTTAGCCAGGGAGGTGATGGCCTTGATCTTCTCCGGGTTAGCTTCAATGCCTCTGGCAGAAACCAAAAAACCCAAGAGTTTGCCTGCAGGAACACCAAAAACGCACTTGGCCGGGTTAAGCATCATCTTGTAGACCCGGAGATTATCAAAGGTTTCCCTTAGATCATCTATCAGGTTTTCCTCCTTCATGGATTTAACCACAATATCGTCCACATAAGCATGAACATTGCGCCCAATCTGGTTATGAAGACAGTTCTGCACGCGACGCTGATAAGTCGCCTGTGCACACTTGAGTCCAAAGGGCATAGACACATAGCAGAAGGCTCCAAAGGGAGTGATGAATGCCGTCTTCTCCTGGTCCTTAACTGCCATTTTAATCTGATGATATCCGGAATAAGCATCCAAGAAACTTAAGCGCGCACAACCTGCCGTAGCATCAATAATTTGATCAATACGGGGAAGGGCAAAAGGATCAGCCGGACACGCCTTGTTTAAGTCCGTGTAGTCCACACACATCCGCCAAGTGCCGTTCTTCTTGAGCACGAGCACCGGGTTAGCTAACCATTCTGGGTGAAAAATTTCAACAATAAACCCGGCGGCCAAGAGCCGGGCCACCTCTTCACCGATAGCTTTCCGCCTCTCTTCATTAAACCGCCGAAGGAACTGCCGGACCGGCTTAAATTTCGGATCAACATTGAGAGTGTGCTCAGCGAGTTCTCTAGGCACACCTGGCATGTCAGACGGCTTCCATGCAAAAATGTCCCTATTCTCACGGATGAACTCGATGAGCGCGCTTTCCTATTTTGGATCCAGATTGGCACTGATTCTAAACTGCTGAGATGAATCCCTGGAACAAAATCAACAAGTTTAGTCTCATCAGCCGACTTAAATTTCATTTCTGGCTCCTGCTCCGTAGTCGGCTTTTTCAGAGAGGTCATATCAGTCGGGTCAACATTGTCTTTGTAAAATTTCAACTCCTCTGTTGCACAAACAGATTCTGCATAAGCTGCATCGCCTTCCTCATATTCCAAGGCCACCTTCCGGCTGCCGTGAACCGTAATGGTCCCATTATGACCCGGCATGTTGAGCTGTAAATATACGTAACACGGCCGTGCCATGAACTTGGCGTAAGCCGGCCGCCCAAATATGGCATGGTACGGACTTCTTATCTTGACCACCTCAAAGGTCAATTTTTCCACCCTGTAGTTGTTCTCATCTCCAAAGGCCACTTCCAACTCGATCTTGCCGACTGGATAAGCCGACTTACCAGGTACCACACCATGGAAAATAGTGTTTGATTGGCTGAGATTCTTATCAATCAACCCCATACGACGAAATGTCTCATAATAGAGGATGTTGATGCTGCCACCTCCATCCATGAGCACCTTAGTGAACTTATATCCTCCCACCTGAGGAGCCACCACCAGGGCCAAGTGACCCGGATTATCCACCCGGGGAGGGTGATCCTCCCTACTCCACACTATAGGCTGCTCAGACCACCGCAAGTAGCGTGGAACCGCCGGCTCAACAGCATTCACAACCCTCTTATGAAGCTTCTGATCTCGCTTACACAGACTGGTGGTAAACACATGATACTGTCCACCACTAAGCTGCTTTGGATTGGTCTGATAACCTCCCTACTGCTGTTGATGACCCTGGCCAGACTGCAGATTAAAGCCCCCTTGACCGTTCTGAGGATTAGGATTTGAGCCGCCGCCCGGGCCATGAAAGCCGCCGGCGTCTGAGCCGCCGCCCGGGCCATTATAATTTTTAAAGGCCTTCATGATTGCACAATCCTTCCATAGATGAGTTGCTGGCTTCTCTCTAGAGCCATGCCTTGGACAAGGCTCATTCAACAGTTGCTCCAGCGTCGGGCCTGATCCGCCGCCTCGGGGAGGGGGCCTCCCCTTGCGTCGCTGGTTATTACCTTGTGAGCTGGCGTTGGCTACAAACTCTAGGCTGCCATCGGCCTTGCGCTCGCCTCCTCCTTGGTTCCCCGGGTTATGCTGAGGACCCTTGCCATTGCCGTTCTTCTTTCCCTTCCCTGTCCTTTCATCATCTGAAGCGGGGTCCTTGGTACCATCAGAATCGGCGTACTTGACAAGAGCCGCCATCAGTGTACCCATATCATTGCAGCCACGCTTAAGCCGCCCGAGTTTCATCTTCAGGGGCACAAAACGACAATTCTGCTCCAACATTAAGACTGCAGAGCCGGCATCCATCTTATCCGAGGAATGTATTATCTCCTTAACCCAGCGAACCCAATGTGTCATAGACTCACCCTCCTGCTGCTTGCAGTTAGTCAAATCCACAATTAACATAGACTGCCTACAGGTATCCTTGAAGTTTTGGATGAACCGGGCCTTCAACTCAGCCCAAGACCCAATGGAATTCGGTGGTAGCCCTTTCAACCAAGTGCGGGCAGTCCCATCTAACATCATGGTGAAGTACTTAGCCATGGCCGCTTCACTGACCTCCAGCAGTTCCATAGCCATCTCATAACTCTCGATCCAGGCTGCGGGTTGTAAGTCTGCCGTGTAATTAGGCACCTTCCTAGGGCCTTTGAAGTCCTTGGGTAGACGTTCATTGCGGATAGCTGGCACTAAACAAGGGACACCCCCAGTCCTGGTAGGGATACCCACGTCGGCGGAAGTCGTCGGATAAGTCGGGGGAGTCTGGTAAGCCGTCAACTGAGGCACCTGTTCCGCCTCTTGCCGCGCTCTGTCTTGGTCTGCCGCGTGAAAGGCTCCATTATGAGCCGGGCCATGGCCAGGGGGCAGGTCATGGCATCGGACGTTACTTGAGCCGGTCGCTGAGACCATGTGCCTGCTGTAACTCAGGCTCCGACCTGGACGAGGGGTCGAGTGGATCCTGTCCCGGCTGTAGGAGTACGCCTCTTGTTGCGCCAGTGCTGTCTGAAGGAGTTCCCTGACCCGGCGGGTTTCAATAGCCGTCGGAGAGTCGCCTTCAATTGGGAGAGCCGCCAGCCGTGCTGCCGCGGCGACCATGTTCTCCAGCGGGTTGGCATAATGACCCGGTGGTATTGGCACGTACTGAGGCGGGGCAGGGGGCATCTGGGGAGGCCCCATCACTTGCGGCTGAATAGGGGTCCCAGACCCGGGCACTATGACCCCTGGCGGGTTGCTAGACCCTGCACCTGGCGTGTTGAAGAGGTTACGTGGATCGTAAACCGGAGGGAGTCGAGATTGGGCCTTTTGATGCCTCCTTCTCAGGACCTCATTGGACGCGTTTTGATCCATCGTGAGCCGGAAGGACTGCGCTTGAATCAACTGGGTTTGGGCGTCGAGAGCCACCCTCTCCGCAGCCATCCTGATCCCTTCTGCTGCCAGATCCTCCTTAGCTTTCACTAGATCTAACTTTAATTGTGCCACCTCCGCATCATGCGGAGCTTGATCCGCTGGGTCAACCGTGGCGGTTAGCAGGGCCGTCATCTTGTCCGTGAGATCCATTAGCACCTGAGCCGGCGAGGGCACCGGGTTTCCCGCTCCAGTAGCAGGGTTCTGAACAGGCTGCGCACTGGCCATGAAGATTCCAACCCGGCTTGGCGGCTCAAACGGGTCAGGAATACTGTCACCATCGGAACAACCCATGAGCCTGCCATCTTGAAGTTGATACAACGAGTTTGACTCATCGGTGGATGACTCGCCGTCAGAGCCGGCGGCCGTCTCATCGGTAGATCCAGATCGATCAGAGAGTCCTCCATGGATACATCCTACAAAAGCATGCCTTAAGGCAGGCCGGGCCCGGGCGGGTCGTGCACGCTGAGCCGTCTCGATGAGATCGGTGCAGAGATCCGGCTCAGGGCCCGGCTCACCAATCTTGCCAATGAAAACATGAATTCCGCCGAAGGGGACCCGGTATCCGTACTCAATTGAGCCAGCGTCGGGGCCCCAGTTTGCATCGTCGTTGTAGAGCTTGCCGTGACGACTCTTAGTCATCCGGCCCACAGCGTATCCCTTGGGCCCTTCGAAGCTGCCCTTCAAGAACTCAAATCCACCGTGCGCTGGCCCCATGGTGGGCGCCAACTGTCGTGGAATTTTCACGGCAGATGTCCTCGAGCTAGGACTTAGTCGTGGAGCCATCGCCGCTAGGAAGCTTGAAGGGGTTAAGTGGGACAAGGAACACGGGGGTTTATACTGGTTCGGCCCCTTACGGTGAAGGTAAAAGCCTACGTCCAGTTTGAGGTGGTATTGATTAGGGTTTCGATGACCAGGGAGCTAAATTGCTATGCCTGGCTCTCGATCAGATCTTTCTTGTCCAAAAACCGCTGCCGGGTCGTCCCTTTATATAGGGAGGCTGACGCCCAGCAGCTCTCAGAGTCCCGGCCGGCTCATAAGAGTGTCCGGCTCGGACTCTCAACTATCCTTGCCTTACACTACAAGTTCTACTATAATGATGATTGTAACTACGGGCCTTAAGCCATATCCAGGTCTTAAGCCCATCTTTGGCCCACCGTCTTCAAGGTTGGCACCGGGCTTCTGGCAATGACCATTATGAGTAACCCGGCCCCTCATGGCGGGTGACTCTAAGGTCTATATCCTCAACAGTATGTATTATCCGGTTTCTCTTCAGGCACCTGCAGCTCTGTCCAATCGTTGATGAAATCCACCAATGCTTGAGATTTGATAGCAGTGCGTGGCACGTATTTCAGACCATGAGGCCCAAGCTCTATGGCCCATTTAGCCACTCTTCCTGTGGCTTCTCTGTTTCGGATGATATCTCCTAGGGGAGCAGAACTAACCACAGTGATAGGATGACCCTGGAAATAATGCTTAAGCTTCCGGCTTGCCATGAATACCCCATAAACAAGCTTCTGCCAATGTGGACACCGTTGTTTGGACTCAATAAGTACCTCACTGACGTAGTAAACCGGCCGCTGAACCGGATACTCCTTACCTTCCTCCTTACGCTCCACCACCACAGCCACACTGACGGCCCGTGCGTTAGCGGCTACATACAGCAATAAGGGCTCCTTGTCAACAGGAGCAACAAGGACTGGAGGCTCAGCCAGCTGCCTCTTCAGACCCTCAAAAGCAGCATTAGCAGCATCATTCCAGATAAAGTCATCTGTTTTCTTCATCAACTGGTATAGTGGCATGGCCTTTTCACCCAAACGGCTTATAAACCGGCTCAAAGCAGCGATGCGGCCCGCCAGATGCTGGACGTCGTTTATGCACGCCGGCTTAGCCAGAGAGGTGATCGCCTTGATCTTTTCCGGGTTAGCTTCAATGCCTCTGTGAGAAACCAGAAAACCCAAGAGCTTGCCTGCGGGAACACCAAAAACACACTTGGCCGGGTTAAGCATCATCTTGTAAACCCGGAGATTATCAAAGGTTTCTCTAAGATCATCTACCAAGGTCTCCCTCTCCCTGGATTTAACCACGATATCATCCACATAAGCATGAACGTTGCGCCCAATCTGGTTATGAAGACAATTCTGCACGCAACGCTGGTAAGTCGCCTGTGCACTCTTGAGCCCAAAAGGCATAGACACATAACAGAAGGCTCCAAAGGGAGTGATGAACGCCGTCTTCTCCTGGTCCTTAACTGCCATTTTAATCTGATGGTATCCAGAATAAGCATCCAAAAAACTTAAGCGCTCACAACCCGCCGTAGCATCAATAATTTGATCAATACGGGGGAGGGCAAAAGGATCAGCCGGACAAGCTTTGTTTAAATCCGTGTAGTCCACACACATCCGCTAGGTGCCGTTCTTCTTGAGCACGAGCACCGGGTTAGCTAACCATTCTGGATGAAAAACTTCAACAATAAACCCAGCCGCCAAGAGCCGGGCTACCTCCTCACCGATGGCTTTCCGCCTCTCCTCATTAAACCGCCGAAGGAATTGCCTGACCGGCTTAAATTTCGGATCAATATTGAGAGTGTGCTCAGCGAGTTCTCTAGGTACACCTGGCATGTCAGAAGGTTTCCATGCAAAAATGTCCTTGTTCTCACGGATGAACTCGATGAGCGCGCCTTCCTATTTCGGATCCAGATTGGCACTGATGCTGAACTGCTGAGATGAGTCACCTGGAACAAAGTCAACAAGTTTAGTCTCATCAGCTGACTTAAATTTCATTGCCGGCTCATGCTCCGTGGTTGGCTTTTTCAAAGACGTCATATCTGCCGGGTCAACATTGTCCTTGTAAAACTTCAACTCCTCTGTTGCACAAACAGATTCAGCGTAAGCCGCGTCGCCTTCCTCACACTCCAAGGCTATCTTTCGGCTGCCATGAACCGTAATGGTCCCATTGTGACCCGGCATCTTGAGCTGCAAATACACGTAACACGGCCGTGCCATGAACTTGGCGTAAGCCGGCCGCCCAAATAAAGCATGGTACGGACTTCTTATCTTAACCACCTCAAAGGTTAGTTTTTCCGCCCTATAATTGTACTCATCTCCAAAGGCCACTTACAGCTCAATCTTACCGACTGGATACGCCGACTTACCGGGCACCACGCCATGGAAAACAGTATTGGACTGGCTGAGATTTTTATCGGTTAAACCCATACGACGGAAGGTCTCATAATAGAGGATGTTGATGCTGCTGCCTCCGTCCATGAGCACTTTAGTGAATTTATATCCCCCAACCCGAGGAGCCACCACCAAGGCCAGGTGACCCGGATTATCAACCCGGGGAGGATGATCTTCCCTACTCCACACAATAGGCTGCTCAGACCATCTTAAATAGCGTGGAACCGCCGGCTCAACAGCATGCACAACCCTTTTATGGAGCTTCTGCTCTCGCTTGCACAGACTGGTAGTAAACACATGATACTGCCCGCCATTGAGCTGCTTTGGATTGGTCTGGTATCCCCCCTGCTGCTGCTGCTGATGACCCTGGCCGGACTGCTGATTAAAGCCCCCTTGAACATTCTGAGAATTGGAATTTGAACCGCCGACCGGGCCATGAAAACCGCTGGCGCCTGAGCCGCCGCCCGGTCCACTGTTGCCATTGAAAGCATTGGAATTTTTAAAGGCCTTCATGATTGCGCAGTCTTTCCATAGATGAGTGGCCGGCTTTTCCCTAGAGCCATGCCTTGGACAAGGCTCATTCAACAACTACTCAAGCGTCGGGCCTGACCCGCCGGCACGGGGAGGTGGTCTCCCCTTACGCTGGTGGTTGTTACCCTGTGAACTGGTGTTGGCCACAAACTCCATACTGCCATCAGCCTTACGCTTGTTACCTCCCTGGTTCGCCGGGTTATGCTGGGGGCCCTTGCCATTGCCATTCCGTTTTCCCTTCCCTGTCCTTTCATCATCCGACGCGGGATCCTTGGTACTATCAGAGTCGGCGTACTTAACCAGAGCCGCCATCAGCGTACCCATATCATTGCAATCGCGCTTGAGCCGCCCGAGCTTCATCTTCAGGGGCGTAAAACGACAATTCTGCTCTAACATTAAGACTGCAGAGCCGGCATCCATCTTATCAGATGAATGTATTATCTCTTTGACCCGGCGAACCCAATGGGTTGTAGATTCACCCTCCTGCTGCTTACAGTTAGTCAAATCCACAATTGACATAGACTGCCTACAGGTATCTTTGAAGTTTTGGATGAACCGGGCTTTTAGTTCAGCCCAAGACCCGATAGAGTTCGGTGGCAGTCCTTTCAACCAAGTGCGGGCAGTCCCATCTAACATCATGGTGAAGTACTTGGCCATCGCCGCTTCGCTGACCTCCAGCAACTCCGTAGCCATCTCGTAACTCTCGATCCATGCTCCGGGTTGTAAATCAGCCGTGTAATTAGGCACCTTCCTAGGCCCTTTGAAATCCTTGGGCAGACGTTCATTACGGAGAGCCGGCACCAGACAAGGAACACCTCCAGTCCTCGTAGGTATGCCCGCGTCGATGGAAGCCGTTGGATAAGCCGGGAGTGGCTGGTAAGCCGTCAACTAAGCCACCTGCTCTGCCTCTTGCCGTGCTCTATCTTGGTCCACCGCGTTAAAGGCTCCATTATGAACCGGGCCGTGGCCAGGAGGCAAGTCACGGTGCCGGACATTGCTTGAGCCAGTCGCTGAGACCATGTGCCTGCTATAACTCGGGCTCTGGCCTGGACGAGGGGTTGAATGAATCCTCTCCCGGCTATAAGAATATGCCTCCTGTTGCGCCAGAGCCGTCTGAAGGAGTTCTCTGACCCGACGGGTTTCGACCGCCGTTGGAGAGTCGCCATCGATTGGGAGAGCCGCCAGTCGCGCCGCCGCGGCGACCATGTTTTCCAACGGGTTGGCGTAATGACCCGGTGGTATCGGCACGTACTGAGGCGGGGCAGGGTTCACCCGGGGAGGCCCCATCACTTGGGGCTGAATTGGCGTTCCAACTCCAGGCGCCGTGATCTCTGGCGGGTTACTGGGCCCTGCACCAGGCGTGTTGAAGAGGTTTCGAGGATCGTAAACCGGAGGGAGTCGAGATTGAGCCTTTTGATGCCTCCTTCTCATGATCTCATTGGACGCGTTCTGATCCATCGTGAGCCGGAAAGACTGTGCTTGAATCAGCTGAGTCTGGGCGTCGAGAGCCGCCCTCTCTGCAGCCATCCTGATCCCTTCCGCCGCCAGATCCTCCTTGGCTTTTGCTAGATCCAGCTTTAACTGTGCCACCTCCGCATCATGCTGAGCTTGATCTGCTGGGGCGACCGTGGCGGTTAACAGGGCCGTCAACTTGTCTGTTAGATCCATCAGCACCTGAGCCGGCGAGTGCCCAGGGCCTCCTGCCCTAGTAGCGGAGTTTTGAACAGGTTGTGCGCCGGCCATGAAGATTCCAACCTGGCTTGGCGGCTCAAAGGGGTCCGGGATACTGTCGCCATCGGAACAACCCCTGAGCCTGCCATCTTGAAGTTGATACAACGAGTTTGACTCATCCGTGGACGACTCACCATCAGAGCGGGCGGCCATCTCATCTCCAGATCCAGATCCTTCAGAGGGTCCTCCATGGACGCATCCCACAAAAGCATGCTTCAAGGCAGGCAGAGCCCGGGCGGGTCGTGCACGCTGAGCCGTCTCGATGAGATCGACGCAGTGGTCCGGCTTAGGGCCTGGCTCACCAATCTTGCCAATGAAGACATGGATTCCGCCGAAGGGGATCCGGTACCCGTACTCGATTGAGTCATCGTCGGGGCCCTAGTTCGCATCGTCGATGTAGAGCTTGCCGCGACGACTCTTGGTCATCCGGCCCACAACGTATCCCTTGAGCCCTTCGAAGCTGCCCTTCAAGAACTCAAATCCACCGTGCACGGGCCCCACTGTGGGCGACAACTGTCGTGGAATTGTCACGGCAGATGTCCTCGTGCAAGGACTTAGTCGTGGAGCCATCGCAGCTAGGAAGCTTAAAGGGGTTAAGCGGGACAAGGAACACGAGGATTATACTGGTTCGGCCCATTACGGTGAAGGTAAAAGCCTACGTCCAGTTGGGGTGGTATGACTTAGGGTTTCGATGACCAAGGAGCTTAATCGCTATGCCTGGCTATCAATCTGTTGTCTCTCGTCATGAACCACCGCTGGGTCGTTCCTTTATATAGAGAGGTTGACGCCCCGCGGCTCTCAGAGTCCCGGCCGGCTTATAACAGTATCCGGCTCGGACTCTTAACTACTCTTGCCTTACATTACAAGTCTTGCCATAACGGCGGTTTATCACTACGGGCCTTAAGCCGCCTCCGGGTCTTAAGCCCATTATTGATCCGCCATCCTCAAGCTTGGTACTGGGCTTCACGTGATGATCCTTATGAGTAACCTGGCCCCTCCTGGGCGGGTGACTCTAATGGTTATATCCTCAACAGAAACGATTCTGCATCTCCTACTATTACTCCACACATCAACCGCTATCCAGCAAGCATCTAGAGTATTAAGTTCATAAGAACAGAGTAACACATTAGGCAAGATGACATGATGTAGAGGGATAAACTCAAGCAATATGATATAAACCCCATCTTTTTATCCTCGATGGCAACAATACAATACGTGCCTTGCTGCCCCTGCTGTCACTGGGAAAGGACACCGCAAGATTGAACCCAAAGCTAAGCACTTCTCCCATTGCAAGAAAGATCAATCTAGTAGGCCAAACCAAACTGATAATTCAAACAGACTTGCAAAGATAACCAATCATACTAAAACAATTCAGAGAAGATTCAAATATTGTTCATAGATAATCTTGATCATAAACCCACAATTCATCGGATCTCGACAAACACACCGCAAAAAGAATTACATCGAATAGATCTCCAAGAAGATCGAGGAGAACTTTGTATTGAGATCCAAAGAGAGAGAAGAAGCCATCTAGCTAATAACTATGGACCCGAAGGTCTGTGATAAACTACTCACACATCATCGGAGAGGCTATGGTGTTGATGTAGAAGCCCTCCGTG
This sequence comes from Triticum aestivum, assembly GCF_018294505.1. NCBI lineage: Eukaryota > Viridiplantae > Streptophyta > Magnoliopsida > Poales > Poaceae > Triticum > Triticum aestivum. The sequence continues at coordinate 225,739,012 of NC_057814.1, read as the reverse complement.
ATTGATTCCCCCTCCGGCGGAGCGCCGGAAAAGGCCCCAAGATGGGATCTCATGGGTACAGAAGGTTGCGACGGTGGAAATAGGGTTTCGTGGTGCTCCTGGATGTTTTCGGGGTATATATAGGAGAAAGAAGTAGGTCGGTGGAGTTACGAGGGGCCCACGAGGGTGGGGGCGCGCCTAGGGGGCAGGCGCGCCTCCCTGCCTCGTGGCCTCCTCGCTTCTTTCTTGACGTCCACTCCAAGTCTCCTGGATCACGTTTGTTCCAAAAATTACTCTCCCGAAGGTTTCATTCCGTTTGGACTCCGTTTGATATTCCTTTTCTGCGAAACACTAAAATAGGCACAAAAAAACAGCAATTTGCACTGGGCCTCCGGTTAATAGGTTAGTCCCAAAAATAATATAAAAGTGCTTAGTAAAGACCATTAAACATCCAAAACAGATAATATAATAGCATGGGACAATAAAAAATTATAGATACGTTGGAGACGTATCAAGCATCCCCAAGCTTAATTCCTGCTCGTCCTCGAGTAGGTAAATGATAAAAATAGAACTTTTGATGTGGAATGCTACCTAGCATATTTCTCAAGGTATTCTTCTTTACTGTGGCATGAATGTTCAGATCCAAAATATTCAAGACAAAAGTTTAATGTTGACATGAAAATAATAATACTTCAAGCATACTAACAAAGCAATCATGTCTTCTCAAAATAACATGGCCAAAGAAAGTTATCCCTACAAATTCATATAGTCTGGCTATGCTCTATCTTCATCACACAAAGTATTTAATCATGCACAACCCCGATGACAAGCCAAACAATTGTTCCATACTTTTGATGTTCTCAAACTTTTTCAATCTTCACGCAATACATGAGCGTGAGCCATGGACATAGCACTATATGTGGAATAGAATGGTGGTTGTGGAGAAGACAAAAAGGAGAAGATAGTCTCACATCAACTAGGCGTATCAACGGGCTATGGAGATGCCCGTCAATAGATATCAATGTGAGTGAGTAGGGATTGCCATGTAACGGATGCACTAGAGCTATAAGTGTATGAAAGCTCAACAAAAGAAACTAAGTGGGTGTGCATCCAACTTGCTTGCTCACGAAGACCTAGGGCATTTTGAGGAAGCCCATCATTGGAATATACAAGCCAAGTTCCATAATGTAAAATTCCCACTAGTATATGAAAGTTACGACATAGGAGACTCTCTATCATGAAGATCATGGTGCTACTTTGAAGCACAGGTGTGGTAAAAGGATAGTAACATTGTCCCTTCTCTCTTTTTCTCTCATTTTTTTATTTGGGCCTTTTTCTCTTTTTTATGGCATCTTTTTTTTCATTCTTTTTTTTCGTCCGGAGTCTCATCCCGACTTGTGGGGGAATCATAGTCTCCATCATCCTTTCCTCACATGGGACAATGCTCTAATAATAATGATCATCACACTTTTATTTACTTACAACTCAAAAATTAGAACTCAATACTTAGAACAAAATATGACTCTATATGAATGCTTCCGGCGGTGTACCGGGATATGCAATGAATCAAGAGTGACATGTATGAAAGAAATATAAAGGGTGGCTTTGCCACAAATACAATGTCCACTACATGATCATGCAAAGCAATATGACAATGATGAAGTGTGTCATAATAAATGGAACGGTGGTAAGTTGCATGGCAATATATCTCGGAATGGCTATGGAAATGCCATAATAGGTAGGTATGGTGGCTGTTTTGAGGAAGTTATATGGTGGGTGTATGATACCGGCGAAAGGTGCGCGGTATTAGAGAGGCTAGCAATGCTGGAAGGGTGAGAGTGCGTATAGTCCATGGACTCAACATTAGTCACAAAGAACTCACATACTTATTGCAAAAATCTATTAGTTATCGAAACGAAGTACTACGTGCATGCTCCTAGGGGGATAGATTGGTAGGCAAAGACCATCGCTCGTCCCCGACCGCCACTCATAAGGAAGACAATTAATAAATAAATCATGCTCCGACTTCATCACATAACGGTTCACCATACGTGCATGCTACGGGAATCACAAACTGTAGAACAAGTATTTCTCAAATTCACAACTACTCAACTAGCATGACTCTAATATCACCATCTTCATATCTCAAAACAATCATCAAGTATCAAACTTCTCATAGTATTCAATGCACTTTATATGATAGTGTTTATTATACCCATCTTGGATGTTCATCATATTAGGACTAATTTTATAGCCAAAGCAAACTACCATGCTGTTCTAAAAGACTCTCAAAATAATATAAGTGAAGCATGAGAGATCAATAATTTCTATAAAATAAAACCACCACCGTGCTCTAAAAGATATAAGTGTAGCACTAGAGCAAAATTATCTAGCTCAAAAGATATAAGTGAAGCACATAGAGTATTCTAATAAATTCCGATTCATGTGTGTCTCTCCCAAAAGGTGTGTACAGCAAGGATGATTGTGGTAAACTAAAAAGCAAAGACTCAAATCATACAAGACGCTCCAAGCAAAACACATATCATGTGGTGAATAAAAATATAGCATCAAGTAAAGTTACCGATGGACGAAGACGAAAAAGGGGATGCCTTCCGGGGCATCCCCAAGCTTAGGATTTTGGTTGTCCTTGAATTTTACCTTGGGGTGCCTTGGGAATCCCCAAGCTTAGGCCCTTGCCACTCCTTATTCCATAATCCATCAAATCTTTACCCAAAACTTGAAAACTTCACAACACAAAATTCAACAGAAAATCTCACGAGCTCCGTTAGTATAAGAAAACAAATCATCACCATAAGGTACTGTAATGAACTCATTCTTTATTTATATTAGTGTTAAACCTACTGTATTCCAACTTCTCTATGGTTCATATCCTCCGATACCAGTCATAGATTCATCAAAATAAGCAAACAACACACAAAAAACAGAATCTGTCAAAAACAGAACAGTCTGTAGTAATCTGGATCAAACGTATACTTCTGTAACTCCAGAAATTCTGAAATAAATTAGTGGAAGTGAGCAATTTGTCTATTAATCATATTCAAAAATAATAAACCTAAAATCACTCTCCAGCAAAAAATGGCAGCTAATGTCGTGAGCGCTAAAGTTTCTGTTTTTTACAGCAAGATCATAAAGACTTCACCCAAATCTTCCCAAAGGTTCTACTTGGAACAAACACTAATTTAAAACATTAAAACACATATAAAAAGAGGCTAGATGAATTACTTATTACTAAACAGAACCAAAAAGCAAGTAACAAAAATAAAATTGGGTTGCCTCCCAACAAGCGCTATCGTTTAACGCCCCTAGCTAGGCATTGAGATTTCGATGATGCTCACATGAAAGATAATAATTGAAACACAAAGAGAGCATCCTAAAACATGTGACAAACATATTTAATTCTATCATACTTCCTATGCATAGGAATTTTATAGGCAAACAAATTATCAAGACAAGCAAAACCTAGCATAAGCAAGGAGGAAGAAAGAAACAATAGCAATCTCAACATAACGAGAGGTAATTTAGTAATACGAAAATTTCTACAACCATATTTTCCTCTCTCATAATAATTACATGTGAGATCATACTCAAATTCAACAATATAGCTATCACTTAACATATTCTCTAGATGATCCACATGCATGCAAAGTTGACACTCTTCCAAGATAGTGGGATTAACATTAACTAAAGTCATGACCTCTCCAAACCCACTTTTATCAAAAATACCATAAGATTGAACATTCTCCAAATATGTGGGATCTAAAGTTGAAACTCTTCCAAACCCACTATTATTGCAAACACTATTATCAATCTCATATTCATCATGGGGCTTAAATAAATTTTCAAGATCATAAGAAGAATCACCCCAATTATGATCATTGCAACAAGTAGTAGACATAGCAAAACTAGCATCCCCAAGCTTAGGGTTTTGCATATTACTAGCACAATTGACATCAAGAGAATTTATAGTAATATCATTGCAATCATGCTTTTTATTCAAGGAACTATCAAGTATGGGTGATAGCAATAATCTCATGTTTAACATAAGGAACTATTGCAAATTCATCTCCATAAATATTGGCATCATGGCCATAAGAATAGCAAGCATCATGTTCATCAAGAGATATTTCAATCAAATCATCAGAATCATAATTATCTATAGCTTCATGCATATCATTATTTTCTTCCAAAGCAACGGTCATTCTCTCAATAAATTCCTTAACATAGGCATTATGAGCATAGTTTTCATAGCAATATTTAAGTATGTCAGAATTTTCAGATTTGTAGAAAGTAATATCATACTTTTCAATCAAAGAAGCAACTTCATGAGCACCCTTAAAAACGACAAATTCTTCAATTTGCTCGATATCATAGTAACTATAAACACCCTTTCCATAAGAAGATAAGATTTCATTATCATTAAACTCACATAGGTAGGGAAGGTGTTTTTTAGGGTTCTTAGAGCAACAAGTAAAATCATAGATTTCACAAAGATTCCAAGCATAGCATAGCAAACTATTTATTTGATACCATAAGAGCTTCCCTTTTTCAGACAAACGGTGACGCACAAAATGAGCATGCTCATCTAAAGATTTCCCATCAACTAGGCTAGTTGGGGTTTCAGCACGAGCGCATAAGGATCGAAGACGATCCAAGTAGAACACTTTAAGTGGATCCATATTAACAGATTTTTAGCAAGCAAAGATGAAAGCAAATAGAAGGCACATGGAAACACAAACAAAGATACATACGGGAAGAAGGCGAAGAAAAGGCAAAGGTTTTCGAAAATTGTTTTAGAAGTTGGGGAGAGGAAAACGAGAGGTAAATGGCAAATAATGTAATGCGAGGGATAAGAGAGTGTGATGGGTACTTGGTATGTCTTGACTTGACTTGACTTGGCGTAGATCTCCCCGGCAACGGCGCCAGAAATCCTTCTTGCTACCTCTTGAGCTTGCGTTGGTTTTTCCCTTGAAGAGGAAAGGGTGATGCAGCAAAGTAGCTTAAGTATTTCCCTCAATTTTTGAGAACCAAGGTATCAATCCAGTAGGAGGTTACACGCAAGTCACCTTATACCTGCACAAACAAATAAGAACCTCGCAACCAACGCGATAAAGGGGTTGTCAATCCCTTCACAGCCACTTGCAAAAGTGAGATCTGATAGAGATAATAAGATAAATATTTTTGGTATTTTTATGATATAGATTGAAAGTAAAGATTTCAAAGTAAAAATACATTGGAAACTTATATGATGGAAAATAGACCCGGGGGCCATAGGTTTCACTAGTGGCTTCTCTCAAGATAGCATAAGTATTACGGTGGGTGAACAAATTACTGACGAGCAATTGATAGAAAAGTGCATAATTATGAGAATATCTAGTCATGATCATGTATATAGGCATCATGTCCGCGACAAGTAGACCGACTCCTGCCTGCATCTACTACTATTACTCCACACGTCGTCCGCTATCCAGCATGCATCTAGAGTATTAAGTTCATAAGAACAGAGTAACGCATTAGGCAAGATGACATGATGTAGAGGGATAAACTCAAGTAATATGATATAAACCCCATATTTTTATCCTCGATGTCAACAATACAATACGTGCCTTGCTGCCCCTGCTGTCACTGGGAAAGGACACCGCAAGATTGAACCCAAAGCTAAGCACTTCTCCCATTGCAAGAAAGATCAATCTAGTAGGCCAAACCAAACTGATAATTCGAAGAGACTTGCAAAAATAACCAATCATACATAAAAGAATTCAGAGGAGATTCAAATATTGTTCATAGATAATCTTGATCATAAACCCACAATTCATCGGATCTCGACAAACACACCGCGAAAAGAATTACATCGAATAGATCTCCAAGAAGATCGAGGAGAACTTTGTATTGAGATCCAAAGAGAGAGAAGAAGCCATCTAGCTAATAACTATGGACCCGATGGTTTGTGGTAAACTACTCACACATCATCGGAGAGGCTATGGTGTTGATGTAGAAGCCCTCCGTGATCGATTCCCCCTCCGGCGGAGCGCCGGAAAAGGCCCCAAGATGGGATCTCACGGGTACAGAAGGTTGCGGCGGTGGAAATAGGGTTTCGTGGTGCTCCTGGATGTTTTCGGGGTATATGGGTATATACAGGAGGAAGAAGTAGGTCAGTGGAGTTGCAAGTGGCCCACGAGGGTGGGGGGCGCGCCCAGGGGGGCAGGCGCGCCTCCCTGCCTCGTGGCCTCCTCGATTCTTTCTTTACATCCACTCCAAGTCTCCTGGATCACGTTTGTTCCAAAAATAACTCTCCCGAATGTTTCATTCTGTTTGGACTCCGTTTGATATTCCTTTTCTGCGAAACACTGAAATAGGCAAAAAAACAACAATTTGCACTGGGCCTCCGGTTAATAGGTTAGTCCCAAAAATAATATAAAAGTGCTTAGTAAAGCCCATTAAACATCCAAAACAGATAATATAATAGCATGGAATAATCAAAAATTATAGATACGTTGGAGACGTATCAGTAAACGCCGGATACAGTGTCGCAAAAGACCACGGTTGCCTTGTCGATGCCGGCGTGTGGTTCGTGAAGAAGTTAATGTATCCAACAGCAATCAGCGACAACGTTCGCCACGGCTCGATACTCAGCCTCCTCGCTCGACCACGACATGGTGGGCTAGCGTTTTGATGACCAGGACACGAGTGTGGAGCCGAGGAAGATGCAGTAGCCTGATGTAGATCGTTCTGTATCGAGGCAGCCCACCAAGTCGGCATCACTGTACGCAACCAGCTCCGTCGGTGGGGAAGGAACTGTAACGCCCATGATGCGGCTATATCTCCCACGTGTCGAGGCACGACTTAGAGGCATAACCGCATTGTGGTTTTGTCGCAAGAAGGGTCATCTTCACACAATCCCATGTAATGAACAAGAATGGGATAACGAGAGTTGACTCACAATCGCCACTTCACACAATACATAAATTAATTCATACATCATCCAAAATCCACACATAGACCGACTACGGTCAAAACCAAATGAAAATAAGATAACCCCAAATGCTAGATTCCCGGTCGTCCCAACTGGGCTCCACTACTGATCATCAGGAAAAGAAACATAGTAACGACCACGTTCCTCGTCGAACTCCCACTTGAGCTCGGTTGCGTCATCTGCACTGGCATCGTCGGCACCTGCAACTGTTTGGTAGAATATGTGAGTCACGAGGACTCAACAATCTCACACCCACGAGATCAAGACTATTTAAGCTTATAGGAAAGGATGGTGTAATGAGGTGGAGCTGCAGCAGGCACTAAGCATATATGGTGGCTAACACACGCAAATGAGAGCGAGAAGAGAAGCAACGCAACGGCCGCGAAGCTAGAAATGATCAAGAAGTGATCCTGAAACTACTTACGTTCAAGCATAACTCAAACCGTGTTCACTTCCCGGACTCCGCCGAGAAGAGACCATCACGGCTACACACACAGTTGATGTATTTTAATTAAGTCAAGTGACAAGTTCTCTACAACCGGACATTAACAAATTCCCATCTGCCTCATAACCGCGGGCACGGCTTTCGAAAGGTAATACCCTGCAGGGGTGTCCCAACTTAGCCCATTATAAGCTCTCACGGTCAACGAAGGATAAACCTTCTCCCAGGAAGACCCGATCAGTCTTGGAATCCCGGTTTACAAGACATTTCGACAATGGTAAAACAAGACCTGCAAAGCCGCCCGAATGTGCCGACAAATCCCGATAGGAGCTGCACATATCTCGTTCTCAGGGCACACCGGATGAGCAGTCCGTACAACTAAAACCAGGCCTCAGGTTTCCCCGAGGTGGCGCTGCAAAGGGCTCTAGTTTGGACCAGCACTCAGAGGAACACTGGCCCGGGGGTTTAAATAAAGATGACCCTCGGGCTCGCGAAAACCCAAGGGAAAAAGGCTTAGGTGGCAAATGGTAAAACCAAGGTTGGGCCTTGCTGGAGGAGTTTTATTCAAGGCGAACTGTCAAGGGGGTCCCATAAATCACCCGACCGCGTAAGGAACGCAAACTGAAGGAACATAATACCGGTATGACGGAAACTAAGGCGGCAAGAGTGGAACAAAACACCAGGCATAAGGCCGAGCCTTCCACCCTTTACCAAATATATAGATGCATTAATTAAATAAGAGATATTGTGATATCCAAAATATCCATGTTCCAACATGGAACCAACTTCAACTTCACCTGCAACTAGCAACGCTATAAGAAGGGCTGAGCAAAAGCGGTAACTTAGCCAAACAACGGTTTGCTAGGAAAGGATGGTTAGAGGCTTGACATGGCAATATGGGAGGCATGATATAGAAACTAGTAGGTAGCGCAGCATGGCAATAGAACAAACAACTAGCAAAGCAAAGATAGAAGTGATTTCGAGGGTATGGTCATCTTGCCTGCAAGGTTCTCAGAGTTGTCGAAAGCTTGATCCTCATAAGCGTACTCAACAGGTTCCTTGTTCACGAACTCGTCTCCCGGCTCTACCCATAGAAAGAACACAAGCAATGGAACCACAACCAATCGCGGGAAATGCACAAGCAACATGATGCAAAACATGAATGATATGCAAGATATGATATGCGATGCATATGCGTGCTCCGGAAGAAAAATGATGAACAAGGCAGTAACATGGCAAACCAAGCATGCCACTGGAAAGATGAGATGATTTCAGTTGAAATCGATATAAAGATCACCGGAAACGGATGCACGGTTTGCAAATGGCAAGCAAAACAAGAATGACACGAATCTGCAATTAACAGCATGATAGCACTTAGAATACATTAAGAAACTTTGCTACAGCACTCCAACATAGCAACAAAGCATATGACAGTAATCTACAGGAGATGGTTGACAAAAGAGGAACAATGAGCTACGGCTAGATCACAACATAACAGGTTCAAACAAGCATGGCAAAAGTGCAAAAGATATCAGGTTCACAGACTTGGTGGAATTACTGGACATGGCTGAAACAGCATCAGGTAGCAATGTTCAGAGCAAGAAATCAATATGCTACATGAACCTAAGATCAAACAACAAGGCATGGAATAAATCAACTAAATGCATAGAACAAAAGTCCCTTACTGACCATGAGCCAATAAGGACCAGAAGATATGATGGCAACCATGTAAACATAGCAAGTTTCGTTAACAGGTTCCAGAGTTAGCAGAAAACAGAGCATGGCAGAAACAGACATTACGAGGGCATCTTGGTGAGCTTGATGCACTCACCACAAAGCAATTTATGACAAAAACCGCACACCTACAGCAAGATGGCATGTTTATGAAGCTATCCATGGCAAGAGCAAGTACATAGCATGTATGGATCAACTACAACAACCTTGGCAAAATTGAATATCATGTAAATAATCTGCCAGGAACATTTTATAGCAAAAGTAGAGCAAGATTAAGACATGCTATAGCACTCCATAATTGCAAACAGGGGCATGGATGGATATATCACAACTATATCTACTAAACATCCTTACTGGACATCACCAAAAGAAGCATGGATCTCTCTGTAGACACATGGATACATAGCAACAAAATAACAGCAGTCACAGACTTGGTAAAATTACAAAGTCCCTGAAAACAGAAACATCACGAAGCCTAGTTTGCATGCTTGTGCTAGTCACCACATAGATTAAAAAAATACATGGCATACACCTCTGTAATATGGCATGGCATACATCAAAACACATGTAGAGCTCATGTCCATAAGATGCACACATCAAATGCAACAAAAATAACAATTCCTCAAGTTCTGATAAGTAACAGCAGGTAACAGCATATAGCCCTCTTACACCAGAGATTTCGGCATCAAGATGGACTCAAATGAACATGGAATGATGGAATAAAATGAAGAGCATCTCGAGACGAACATTTAGATATATTACACGCACGAAACGGAGCTATATGTAGGGAGTTACGATGCAATGAACAGAGGCATATTATGCAAATATTTCCAGACTTAGAGAAATTCGAGCGGGAAGGAAAAAGTCAACCTCCACTGTTTGGATCGGGATCTGGCGAGCTCGAGCTAGGGCGACGGAGCTCGCCGGAGCAGTGGCGGCCAGAGGAGAGGAGGGAGACGGCCGGCGGACGAGGAGGGGAACGGCGGGGCGGCGACCGGAGCAGGGGAAGGGGGCGGACGGCGGCGATGGACGGCGAGGCGGCGGGCGCGGGCTCCCGCAACGGAGGCAGTGACGGGCGCGGCGGCGCC